>NC_135542.1:33106515-33464255 GCF_045843805.1 Urocitellus parryii | reverse complement strand
GTACACATCGGGCTCCATCGGCCAAGCCACATGTACTAGGCCAATACCATTCCACAGAGACAAGTGTCATGGGTAGAGGGAATCAAAAGGTGCTCCAGAAACACCACGCTTCGACATATCACAGTGGGATGCCATCAGCAAGCAGCCTTCAGAACCTGGAAGAGGCCAGGCGACTCAACTGACAGGTACAGAACTCAACGTGCCCGCACCCTGCCTTCAGCCCAAACCTGCCCTTCCTCTTTTCAGAAGCAACACCCCGACCCAAAGCAGAAACCCCAGCTCCAGTTTCATCCTTGCCCCTCATATCCATCGTGTGCCTGAGTCTGGTCCATTTGGTCTACTCCCAGGAATCGTTACTCCTGTCCAGCCGCATTGCCTAGGTCCATCCAGTCACCACCTATCAGGCAGAGCACCAGCTACCTCTCCCACTTCCCCTTGCTATGCAGCAATTTTTAAAACATAAATTTGATATTATCTCCCTGCTTTTATATTGGCCACAGGAGAAAGACCAAAATTCTCAGACTAAGGTATAGCGGCAATGGCCAGCTGACCACCAAAGGCTGAGGAGAGCTCCTAGAGATCAAATTCCCAGCCCAAGACCAGTTCTGACCAACAGAGGTGAGCCATGATGTGTGGCTTCTGGGCTGTGATGTTGAGCCTCTGAAGCGACTTCCTCTTGACTCTCCTTTCCCTTCTTGCAGCAAACTCAGAGACCAAGTATTGAAGACAGTAGCGTACGATGCCAAGGGTCCTCTCGTCACTGCACGGAAGAAAGCTAGCCAGGAAAGCCCCCAACCCAGAACAGGCTTTCTATGATTACGAAATGAGTCACTGAGATGTGGGTTGATATTCTCTACTACCACTCAGCCTCACCCACGCTCAAGGACTTACGGTCCCCAGGAGTGAGCCCTGCCAATTTACCTCTTCCTGACAAATATCTTCCTACAAATCCCTTTCTGGTCCCATCTGCACCAGGTGAGCTGTTCTTTGCCACCTGCACCACTCTTCTCCCATGCCTTTGGACATGCCCACCCACTGCCCACACCCCCTTCTCTACACCATCTGCCTGGCAAATTCTTACCAACTCTCCACACACTTATAGCAATTCTCTGAATCCCTGGCAGCTTCGTGCCTAGGCCAGGGGAGAGTCGGGACATTCCAGGGTGGCATCTTCCCAGTATGTCCAAAGCACCCTCCATGCTGGACCCTAGCCTGAACATGTGTGCCCGACCCCAGTGTCCAGGAGCTGGCCAAGAAGGGCACAGTGAGCCTCCTGCAGGGGTACTCTCCACATCAACACAGCACTGCCTTCAGAAGGAGTAGTTCCGGAGCCTTCTCATACTTTTAAGGAACAACTAATGACAAGTGAGTCCTAATTTCAGGTTCATCTCGGACTAGTCAAATTTTATTTCCTGATTTCAGTCCATTCTTTCTTGAAAAATAAGGACAATAATATGAATCCTTAGGGACTACAGACTTGTGACGAGTGAAGGCTCTCTGAAACAGTAAAATCTGACCCATGCGTGACCCAATGTTCACTGGCACACAAAGCTTACCTAGTTAAAAGGGGAGGGGTTATAGAAGAGAAATAACGACATCACATGCCATTCAGGGTGACATGACCAAGGGAAGTCAGAGGCCAGGGCTGGAATGGCCCTGACGTCCCCCAGGTTCGCCTGGCCACGTGTCCTCCCTTGCTCCTGTGCCTCTTGCACGCCGCTGGAGCACACAGGCGTGCTTCTCTGTGTAAAGTGTGTGCCCCACCAGGCCACACGCAACCGAGGCAAGACGGCGCCTGACTGATGTCTGTTCTCCAGCACCTACTGCACACGAAAGAAACTCAGAGAAGGTTTGATGAAGAGTGAAGGGATAAATACTCCAGGAAGCAGAGGCTCTAGTCCCACACACATAAAGCCTTCCTAAGACATACAATTAGAAATTTAAATTAATTAAACAGAAAAATAATTGATTAGAAAGCCAAAATTAGATTAAACAGTATTAACATTAAAATGGGTTTATATGAATATGATATTAATATAACATACATTACAAAAATATAAAATAATAATTTAACATAATATTTGTGCTATATTAATATATTAAAATGTATTTCACAAATGCCTAAATTCACCTTGCCTTTCAAATGCAATCATCAATGAGATATTGCTGGCACTGCATATGTATTTTATGTGGTTTTCAAAATTCGACCCACAATGTGACATACTTTCCCATGTGGCTGTAAATTTGCACCCCAGGATCCCCATATGTGCCTGTGGTCCCCTTTCTGAAACCTGTCCCTCTGATCACAGGCTTCTGGAGCGTCACTTCACTCCTTCTTTACACATGCCATGAGGGCGAATGCAGTGAAATGGTGAATGATTGTATAACTGGATGGCAAACGTCTACCTGGCTGACCACTGAGCTGAACACTGACTGCCCACAGATCTGCCCCACACGGTCAGTCAAAACATTCACTGTCAACTGACCTGAAAGGAGGCTGAGGGGGCCGGCACATGCAGCCAGGTCAGCCAGTAGGAAATGCTGCACCTACACAGGCTGCAGGGCACCCAGGGCTGACCCACAGAGGGACAAAGTAGAGGCCAGACAATCACCAATCTTTCCCCTGCCTCACACCCAAGAGCCCCTATGACCATTCATAAAACGTTCTCTTACCAGGAAACTGAGCCACTTCTTTATTCTTGATGAACTTCTTGTCAGATGCTAAAAAAACAAAAAGAAAAAAATTCAGACATTAATGAGCTTGGTGGGCGGTTCACAGCAGCGAGGTGTTCAGGTTCTAGTGCAGGACCTGTGGCTAAAGGAAGAACTGGAATATGAGCACGCTGACCAGTGTAGAGAGAGGTTAGGGCCAAATGAAGTGTGGACCCTGCTAAAAATATCACCACGCCTCCTCGTGCAGAAATCCACGCCAACAGTGTCAAGCCTGCTGAGATCACAGGGCCACTGGCAGAATCCTGATCCTCTTACTTTTCTTCCTCAAGCAGGAAAGCATAGGTTACTATTTATTTATCTTCACCCTTTCCTCCCACAGCTAGGGAAGAGGGTCCCTCCAGTTGGACAACTGGGTGGACGCCACACACAGAAAGCAAATATGCCCAGTTGACACAGTGGGTACTTTTGGAAACGTCAAAGGTAAAATATTTGCTCTAAAATGAAAAATTCTCCCATGGGAGATGAGTGACTTAGGCGACACCTGCAAGACGGAACTCGCGCTGCACACAGGCATGGCACCAAGGGATGCAACGACCTCCCGCAGCTGTGCACCTGGCCTCCCACCCGCCTGGGTCTCAGTGAGTCATGTCACTCTGTTCCCAATGTCTGCCCCCAAGTGCACCAGTGTCAGAGTTGCCATTGGCACAATTAACACAGAAATGCTGTTGCTAATGAGCGCTTGGGTTCAGTTGGGTGCGGGAGCCACTTAACTAGACCTAAGCTGCTCTGGAGACCTGACTTCTGGAAAGAGAGACCACATAGATGTGCCTGAGCTCTGAGAGTTGCCTCCAGGGGGTCACGGAGGCCATCAGGAAGGCAGAGTGCAGACTCAGCCACCAGCAGCCTTGGCGAGGCTGAAAGTGGAGTAGAGGAAAAAAAGAACAGGAACCCGGAGTTCTGAGGGAGGCTGGTCTGATGCAGCCATGTGCCATCAGAGGCCACCAAGCATGAGACTTATTCCCAGAGCTGGACGGTCAGGAGAGCACGGCCTGCCCACAGAGAAGACCAGCCATGGAACACAAGCTACTGTGATTTGAAGGCTGTTCAAGAGCTGTCCTCAACACCTGTTGAAAACCTAGTTTTTATTCCAACTTATTTTTGTGCTGCTAGAATATCTGGCAGCTGCAAGCTGTGGACCGAGACGTCAGGCTAAAGTGTGTGAAGACAGATCAGCATTTGGTTTTAAAGCACAGTTACTTTGAGAAAAGTTAGAATGCAACGTTAGCTAGTGTTGATTCTTGTGTGCTGTCCTACCTAGGATGCTGATTTCCTTGTGGGCCAGGAGGTTCTACAGCAAACCAGCAAAGACAGTTACCAAGCCTTTACAGAGACGGAGATTAAATCCAGGGGTGGTCTGCACCAACCAGAGCTCCGACAGCAGAGTGCAGGCCCTCCCCATCCACGGGGCCTGGAACTCTGCAACCATGACGAATCCCATTATTCCTAGAAGAATTTGTATTTTCTGTATTTAAAATGCTTTTCTATTATGACAAAAAAATCTGGAAAACAAAGCAATCCAAAAAAAATGGAAATAAAAATCATAAACCCTACTTGCCGTGGTGAGTTGTAAACTAAGCTAAGAGAAGCAGCAGGGAACAGCCGTCCCTGGCACTGCGGGCTGCGGTCCACCTGCAGCTGCAGACACACTGCCAAGGTGACATCTGCTCTCAGATACTGGCACTCACCATGTCCCCCTCTAGAGGATACAGCCTCTCCAGTCACTTCCCCCAAGATGCTGTCAGCCCTCTGCCCACTCCTACCTGGGCCTGGGAATGGCCACACCAGACCTCCATCCCTTCCTCCCCGGGGGACACTGCAGCCTCTTTAAAGGCTGTCACCAGACTCTGCCACCTACCTCCCTCTTTCCAGGAGTCCTCTGCACACCTCCGGCCCAGTCCTCGCTCCTGCCCATCCTACTCCTCTCCCTCCCTCTACCCCACTGAGGCACCCCAGAGTGTCCATGGGGAAGGAAGGGAGGAGGCCAATGAGGGGCAAAGGAGAGGCTGGACTCCCAGGCCTCAACCTGCCCGCCCCCTCTTCAGCCAAGCAATGCCCTTCTCCCCTCCTCTCAGGATCAGGGCTCCCCGTAATTCCCTCCTGGTGGAGAAAGGAGATGCGGAGCTTCCTTTGACTTTTATTTTTAGATGACTCCAGGCTGGGGGAGCTGCCCAGACGGGACGTGAACTCAGCACACTCCCCACGGCCCCACCTGGCCTCTTCCACACGCCAGGCACCTTCTCAACACCGACATCACAAATCTCGAGCCACAGACTGCAGTCACGTTCCACTCAAGTCTCGTGCTGTCCAGGACCCCTCACACCTGGCCCTGGCTCTCCTGGGCCCCTGGCAGCTCCGTGGTCTTCACTGTTTTTGTGAACCCTGCACTTTCACAGGGTACGACGGGTCTTCCACAGTGTCCCTCAGTTTCCACATGGCTGATGCAGAATTCTCATGAACAGACTGGAATTCCAAATGCTGGGGAATCCACAGAGATGGTGCGTCCCTCATGCAACGTTGCCTCACCCTGGACAGAGACCTCGGTCACCTGGGCAGGTGGTGCTGGTCATCTCCTCCTCTAAAGACTGGAGCCAGCGACCTCATCCTTACCTCTCAATAAGGAAGACTGAGACCCAGGGAGGCCTCAAGCTCCAGGCCTTGGAGCACTTCAGACTGCGGACGATCAGGTCAGGGACGCTCACTCTGCACTCAGAGGTGACGGGGACTAAAGTGGCTAGAAAACGGGAAGAGGCTGGAGGCTCTCGGGGGCCCGGCCTGCAAGGCCCTGGACGGTCTGCTCCAGCTCAGTTTCCCGCCCTCTGAATCGATATCCGTGGCTTAGTCCTCCAGCTTTACTCTTCTGCAAAGGCTCTTTACTTTCCTTTTCTCTATTTTCACTGTAAACCACCCAAAAGCTGGCAACAGGATAGAACAGTCCTTGGATCATTGGAGAAAGGGACACGGGACATCGTGCGTTGGTCTGGTTGTCCTTCTGCACTCCTGAGTGGCAAGGGACAGCTGAGCCTCTCACAAGCGTTGCCTGTGTGGATGTGGAGTGACCGCCCCACCCCCACCCCCCGGGGGTCATGAGGCGCCTGCGGAAGCCCTGCCACAGGAGGGAGACGACTTTCGGGGTACGTGGCCCTGGGAGAGTAACCTGCCTGGTCTCTCCACTCAGATCTAGGGAGCTGATGCCACCATCAGGGACAGAGCCCAGGCTGGGAGGAAGGGAAAGGACGTGAACTACGGGGGCACGCACCTCCTCTCGCCCTGACCCCGGCCCACCCCTGCTCACTCAGGTCCCTCCTGGCCAGGTTTGCCAGTGCACGGACCTCACGCCTGCGCTGCCCACACCGCGTGCTGTTGGGTTCTAGACATTGGTACCTCCATTTTGGCTCTGGGACTCAGAACCAAAACTTATACAGCTGCCAAGAAAAAGAAACTTAAGATGCTCTGTTCCCATAACCCCGCCCTCTAAAGTCCCTACATACAGAAATCTGTTGATACCCAGCCATCTACACCCAGGGTCGATTCTAGCCTCTGCACCCAAGGTCATTTCCAGCTGGCTTTTATTTCTCTATTCAAGTGACTCTGCCTGTTGCGCCTGGCAGAGGGCAGCCTGTCTGTCTGTCATGCTCTGTCAATAACCCTTTGCTTGATCTCAGAGACATGTCCCCTGTGGATATTTGCACCAGCTACCCCAACACTGACCACTTTGTGCATCTCCCCTCCCACATAATAATTTCAGCACACACGGTACCGGGGGCTCTTCCAGGCTCCCGTGTGGCTGCAGACTGTGGGCACCCCGTGAGCTCACGACCATCCAGCCTCACCCCTTCACAGCCCGCTGCTGAACCCAATGACCCTCCCCATGATGCGCATCCCCACACAGAGCTCAGAGCCTGGCAGGCAAAGGTCAGAGCAGGCAGGCTCTGCCTGAGGGCGGGAGCAAGTGCCCTGCACACAGCGAACAGGGAGGGGTGGGAGAGAGACCAGTTACTAGTGAAAGGGGCCAGGCTGGACGAGGCCCCCCACTGTGACCCATGTCTGAGGCTGGAGGAAGGAGGAGGAGACAGAGGAGGACAGCACAGAGGACATTTAGGGCCCGGAAGCTCCTGCGTGTGAGAGGGGGATTCAAGTCATCACTCCTGTCCAGACCCACAGACGTCCCACCCCAAGCGGAAGCCGAGGGTGAAGGCCCGGCAGTGTAGGTGCACTGGTAGCAAGAGTGCCCTGCCGTGAGAGGTGTCGACAAGGGGAGGCTCTGTCTTTTGTGGGGAGGGAACTCTGTACATTCTGCTCATTCTTGCTATAAATCTGTAACAACTCTCCCCCCAAATCCAGTTTGTTACTGTAGTTGTTTTTATTATTTAATAAAAACTAAGAACAGCCTCTTTCAAACTCTTCTCTACTCACAGTCGGTGCTATTATGTAGGGACAAGCCCTCAAAGACAGAGAGGACTCCAACCATCCTCCTTCTGTCCTCAGAGGCTGGCTGGCAGGCTACAGCAAACTGCAGGGATGCCCTGTGGTGGAAGTTCTCCTGAACATCTAACCTCTGCGATTTTCTGCAACCTACTGTGCTTCTGTTTAGAAAAACTTCAAACATATATTTTATTAATTTTCATGATTCCTAGTTATAAGGAGGATTTTGAGCAAGTGAGACATCTGATACAGCTGGAGAAGTTTTACGACCATCTTTTAGCTGTCCTCACACGTCCGAACTGAGCTCACAATAGATGAGGTATATATTCTCCACTGAAAGGACACTTCCAAGGGCACTGATGGTAGCAGCTCATAAAGTGAGGCTTAAAAGACGAGCAGCACCTTGAAGGGCAGGCTCTGAGCCCTGGGGGCTGAGACACTGGTGGTGCAAACGGTGTGCAAAGGCAAGCACAGGACAAACTGTACCCTAAATAAATGGGAGCCCTTCCACCTGGACCCAGAACATCAGAGGAGGGACTCGGAAGCTATGCTCAGCACTCACGAGGCTCCATGAGCACAGCCCCGAACAGCGCCCCTGACGACATCCGACACCCTGACCAGACCTGGGAATGCAGGTGCAAAGCCAAGGGGAACTGACGACACCCACAGAGTCAGGGAGACGCAGGGGCTGTGAAGCTGGAGGAAGGAGCCATGGCCAGGAAGTGCCGGCACCTCTGGAAATGGGAAGAGGAAAGGAAGCAGGTTCCCCTGATCCCCGGACAGGGTCGCTCCCCCAGAAAGTGGATTGTACCCCTGAGGCCACGTCACACTTCCGCACTCCAGAACTGTAAGTGCCTGGCATCTCAGGCCCTGAGGTTGTGCTAACTCGTCACAGCAGCCACAGGAAGCCGACAAGACAGTGCTGCAGTCCCCTCCCTCCTACTGGAGAAGCACAGCGCCTGGATGGCATCAGCCGCTGCTCCTTCTCCAGCCCTGTGTTCAGTGCCAGGCCACAGCTCAGACGCATTCAAATAAACCGAGGAAACTGACTACCCTGGTTTATGACTGGAAGGACTGGGGCTTGGAGAAAGGAGTACTCAGGTGAAGCTCTCTTCAAACACAAGATCATTTGCCCAGAATGTAAATCAGACTTCGAAATGAGAACCGTGGACCAGGATCAGCCCCACTGCCTTGAGGGCTTTCCTCGGGTACTATAAGAATCTTATTGTTTTGTTTTGTTTTGAAACAGGGTCTCACTAAATTGCCCAGGATCCCCCTGCCTCAGCCCCTGAGTACCTGGGACTGCAGGGGTGGCCACCACACCCACCCGTTGGGAGTATGTTATAGTACATGAAGCTCTCTACCAATCAGGGAGGGCCTCAGTGAGCCGCTGGACTTCCCACCAGGAGACAGAGGGAGACACTGGCTGTGTGGTCTCCAAGCTCCCTCCTGGTCTGAGCTCCAGTCATGTTATGGTCATTCATCCTTTCTTTATCCTTATGATAAAAATGGATTGAAGTCTGCATTTGAAAGGGATGAGAACTTAATATGCTGTTGGCATTTTTTATGTGAAATATGCTGGAAAATTTCACAAAAGTGTGTGGAGAAGCAGCTGGGAATCGTTTCTGGGCCGTCCATGTTGGTGAGCTTTTTCAGCTTTACTATCTGGTGTGCCCAGTAATGGCATCAGCAGGTGTGCAGACACACTGTGAGTAACCAGGTGCAGGTGCACCCAAGCAGGAAGGCCCTCACTGGAGCGGGAGACCCACACAGGCTCCTGAGCAGCACCCACCAACACGGGCTCAGAGAACTCAAGAAGTTCCAAAGGGAGAGACAGGAATGAGCACTGCCTTACCTCTGAACAGAGTTCCTGGTGCACCTGAAGATCCCTCTCTCATTGACCATCTCGACAGCCTGGCTCTCTCAACAGCCACAACCTTCCTCAGCCAAAACTCCACGTTACTGGGATTTCTTAATTCCTTCCAGCTTTGGCTTCACCTCACGCTCTCTGCATCTCCCTTTCAGGGGCACCTTCAGAAACTCTGCCCCTGGTACAGTTTACCCAGTCTGCAAGGCTCCCTTTGAGACCTTGGTGGAAACCTCAGGTGTCCATTAACTCCCGCATTCTGCATTATCCCTGCAGGTCCAGCTCCACGGGCATAGGCCAAGTCGCTGCCAGCTTGGGCAGCAGCTCAGGCCTCTGCGGTCATGGCCGCAGGGGCCTTGTAGTGCCTGGGCAGCTCAGCATGGTGAAACGATGTCCTGCCCCAACCCCCAATGCAAGTACGGTGCTCCATGATCTCTTTTCAGAGGAACTTCCCATCTACTCCCCGAACCCGAGATGGATGCAGTCGTGCAACTTCCTGAGATGCCATCAAACCATCTTTCTACCCCAGCTGTGTAAAGTGCTTGGAGTCTCTTTAATGGCTGTAATCTCATCAACAAGAACACCTTCTTTGGCCCCATTTTTACTGACAGCAGCCAGAAAGCACAGGAGCAAGAAGAGGAGCCCCAGGGAAGATGCCTGTTCCAGGGCCGTCTCCAGTGACCCCTCCAGCCACCCCCCAGTGACCCCTCTAGCCACCACCCACTCAGTCTGTTCAAACTAGGATAGGCCAGTTAGGTCAGTTCTCACAACCCAATCGTCCCACCTCTGAATATTCCTGCATGGTCACGGGAACTTCAGGGAGACCGCCTCCTGTCCTCATATCCAACCACAACAATCACTGAGATAAGGAAAGTTGCCCCAGAAGCCCATCCTCTGAGGTCTTTGCCAAAAAAAACAGTTTTTATAAACCCAAAGGTCACTTGAGTTTATTTACCCCCAGAGACCAGAGAGAGTACATATCAAATATCTCAGCTCTGAAAGGAGGAAAGAGAGACTCAAGACTCTAGGAAAGACATATGCTCAGCAGTAAGGAAAGGAAAGAGAAAGGAGGTGTCCTGAACATGTTTTCTAGAATTGTCTTATTCTTTCTAATTCAAAGACTCTGGTTTCAAATTCAAGCAAACCCAGCAGGCCAAAGCCAGTCCCACTGCACAATCCAGATGACACTGAGCTCTTGGCTGGTGGCTGTGGTCCTCCCCGGGCAGCTTCTGTGTGGCCACAGCACAGAGAGTGGGCAGGGAAAATGAGAGGAGTCAACCCATGTGGGGCACACAGGAGCCCTGAGCATCGGGACCAGAAGAGGGTGCCTAGTTCCTCAGCCTCCTCTGCCAAGCTGGGGCCCCTGGGCCTGGCCTGAGTTGGCACTGTCACTCCACAGCAGGACCAGAGTACTGTCACATCTTTTGGATGCCAGGGGGATAAGAAGCAGAGGTTCTTGATTCTGTGGTGCTTTGTCACCTCTATCACCAAGACAAGGCTGGTAATTACTCTCCTCTGAAAAATGAGAATGATCTCCTGCAAGGTTGTACTCATGAAAATAAAGATCAAAGGAAATGTCCATAAAGGTATTTATGACCTAGGCATGTTTGAAGTGTTATTACAACAGATAGCTCGACATATGTTTCATAAAGTTAAAGCTCAATAAAAGTGTTTAGAAGGACAAAACTTTCCTATGTTCATATAAAAACAAGACCAGGGTGACTCCACATCATGTACAACCACGAGAATGGGAAGCTGCACTCCACGTATGTATGATGTGTAAAACACACTCTACCGGCATGCATGTCTAAAAAGAACAAATAAAAGAATGAATGGATGAGAAAATAAACGAAAGGTTGAAGTAGAAAAGGTAAACTGATGAATTTTCTGATGTCTATACAAGTGGCCATCAGAATAATCTTCTGCCAAGATGATGGAAGGGAACTTTCACTCTACAAATAAATAGTGGAGCTCAAAGAACAACAATAAATTATATGGAAGTTCATGGGATTTTAAAAGTAGCCAAGACGTGCAGGAAAAGGCGGAGGAAGGACAGGAAGGTGAAGACGGGTTGGGTTTTGCCTGTGTGTTTCTCTAAGGTAAAGAGCTGCCTACAGAATATCCCCAATTAAAAACCAAATAAACGGCAAGAAACAAAAGGCAGAGGGGTGGCCCCATATCTAGAATGAATCCACTTCCTCAGCCTCCCTCGTTGACACCCAGTGGATTCTTTCCTGGTCACAAGGTGGCCTTCGGGGGCCCAAATACTTAAATGTGGTGCAAATACCTGGAGGGGCGTCTTTATAAACCTCTTCTCTTGAAAACAGCAACAACAAAAGCTTCTCTAGTCATTTTGCATTTATCATGTGGAATGATACCAGGATGGTTACCAGGGAGAGTGGAAACCAAAGGCCAACTTTCCCCAGCATCCAGTGAGAAGTGTTGCTGAAAGACTGCGAAACACCAACAGGGCTGTGAAATCTTGGAATCAAAGCCCACAATAGCACACCAGAGAGCGAACGTCCTGTCAGCCTGGGCGCCTAACCTGCTCCCCCAGGCCACAGCAGAGCAGAACAGTGAAAGGCCACTCCCCGCCGAGTGCTCTCACTGCCACCAAGGACCCTGAAAGCCACCTAGCCGGGGTCCCACTGCTCCCAGATGCTGCTCCCCCGCCCCCGCCCCTGGCAGCCTTGCCTCCTGGGGCCCAGCGAGACCAAGAGCTCTGAACTTCCACCAGGCCCCCAGCAGCTCTTGACGGCTCTTTTCCTTCCAAGATCCTCTTGGGGCTCTTTCCTTCTAGATTTGACCATGTGCAGATGCCAACAGAAGCCAGCCAGTGTGCTGTGCTGGGTGACAGTGGCCCACAGGATGGGAGTGTGGGCATGCAGAGCCCCCCATGCACCCTGTGGTGGACAACCCTCTCGTGTGTCTCCTCAGAGGAAGGCTATTCAGGTCTCACACCAGGGTCCCCCCTGGGGAGAAAGGCCAGCCAGGGTGGAGCTCAAGTGGTGGCAGGTGATGGCACAGGACACCACCATCCCATAGGAGCATAACTACCACATTAAAAAAAAAAAAAAAAAGCAGAGGGGCCTCCAGTTGCTTTATTGGGAGACTAAATTCATCCAAAGAGCACAGAGATGTGGGTGAGGGTCTCCGGTATGGCATGAGCTGCCAGGCTTCCCTTCCTTACCCGTGGACGCTACCTTCGGACCTCAGAGGCCTGCCTGTGAGTTCCATTGCATCTTAATGCAGCCGTGCAGGAAACAGCCATGTGACCAGGCAGGAGGCCTCCTCTCTCTATGCCTCTCTCTCCTCATCCATAAAATGTCCAACTTACATAATAAAACCACAAACAGGGGATGCCTCCAAAGGTTTTTACACTCTGCAAAGCACTTTCCAAAGCAGGACATTACCCAATACCAGGTCATCTTCCTGCTCCTTGTGGCTGACAATGCACCAGAAAGTCTCACACGTGAAAACTCTCTGTAAACTTATTTTTAAACTACAAATGAAAAAAAAAAATCATGATTATCCATAAATGCAAAAAATCTACGAAAAGCAATTAAAGCAATTAAAATTTGGAGATATTGTTATGGTTTTACAGAGGACAGAGGGGTGGTTGGGCAGGAAGTAAAATCTTTTCTCTATGGAGCTTTCTCTGCATATTTAACTGTAATTCAAGAGATAAATTTAACCTGTCGCATACTAGCTGTTAATGGCAATATTTTACATGTACCCTCATCTGCAGCTGAATCACGACAGAATGCATGCATTTCCATTCCTTCAACATCTTTTCTTAAAAGACACTCTGGAACTGTCTCCCTGAAACAGAAACCAGCAGTGTTAGCAGACAATAATTTATTCTCTCCAGACCTTAAACAAGAGACCTCAGGATCAGGCCGTTTGGCTACAACTGGGACCTGCGACAGTGAGGGTGAGTCACTCAAGGATGACTGCCACAAGATGGCAGCCAGTACTGGGAGGTCACCCACCTCCTGCCCACAGCAAGTCCAGCCCTCTTCTGACCTGGCCTGGGCATCCCACCCAAGACACAGGAAGCCCTGGGCACTGCTCTCTAGGCAAGCTCCAGCAGTCTGGCAGTAGTAGGCAAGCTGACCCAAGTCTGTTGGAATCATCCTGGCGCTCAACACCCCAGCCAGAGACCAGGACCTGGGCACCCTGCTCACACTGATTCCCGTGGCTCACTCCACATTCTCCACCAACAAGCTGCTCTCCCAAACATGTTCCATATCAAAATCACCTTCTCCAACTTGGAATGTAAAAAACTAAAGAGAATCACTCCCACCCTAACAATTAAAATGCCAGAAAAATCTAAAAAATTATAACTTTGAACCCATCAAAGAGCTGAGGTCGCAGAGCAAGCAAGTAGCCTGCAGGCAGAGTCCTCCCAGGAGAGGCAGGATTGGAGCCTGCTCCCCAAGGCCAGGCCTGAGAGGACAGCAACACTACCAAGAAGAGCAGAAGGCTCCTGCTGAGAGCCTGGGGGATGGGTATGAGGGAAAGCCAGGACTGTGGGATCTGCAGATGCAAGGGGGTCTGCATCACCCTCCCCCACGCGTGCTCACAGGAGAGGCTGGCCGGGACAGGAGGTCAGAGAAAGCCCCCAGGGTGCAAGCCTGAGGACAGGAACTCTGGGCCCGGGCCAGCTCTCCCTCTGGCAACAAAGCTCAAAGCTGCTAAAAGGAGGACAGCAAAGCCTGGAGAAGACCCCCTGTGGGCAGAGAAGGGAGTGGAGCCAAGTCCCCGTGGGGCAGGGGAAGAGATGGTGGTGGGTGGGCAGGAGAGAGACTGGGGCAGAGGTGGAAGAGGATGTGAGCACCTCTCCCAGGAGCAGCCCCAGCTCGCTCACAACCAGATAACAAACCCAAGCTGGTGGCACCTGGAGGGTAACCATGGCAACACCAGTACTCAACTAAACTCCAGTCCAGAGCGATTTCAACCCCTTAAAGACCTCGCAGAGGAGGAGGCGCCATGTGTCAGGGCGTACATGCAGCTGCTCATTTCCTATGGTGAGGGCTCAAATCCAGCCTGCCGTCCACTTCTGAGCACAGTGTTCTGGACCACAAGCCCTCCCACCCATGGACGTCTTTGTCCACTTTTCAATACCACAGGACTGAGAGGGCAAGAGCACCAGTGTGGCCAAAACTCAGTGTTCACCTCCTGGCACGGTACAGAAAAAGATTGACAAGCCGAGGGTTTCGCTTTTAACCAAACTTTCTCAGACACATTAAAGAAAAAACAGGGAAAAGCGCCCACCTTAAGTGGGTCTTAAGCAATCAGTGGGACCAGATGCAGACACAGCCACGGGTTGGAGCCATCCAACAGGGAACTGAACAACTCTGACAAACGCCTCCACAGAGGAGCCAGCAAACTGCAGCCCAGGGATCGAACGTGGCCCCCTCTCCTGACTCTGCGCTGGCTTTGCTGGTACATGCGTGGTCACCTTCTCCCTACAGCAGCAGAGTCGGCAGTGAAACCAGACCCCGTGAACTGCAGAACAGATATTCACTATCAACCCTTTAGGGAAAGTTTGCCAGGCCCTGCTTTGGTGAGAGGTGAACATTTTGCCTTAACAAGTGAGAAATTTCACTGAAGAGAATAAACTAGAAGAAAAATCAAGCAGAAAAGCTAGAAACTTTTAAAATGGCAACAGAGAATTAGGTTTACCATTAAAATCAACAAAATCAAGGAGAAAAAAATTAATGAACCCGCAGGTAGGCCAACAGAGTTTTACCCAACTGGAAGGACAGAGGAAAGAGGGCGGGCAGAGCGCCAGGGAGCCATGGAACAGCTCAGATGGCTGAACGCACCTGCAGGCGGAGCCCCGATGGATGATGGAATGAGGGTCAGAGATAATGGCTGAGAAACTATGAAAGTGTCAAACCTCCAATCCAAGAGTCTCCAACAACACCAAGAAGGATAAATAGAAACACGAGAAAGGAAATGATGAGAATAAAGAAGAGAAAGAGAAAATCTGAGAAGACCTAGACACAGAGTATTTGAATTGTTGAAAACCAAACAGAAAAGCCTAAAGGGAGCCAGAGAGAAAAAAAAACTAAAAATAACTTACAGAGAAACAAACAAGAATTATAGAAGGGGTCTCACTTGAAACAACAAAAATCAGAAGTCAGTGGAAAGATCTTTATATATCTGAGAGGGAAAAAAAATCCATCAACAAGGAATTCCGGATCCTGCAAAAATATCTCATAAGTGAAGAACTCAGCAACACAGCCCCAAAATACTCAAAGTGAAAATGGACAGAATCGAGAGGAAAACTAGACAATTCCACAATGGCAGTGGGAGACTTGATACCCCTCTTTTAATAAAAGATATGACAACCAGACAGTCAACAGATAGGGGAAAACAATTCAGCACACCACCAGGCAAAGGCGCCCGAGGAACACTCTGGGGGGAAACAGGCGGTTCGTACTCCTTCCGCGTGCACCCAGAGCGTCATTCAGACAGCCAGAAGATTAGGCTGCAACAAACCGAGAAGGACTGAAGTCACACAGCGCGCATTCTCTGACTTTCACACTTTAGGTGAATGAAAACAACATGTCTCAGGTGCAGCTACATACAGCAGACCGTGAAGGGATTTCATAGCTTTCAAAGCTATACTAAAAAGAAAGAAAGATTGCAAATTAGTAACCAAATTTCTATCTTGAGAAACTACCAAAAAAAAAAAAGAGCAAATCAAACCCAAATAAAACAGGAGAAAAAATAAACAGTGGAAAAATAAAATTAAAAATTAAAAAAATGGAGAAAAATCAGCAAAACTTAAAATTAGCTATTTGAAAATATCAGGAAAGTCACAAACCTTTAGCAACACTGATCAAGAAAAAAGTCAAATTAATAAAAACAAAAATGTACAGGGGATATAACTACAGACCTCACAGGAATAAAGTGGGTTATATAATAATATAGCAAACATTTTGCCAACAAATTAAACTACATAAAATAAAGAAATTCCTAAAAAGACACAAATAATTGAAAGTGTTTCACAAAAAAAATTTTTGAAATATTAAGACTGTAACAAGAGACTTGAGAAATCAAAATTCTCCAAAAGATAAAAATCTAAGCCTAAATGTGTTCACAGGTGAACTCTACCAACACATAAATTAACACATAAATTAACACATGTTAATCTTAACATGCAATGAGCTACTCTACAGCCAAAAAACCAGTAAAGTACTGTTGCATGCTGAACATGCATGAACCTTGACAACCTCACCAAAACCTCAGAAATACCAGGTTTCAAGGTTCAGGCAAATATACATTAGCAATTCACACTTAGAAATTTTGAGATACCAAGAATAATAGCTCCTAAAACAAAATATTTACACATAAGTCTGACAAAAACATGCAAGATCAGTATGCTAAATACTATAAAACATTGATTTAAAAATCAAATATTTAAATAAATAAACCTTATTTGTAATAAATCATATGCAATATCATTAACATGTAGATTCTATGCAAATTGATCTCTGGATTGTTGTAGTGCCAACCAATCCCAGCAGGTTCCTACTGAAATTGAAAGGAAAGTCTAATACTTATTTGGAAAGGCAAAAGAGCCAGAAAATCCCAAAACAATGTTGAAAAGGAAGAACCAGGTGCCTCACACCATGACTGCAGTCATCAATAAGCTTGCTGTTGGTGAAAGGAAAGACCCACCGATCGGTGGGACAGAACAGAGGAGAGGATGCCAGCTACTCAGATAGGGCTAACAATGGTGAAAACATGCACAATGTTTTAGGCAGAAAGGAGAGTCTTCCACAAATGGTACAGGAGTGATGAGACATCCCTGTGAAACACAGATAATTCCGACACTGGACCACAAATAAAAATTAACTCAAAATAGGTCCTGGACACAAATGTAAAACACAAAACAATCATTTTTCTAGAATAAATCAAGAGAGCTCGCTGAGACTTTGCATTAAGTGTGGAATTCAGATATGGTATGGAAAGAAAATGAACTCTGAAAGACAAAATCGATGAATTAAACTTCCAAATTTAAACTTCTGTTCTTCAAAACACAATGTTAAGAGAATGATAAGCCATGCATTTGGGAGAAAAAAATTGTGAAAGATATATCTAACAAAGCATTTGTACCTAGAATTCACACAGAGTTCTCAAAAGTCAGTCACAAGAAACCACACAAGAATAAAAGCAAAGGTAAAAGGTATGAACAGACCTGTCCTCAGAGGACAAAGGAGCCAGGAAAGGTCTCCCCTGCTGGTCACGAGGGACATGCAAACAGAACTCTGGGCTACGGAATCAAAACAATCACTAAATTTCTTCCCTGGCCACACAAACTGGGGCAAGACTGGTGCTACTGAGACCTTCGCCCACCACGGGTGGGAGCAGGAGTCACAGCTGCTCAGGAAAAGCCTGCCGCTTCCTTACCAAGGAAAACACACGCATGCCTGGTGACCAGCGGGCCCCCAGGTACTGACCAGCCTCAGCAAGAATCTTTTCAAACTTGCCCAAAGCTGGACCCAGAAGTCCTTCCACTGGAGGCTGAATAAGCAAGCTGTGGGACCTCCAGATCGCAACCGTCCTCAACAGCGTGAAGGAATGGGCCACCAGTGCCATGGCAGGACGGCACATGTGAGTGGCACATGTGTCGTGGGGAGTGAAGGGAGGTGGCCTCAGGTGGCACACACTGCAGAACCCCAGCTGTGGGGCTTCCTGGAGGTAGAAAAGCTCTGCAGGACAGCAGACAGACAGCAGCCATCAGATGGGGGGATGACCACAGAGGGCCATTAGTGGGCAGCTGTGGATGTCCCCTACCCTGACTGTGCAGGCAGTGACATGACTGTTCCCAGAGCCTCTGGAACGGTGCTCTGGAAGGGGTGCACTTCACTGTCCTAATTCATAGCCTAATTTTAAGAAAGAGATAAGTGGCCCAAGAGGAGACTAACAGCACGAAGTGTGCGTGGGATGAGGCCTCCCGCAGCTGGGAAGTGAACAGAATGATGACAATGATTGAAAGCTGCCGCGAGGGTCCTCGATGACCACCAAAGGTGGGCAGCAGCAGCACAAGAACAGTCCACTGTGGACAGACTGAGGGCACCTCCCCAGCCCAGCCCTGGCAGCTAGAGGGCACAGCCTCCTGCTCTGGGCAGCAGGTGACTACCAGGAGCCACTGAGCGCCTAAAATTATAAAGGGGACATTGGCGACAGAGCTACAGAAAGGCTGACTCCCAAAATCTGATGAGGAAGCCTGACCAGCCCCCTCCCTCAGCACCCAACATTTGCCTAACTCCTCAAGTTGCAGGGTCCGCAAATCATACCTCAGTAGTGGTGCTGAAGAAAACAGTGCCAGATCATCAGCTCTGGAGGGGACCCATGGGCTGCTTGTGGCGTTAGCAAGGGGCCTATGTGAAATGCCAACCTCGGCCATCTCTAGGAGCCCACAGCTCCTGGGGCTCTAGAGAAGATCCATTATCTAAAAACCTCAATGCCAGGGACAGTACTTGCCCTGACAAAGCTGAGGCATCCGAGCCTGGTGGACAGGAAAGCCCAAGCAAGCTCAGCTCTGCTCCCTGCCCACGTCAGATCAGGAGCCACATGCTGGAAAGTGAGGGTCGCGGCTGGGAGCACACCTGCAGCAAGAGCCCCAGAGAAGACAGTCCAGAGAACAGCAAGGTGCACACCGCACAGCGGCTAGAGCCATTCTGCAGAGAGCCACCACCAGCAGCCTCAACCCCGCGGAAACATCACGGCAACACAGCAGAGACTCCCTGGGGCCACATGGCAACAGACTGACCACAAGCAAGCTTTTAAAAAGAAGAAATTGGGATTGACCACAGAGACCTCATATACCTGGAATATTCACTTTTATGAAAGCCAGCACAGCAAAGGAAAGGCTTAAGAGCATGAAGAGAGAGCCTGTGGAACAAGAGAAAATCTTTGCAGTTGCTCCTCTAACAGGGGATTAACATCCAGAATACAGAGAGAACTCACAAAACTAAATTCCAAAAAACAAATAACATGTATGATTTTGTCAAAATGAATGCAATTACTATGTATAATTGTGATGCTTTAATGAAAAAAATATTTTAAAAAAGGATCAAAGCCAAGAAAACAAAATCAGGAAGCAAGATAATGGGCCTACATGGAGTGGAATAAGAGACGTTTCATCAATGTGCTAGGCAGAGGGAGAATACGGAAAACGGAGCTCCTTCTGGAAATAGAGACATTTCGGCGACAAGGCCTGAACACTCCGATCTTGATCCGGCCTTTAAACACCTGTTTCCTGGAATCGTCAAACAGCAACCAAACACTAGTGGTCTTTTCACCACCTGCTCTCTTCCCAGGGTTCTGCCAGGCAATGTTGTGGGCCACCCAGGAACTGCACAGTGTGGTCTTTGTCCCCAGGGATTCCCAGTCATGCTGAGAGACAAATCAACGAGTTTGAAATGCATACCAAACGAGACGGAACGTCCTGCCCGCTCAATCATGTCAACGTGGACGTGGACAGTCTTGCAGGACTTGAGGCCCTACCAAACAGGGAGTGGCAGACATGGCTTCTCAGAAGTCAGGCTCGGTGGGACAATAAAGGGTTTGAACAGAGCAATGTCACAATTAACTGAGAGGCTGAAGTGGCATTTGGAAACAAAAGTGGGACAGTTAACAGGTCAACAGTGAAGGACGCACCCCCACTAGCCGGACGGAAGTGTAGTCAGAACCGTGTGCAGCAGGAGCTGGTCAGGACAGAGCCCTGAGAAGGGCGGGGCTTGGAGCAAGCGGCCTGCGGGAGAGGGACCTAGGGGATGAGCAGCTGGGAGAAGGGGTGCTGCAGGGAGGAGCCCGCATGGCTCCGGAGGGGAGAGGGGTGGAGGCTCAGCACATGGAGCCGGGACTGCAGGGCTCCTAACAGTCATGAGCTCAGACTGTAGACACTACATGCCACCAAGGGTCCCCAGGAATCAGAGGTTTCATCACAGATGGGGTAAAATGGCATTTGGAAGCACAAGTGGGATGAGGGAGGGTGGTCAGGCGGCTGGACCTGCCTCTGGAGTCTGCAGGAGAGAGGCCCGTAGGGAAAACAGAGCCACGGTGGCTGCTGGAAGTGGGGCCAGGGCACAGCACCAACAGGCTGGGATGGGAGCCAAGAGTGCCTCCCACGGAGTGCAGCAGGTTGGTGACGAGAGACTGATAGCTGGTGTCAAAAAAAATCCAGAGAATTCCAGGGTAGATGAAGACATGCTCACTGAACTTAACTACTGAGGGCAGAGGGCGGAGAGAGGGCAGCCCCAGAGCACTGGGCAGAGCCATCCCAAGGGCATGATGGCCAACAGAGAGGAGGCCAGATGCTGGACATGATGGCCAGCACTCAGCCTGACGTGAACAGTGGCCGCAGGGAACCTTCCATGGAGCGGTCACCAAGCAAGCAGCAGTGACTACTCTAGGTTGCTAAGAGTGGAAGTGAGGTCAATTCCTTTCCACTCACTGGAGAGAAGGAAAGCTCCAGGAGAGGATTAACAGTGACAGCAGCGGTGCAGGCAGGCGGTGTGGGCTCACGTGCCCCAAGGCAGAGGAGCAGATACGCGGTAGAGAAGGACAGGGGAGGGTAATCAGTGCTCTGGTCTGAATGCCGTGTCCCCAAAAGTCATGTTGGAGCCTCTCCCTCAAGATGATGATTTTAGGAGACACAACTTTTAGGAGGTGACTAGGTCACAAGGGTAGAGGTCTGTGATGGGACCACACAAAGGGGGCCCCAAGAGCTCCCAGGCCCCTGCCTCATGCCAGCGTGAAGGTGCCGTTTATCTGCCAGGACACCCTAACCAGACACCACCTCTGCCAGAGCCCTGACCGCAGACTTCCCGGCCTTCAGACCTGGGAGCAGGCCTGCTGCTTAGGAGCTACCCCATCCACGGTGTTCTGCTGCAGCAGCCTGAGCAGGCGCAGACAGGGTGCCTCTTCCTCTGGGCATGAAGACGCAGCCTGACTGGCACTTGGAGCCTGAGTCACACTCCACGTCTGGAGGGGTGCATTTACAGGTGCAGTACCTGGTTTCCATCCTGGAGCAGCCAGTGAACACCACCTTCATCGGCTTCCAGAGACATGGGGGTTGGCTAAAGGGAGTGGGAGATTGCAGTTGGCCTGGGAACAGGCAGGAAGTGTCTGTCCTGGCATGTAAGACTCAGAGCTAGGTACGACCGCGTCCCTCTAAAGAAGCAAAGAAGCACCTGAGCAAGTCAAGGGCTTGAGGAAGACCAAGCGTGACTTCATGACACAGGACCACACCGTCCCCGTCTGCAGGAACACACCACCTCCGTCTACAGGACCACACTGCCTCCCATCTACAGGACCACACCGCCTCCGTCTGCAGGACCACACTGCCTCCCATCTACAGGACCACACCGCCTCCGTCTGCAGGAACACTGCCTCCGTCTGCACGACCACACTACTCCATCTGCAGGACCACACTGCCTCCATCTGCACGACCACACTACCTCCATCTGCAGGAACACTGCCTCCCATCTACAGGACCATACTGCCTCCGTCTGCAGAACCTGGTGCTGAAGGAGAAACAATCTTCCTTTGGACTTGACTGCAAAGAGTATACACACCAAGACATGAAGAGCAAGACGTTCAGGGATGCAGATAGGAAAACCCAGTCGCTCATGCAGGCCCTTCCAGGGAGGGTCTGTGAGTGCTACATCCTGACTGAAGGCTAGGCCAGTGTCCTAGGAGCCCAGAGGGTGACAGGGAGCAGTGGACCCTGCAGCAGTACATCCAGGGTCCTGGTGACCCAGGAGCTCTGAAGGAGGCAGACACACAAAAGAGGGAGGGAAGCAGCACAGCCTCAGGAGGAGGGAGAGAGCCCCCAGCAGCAGCCAAGTGACAAAGGGACAGGGAGCCTGTAAGCTCCAACCAGCTCCCACTGGACCAGGAGCCACTCAGGCCAAGACTGAGGAGAAGCAGCCTGCAGCTTTCCAGGGACTCTAGCCTTTACAGCCTAAGCACACAGACACAGCTGCGGGCCTCCCACTGCCGTAGTACAGCTTTAGAGATCTTTTCTTCATATTTTCTAATTCTTAAACATCTAATATTTTGATTTCCATCAAATAATAATAGCTGATGATCGTCAAGTTCTGCCTGATGCCAAGCTCTGTTCA
This sequence comes from Urocitellus parryii, assembly GCF_045843805.1. NCBI lineage: Eukaryota > Metazoa > Chordata > Mammalia > Rodentia > Sciuridae > Urocitellus > Urocitellus parryii. Next base: position 33,442,082 of record NC_135542.1, on the reverse strand, counting down.
TGAATCATCTCCTTCACTCTCCACAACAGCCCCGTGGGATCCTATCACCCACACAGTGGACATGAGAGAAATCCAAGGCTTGGGACAGGGCACAGAGCCCAGCCCTTTGCCTCTCTCTGCAGTAACTCTGATCAGGACCTGTTGCTCCAGCATGTGGACAGGTGCCAAGGAACTCCTACTTAACCCAGAAATTACCTGAGACTCTTGCTAAAAATGAACCGTCTCAGGCTATGAAGGCATTAACTATCACCACCAACCTCAGCTAACCCACCGCCCCTCCAAAAGGTGGGCGGGGGAATCCCTGGGAGTTTGCAGACCATCCAGGGGGTCAGCAAGGTCACCTGTGTCCTTAATAAAGCTGTGACTTGCTGGCCACTTTCCCAATGTGGCATCTGCACTGATGCAGCAAACTCACTGGGAAACCCTGCTGGGGCTGAGGACAAAGGAGGGCCAGGCTGCTCTGGCCACCACTGGATTCCTCACTCCAAGGTACTCACAATTTTAGGAAAATGTCAATGTCACTTAAAAGGGCATTTGATGACTTGATGGAGAAATAAAAATTAATACTCTTATTACACATCAGTATCTAGTCCATGCCCTCTTCCTGTTCTGTGTATGGAAACAGGAAGCACAGGAGGTACTTCTGCTACACTTCAGAGCAGCACAGTGCAGGCGTGCGATCACTCAATAGCACAGACAGCAGACCCTGGGTTCATGAACAGCACTCTACTGACAGCAAAGTAACAACCTAGATTATTCACTATTGGCCACTGCACTGACCCTTTCTTGAACAAAATGAAGCTATAATGTCACTGAAAGCAACTGACTACATTTGGACCCAGTAATGAAATTTGAGCATTCAAAACAAATTAGAATTTATAAAACAAGCCCATGATTTGACAGCTTCCCAAAGCTAAGAGCCTTTTCTGAAGGCACTGGTAGAAATAGCAATGTATGTGACTTTGTAAGAGTTGTATAGTTAAATATGTTAACATTTGCAGAACTAAGGAACCAATTTTTTCCAAGTGATTGATGGTGCACCATGGTGCAAAATTACACATGCTAAAAATGTGCTCCAAGTACAAGTTGCAACAATGGGTTTCAACTTAACAAAGAATTGAAGTTCACAGACATGGTTTCTGATTCACATGGCAACTAACCTTTAAGAAAATATCACTTGTCAAGTTTTGGTGTAGTAACAAAGAATGAAAACAGTTATGTCTGAAGAAGCCATTTAAATACACTTCTCTTTTCCAAATACAGATTCATGGGAGGCTGGATTCCCTCAGCTATTGTAACCAAAGTAGCACACAGCAAAAATCTGGTGCAGAGGAGACATGAGAGCCAGCTGCCTTCAGTTAGGCCAAAGATTGCACCAAAGGGAAAATACTACTGTCTGGAAAACAGAATCCTTCTTCACAAAAACTATGTTATTCATAGTAACATGTAACTGACTTATTGTAGTTATTTCTAAGTGAATCAATAAATAAATCTTGTTAAATTTCCTTATTTCAATCCCTAATATGGTAACTACTGATGTGATCACATAAACACAGGCTCTCTGGGGTCCCCAGTGGTGTACATAAGCATAAAGGAGTCCTGATAGGGATCTGGGGACCATTGCTCTGAAGGGTTTGATCACCAAAATGTGACACCGAGAACAATGGCATTCATCTCACAGGCTGCCAATGTCAATGACACAGTGATGCGTTTCAAGGAGGGGTCAATGGCCCTGCACATAGTTCACAAAAGGGGTCAGGGGAGGGGTCAGGCGCTGGCTCTTGTCTTCTGATTGCACGTCAAACCTCCAAGACCTAAATGCAATGCAGCTATAACGTCCAAGCTCACCATTTGCAGGAAAAATCTCTAAACTGTGTTATGTCCTTTCTTTGGGGAAAAGAAAATCATCAGCTTTGCCTACTTAGATGATCTTTTTATTGTTTTAATTATTAAAATATGATTTTGATTTTTAATTGCATATTCCCATACATCCCAAAAAGAACGAAAGCACTGCATTTAAAATATGCTCTGGACCCCTTTTACACAGCCCAGCCCCCTCCCCACACCCACCACCAGTCTGCACAGCCTCTGGCTGAGGAACAGCAACATGTAGTCCAGATGGTGGGTTCCACATCTGGCTGCATCTTACTGCATCTGAACCTGGCACTGGACCTGGTCCACCTGAGCATGCACTGAGCACAGAGGACACTCTCCCTGGAGACCTGGAATTGGCTTACAAATGTTTCTATTATAATAGAAAAGTGACTGAAATTTTAAAATTACAGCAATGAGCTCAACCAGGAGATGGCTCCACTTCCTGTCAGTTATCTGAGAGAACTGAAGGTACCCCTTTCCAGGGTGCTTCTAAATGTAAGACCCCAGAGACCCCACATGTCCACTGCCCTGCAGGCAAGGAAGCGGCCACCTGTGTGTCCAGCTCATCCATAAGCTGCAGGTGCATGGAGTGTGTGGCACTGCGTGGCCAGCAGTGACACTGAGCGTGTGACAGGTATGTGGCCAGCAGTGACACAGAGCATGTGATGGGTATGTGGCCAGTGACATGGAACATGGGGCATCTGAGTGGCCCACAGAGACAACCATGTTGAGAGAAAGTTGCCAGGCTTCAAGAACACAAGGAAATAAGGGACGTTTAGGAACATTTTTCACTGGCCCCAAATGTACCTATTGTTGGGGAAGCTCATATGCAATCCCTGCCTGCAATATTTACCAATTTGTCAAATGTATTCTTGAATCAAGAATCTATTATAACTTTTTTAAAAGCCTGTCTTTTAAAACTGATTCCGATTTACAAGCAAAAATGTAAACTTTCTTTATATAATGCAGGGCCAATGATCCCTCGCCTTCAAACACGGGTGCAGACAGCCCTGAAGATGACCCAGGGAGAAGCAACACCTGGCAGATGGATGCTCTGGGCATGCCCTGCTCTCCACTGCCTCTCCTCCCCTCTCTCTCAGGGAGGAACTGCTGGCTCACGAAGCACCGTCTGTCAAGGCCAAGCACCTGAACCTTCCAGCATCTTCCCTCCCCTGGACCTTCCAGCATCTTCCCTCCCCTGGACCTTCCAGCACCTTCCCTCCCCTGAACCTTCCAGCACCTTCCCTCCCCTGGACCTTCCAGCACCTTCCCTACCCTGGACTTTCCAGCACCTTCCCTCCCCTGGACCTTCCAGCACTTTCCCCACCCTGAACCTTCTAGCACCTTCCGCACTCTGGACCTTCCAGCACCTTCCCTCCCCTGGACCTTCCAGCACCTTCCCTCCCCATGCTTCTGTTTTCTTGCCTCTAAAACACTCATGGAAGAAAGTGCTCTTTTCCTCCAAAATACCACTGTCCATTTTATGCATCAAAGGAATGAATTTCCCTAAGAGCCCCTACGCAGAGATCAGTGCAGGCAGCCAATAAAGAGTTCTCACTAAGCCTTCCCAGAAATGCAAAGAGGAAGTATTACTTTTGGTGTCCAAAACTGTCTATGATCATCTCGTAGTTACACAAGGCTGAACTCAAGGTTGTCTGGTGCCTTTCAGAAACAACACACATGCCAAGCATATTCTCCGATGAAACCAAGTCATAGGTTTTAAAATCACCGATGGCATCTCTGCAACACACGTGGGAAACCAAATAAATACAAATAACATGCTTTCCTTTTGTAACTACAGTGGTTTGTGCACCCCTCACTCTGAGGTCAGCAGAAGTGTGATAAAATGACCCCTCATCGACAGGAATGGACAGTGACAGCCAAGGGCCAGGGCAGGCTCTGGGCTCAGAGGGGACCAGCAAGCTGAGCTCAGGTGAGCCACTTCTGCTTTTCTCTGGGACCCACTCCTGCTGCTCAGGCATGAGCTGTACCAACTACCTTGATCTCCTCTCACCCCATGGGAGGGACCTAGGCTGACACTTCTAATTGAGAGTTTTTCCACAGCAAAATCCCACTGATGTTTTACATCCCAGAAAATGGCCTGAAGTAAAGACTTTTATTCTGCTTTTTAAAAAATCACTTTTCTGTAACAGATACTATCCTGGATGACTGCCCAGTGGAACATGAATGTCCAAATAAAGGCTACTGAGAGCTGGACACCCACTAGAGCATCTGCTTCATCTCACCTCCTGTCCCTCTCACAGCCTCAGGGTGGATGGACAAACGGGAACACGGCTGAGAGACCAGCAGCAAGGTGTCGTGGCTGCCGCCTCTTCTGCCTCTGCCAGAGCCAACAGCTTAGGGGAAGAGGGTCTTCTGGGTGGAGGGTGGCAGAGCCCCTGGCCTTGCCCCAGGCCTCAAACAGGTGCAGGGCTGGGAAAGCACCAAGATCATCAGGCACCCCTGATGCTGGGAGGGGACCTGGGTGCACTTTGGGACAGGAAGGAGACTGAGAATCCGCATCCCAGCCCAGTCAGCAGGTGTGGGAACATCCTGCGTGGAGGCGGTGCTCACTGGCCCTCCAGGCCTCTTCCACTGCTTGCCTAGACTAGGCTGGAGCCGGCCACCCCTCCTTCCTACTCGGCTGCTCTGAGCCATCCACTCAGTACCTCGGGTCCTATTAAAAGTGAGCCTGACATGGAAGGCACTGCAGATGTGCTGGAGGGGGGCACGTTTTCCACTTGAAGGTGAAGCTCTCTCCTTTACTTGAATCTAAATGGATTGCCTATGTATAGAGAAATACAACGTTCATTTTCCTGGAACCGTGTAATTCCCTAAACATTGCACTACTTAATATTCAATCCACCATGATCCCACTTAGCATTATTGATGACTAACACTTAGCTTTTGAGACTCCAGTGTTGAACAATATCGAACCTCTCTCTTAGGAAAACAATAAAATACTTAACTGCGGTGACAGGGTAGTATCAAGATAATAAAGAGGAAAAAATTGTAAAGAGAGTGGGCAGGCAATGAATTTTAAAAATCAATTAAAGAATCAATGCTATTTTCATTTTGTCACAAAAATCCTGAGTCAGAGACAAAGCTAGATCAAAAGCACCCTGGCTTTATTGGCATCTCTAGCAAGGGTAATTAACGAAGCCCTGTGCTGATTGACTGATAAAGCAAGCCACAGGACTAGGTCGCTGTTACGGACTCACGTTCGCCTTTATTTCAGTGAGATGCATACAGGGTGTTTCCATCAACAGCTGCAGGCGAAGGAAAGCTTAGCACTCGTTAGGTGAGTTACGTCACTTAACCATCATTCCCGTTAGTCGGTCTAATGCTCTTCTTTGACCATATAAGCAAATTTGCACTGTTTTGTCACTCGCTTAAGGCTCGTAGTGTATCGGCTACTCACTTGTTTTCACGGGGTCTTGTCTTGGGCTGTCTGATGCTGGCACGAGGTGCACCGGTGCTTGGCTTCGGGGGAGCCTCCTGGACTGAGATGTGTCACTGGGAACCCTTGTCTCCTTCAACCCCTCCATCAGTCTGATGAGATTTCAATTCCCAATGAGTTTCTAAGCATACTGTGGTTTCAGGTGGAGTCATAATAACAAGAATTAAAAAGCAGAGCAAGATGACTCTTTTTAAGAAATAAGCACAATAAAGATACATTAGCCAGTGACAGACTGCTGTTCCACACTGACTGTACCCAAACTACCACAGTGCTCCTTTCCTTTCTTAATCTTGTCATTACGTCTCCACCCAAAGCCCAACTGTGTCTTGACATCTCCTAGGTTCCAACAGCATGGAATACTATGTGAAGAACAAGTCCCTCTTACCCTGACCCTGATCTTGTGTGCTTGGGTCTGTTAGGAAATAGTTGAGCCATCAGAACACCAAGCAGGAGACACTCCAGACAGAGATGGGACCCGGGCAAAAAAGCCAAAGCACTTGGCAGATGCTGGGAAACAGGGAGCCCGGGGCGATCTGGAAAGCGGCATGGTTGGAACAGCACACTGACGCTAAGGAAGGGCACGCAGAAAGGACTCCCGGCAGGATCTCTCCTTGGGAGGAGATGCGCAGCAGAGACGCGGCATTGGAAGGAGAGTGAAGGACCAGGCCAGAGACAATCCTAAACATCCCTGGGAACAGGCATTTCTTCAAGAGAAACCTGGGGCCATTCCCGCACACAAAGAAATCAGGAACTCGGGCCAGAAAAGAGCCAGTGGTGTCACAGGCGGAATGTCCCACCCGACACAGTGGGCCAGCCTCCTCTGAGGATGCACCTGCCTCCTCTCCTCACCTGGGCACTGTCCGCTCCGGCTCAATGGCCCAGCACTATTTACCAACCGTGCTTCCTTGGCAAGAAGATTAAATCGTAAACTTGCCAAAACACATCGACACCTCATTGTGGAGACCACACAGACCCTGCCACACAGAGCGAATCTCCCATTAACTCTAGTTTGTAGCAAATAACATGCAAAATGGTTCTCAACACTCTACCACCAAATCCGACCAGAGAGCAGATCCTGACTGTGCTCGCATTCTAAACATTTCAATTTACAGACATTGTGAGCTCATCAGCACAGTGACACCCAATCACATACAATTTTTACAAGTATCTCAAGGAATAAATTTAAACAAAAATAAATTCTACCCATATGCTGCTTGGTTAATTTTTTACTCGTTTCTACAAAGCACTAAAAATGCAAACGCCTCAGAGGCAGACAAAGCTTGCTATTTTCCAGAAACGTCTCACACAGTGGAAGCGCCACAGGCTTTGTGCTGCCTCCAACGTGCATGTGAAGGACTTTGCCACGATATGCCACGTTAGCATCATCGTGAACTTCTGAAAGGACCACCGCTTCCCCAACAATGAGCATCAATATAAGCATCTTACGTTGGCTACTTTGTTACTAATAGCACACCTAAAATGATACATGATTTTGAAGACTTTTTAAAGGTTTCACAGTTCTCTTTTCATCTTCTTATACACTTTGCAGCTGGAAATTTGTCACCATGGCAACCTGGCTTGATGTCTGTGTGTCAGACATGGTCCACAGAGTTGTATCATACCTCATAATGCAAAAGCACTGCGCGCCCAGGGTCCCTGGTGTTCTTTGACAGTGTGACATTGTAGAGAGTTGTTATCACATACAGGACAGAAACAGAACAACTCCACATCTAGAGCCACGATTTAAAACTTTCAAATCTATTATGGGATGAATCATTCCATCTGTTTGCTATTCTTAAGTCTCTCTTAATTTTCATTATAATCACAAAACATAACCCATGAGAAATCAAATTGAGTATTTGTTTAGTTTAAAAGGGGGGGGGGGACCTGGTCTGGGATCAAAGGGAATGGCGTGCCACAGGCAGCTGGAGCAGGGTGGCCCTGAAAGACCACACACCCACGGCCATAATCTCTTGGCGATCTGGTGCCTGGTTCAGCAGCAGCTCCACTAAAATCACTCACATCAATTCCAAATAAATAAAATCAACTTTTTAAATGAAGTTGATAAAAGAGTTTTAGATGTGGGAGATTTCCTCAATATTGATCCACAGCATTTTTAAAATAGATTTCAGCAACTTTTTAATGCCCCACATAAAAATACAGAGAAATGGAAAACAATCCATACCCAAAAGTGAAAACAGAATCTCAAAGAGGAAGTCTGTACTTTCTTTCTCCTTTCTTCCTGTATGCTTTTGCTAACAATTCTACAATAAACATCTATTACCATTTAACAAAGTTTTCTCACTTTTAAACTAACAAGATATAGAAGAAAACTCTAAACCTGCAAGTAAGCTATTGGGTGCACCTGATGCAGAGAGAAACAAATAAAAGTAAAATCTAACCCCTGCTCTCAAGGACTTTAACCTCGGCAGGAATTGGGATTAGGCTGGAAAATAACAAATAATACCAGACCCAGTCCATCAAGAAGGCACTGCACTAATATTTCTAATTTTCACACCAGCCTCACAAGTTGGACGTCAGCCCAGGTTTTCAGAGAGGAACCTGAGGCTCAGGAAAGCTGTCTGCAGACCCTTTGCACTGGTCCACAGCTGCACCCCTTTCACTAGAGTTCTGGAAAGTGTTTGGCAAAACTTTCTGCTTAAAAGATCACAAGCCATGGGTGCCAAACAAGTGATAAATTCTCCAAAGCATCAATTGACATTAAAACCAGATGTTGTTTATGCTCACGGAGACACCTGTGAACTGAGGTCATTGTCTCGCCAGCCAGTGGTAGGTGGTGGCTGAGAGTTCCGAGGACAGGATGCCAGGGATAAAACGGGTCACACTAATTTTAACATGGACCTTAACGACCGAGTGCCCAATTTCAAGCTGAGGAATGTGAGCTCTCATTACTAACTTAAGGATAGCTGAAGTTCAAATAAGACAATCCCCGTTTTAAGCCTAGATATGCTTTTCGGGAACTCTCAAAGCCACTGTCTCACTGATTTTGTAAACTTGTAAAATAATTGTTGATTGACTCAGCCAAGGTGGAGAGGTTACGTTACTTGACAAGGACACCTGGCCAGCCAACAGAAGCCCTAAAGCTGGAGTCCAGGCTCCTCCACACGCTCTTGGCACATTAGCACCTACACAGGGAACCACACGCTGTGCCTGGCCCTCAGCAAAGCACTGTCAGGATTCTTCTGCTAATAAAAATAAAAGCACTGAGCAGATTTTTCTCTCTAATCCTGGAGGTGGGATAAATAAACAAATGAACTTTACACAGGAGGAAACAAACACTCTGAGCTTTCAAGGTGTGTTCCCAAAGCCACACAGCGGGTGTGTGGTGGCTGGCCCCTTCCACTAGTGGTGGGAACACCAGAGCCCATGCCTTCCTTCCCATGCGCCTGTGCCTGGCCCACTATCCTCATGGAGTCCCAGGGAATTGTGGTCCAAGTCAGTGAAATTGTCCACACCCAGACAAAATTCACCATTGCACTTGGTCACCTAACCAATGATGAGGACAGAGCTAACACAGAGCTGGAGGTGAGGACCTACAGCTGCCAGGTGGGGACCCTGCTGGCCTGCAGCCTGGGGGCTGGGAGTCTGACTTCTGCCCACACCCTGAGCAGGTGGCACCTGCATCCCTCGGTGTGGTGAGTCTTAAGGTGCAGCTGTTCCTGCTGCTGGGAGCCCAAGCCCGCACCCCGGGTGCTGACTGCTCAGGCTAGAGGGTCCCAGTTTTCTTCACTCTGCAGTGGATTATCCACCATTGGCAATGCCTCCACGAGGCTTCCTTTCCTGGGTTTGCTTTTTAACCCTGGTGATAGGCGTGGAAGTTGTACTTTTAAAAAGCATCTGAAGCCTTGAGGGTCCACGGCTATCCTGCCTTCAGAATGGGAAACATAAAACTACCATTTACTGATACAAACCTTATTTTTAATATCTTCAAAAATCTTTTCATCTTCTTTTTCCTATTATTAAAAATATATATATCATGATCAAGTATCTGCAAGAAGGATACTGTAAGCAAGCCCTGGGCCTCCCTTCTCCCCTAGGCTCTGGGTCAGAACACCTCCATCTCTGCTAAGAGCAGCAGAAGTGGCATCTCAAGCCTGGCCCCTGGCCCTGGCCCTCGTCTCTGCCCTGTGCCCTGAGACCACCCTTCCTGATCTCCATGCGTGGCCTTACTGCTCAGCCTGAGCTGTACCTTCCGCTCCCCTGCATCCTGGTTTGATTCCACTCAACAAACACCTGGGAGCAGCCAGCCTTGGGCTCCTCAGTCTACCTGCTACTGTCTCCACGGTCTTCCGTTCCACCCTCCAGGGAAGCACAGGGTAACAGAGCTGCCCGACTGAGGAGCACTGCCTGTGCTGCTGATGGATCTACTTGGACTTTTCAGATTCTAAGATGATAATGGGAAATGACAAACACACATTTAATTCAATAGAAAGAGCAAAAAGCCGTTTCTAAGTCTGCATCAGTTCATGTTACCCTAATAGGCACCGCTGTCTCCTGCCGCCATGTGCACATCCTCAACCTGCATTTGCTAATACTGGCCATTGTAAAGCCAACTCTAAGGGGGAATCTCTTGGTTTATTATTTGCATTTTTATTTAGTAATGAGATGGTTACATCTGAATTAGTAGATTTGTATTCTTCCCAGTAAGTTTCAGCTTCATTTGCCTTTCTGTTCATTGGGCTGTCTTTATATTAGTTATTTGTGAGTTTTTTATAAATTAAGAAAACTTTATTTGCATTGCAAATATTTTCTTCCTTATTTTGATTAACTTTCTTTTTGGTACGGTGAATAGAACCCCAGGACTTCACACATGCTAGATGAGTGCTCTTCCACTGAGCTACACTCTCAACCACCTTGGTTAACTTTTAACTTTATGACATTTTCCAAAAAGAAAAGTTTAGTTTTCATCTAGAGAAATATGACCTTGGGATGATCACTTCTTAGGCACAAGGCAGCCTGATGAGACTCACTGGAATATCCACCTTCTCTTATAACCTTCTGCGAGAATCTCTCTGCCCGGTTGGCCACACCCCAGCCTCTGCACCAGAGGCCTTTAAATGGCCCTCACTGCCTCCAGAGCTGGACGAGGGTCACCTAGTGTCCTCCCAGTTCTCCGTCAAGTTCAGGATCAGCCAGGGAACATAAACTGTGTCAAAGTTGGCAACAACACGAATTCAGTCCAGACCCTGGCATCTATCAGAGGTGACAGAGAGGGTACACAGGTCACTCTGACAACAGCCAGGGTAGCCCGATGACACAGGAATCAGGGGCAAACGAAGTCAAGGACTGAGTTTGTAACCTACTGAGTAAAGAGATTGTTGAGCCAGGCACCCTGGTAAATTGCTGAGAAATAAACTGCACAGAGGAGAGGAAAACGATCTGGGGGTCAGTGTGGAAGGGTGCCACCTCCATGGGCCCCCAAGAGCTCAAGGGGCCCAAGCTCCTTACTGAGCACACAAGATTGGCCATTCAGTTCCTATCACGCCTCTCGAAAGGCTGATAACTCAGAGTCAAGACGGCACTCAGAGCCACCGCAGCCCTGACACTCCTGCCTGGAGGCTCCTCTGTGGCCTCCCTGCAGAGCCGGTCCCCAGGCCACACTGGGGATCTCCAGGGCAAGAGAGCCCCAGATGCACACCTGGGTACCTGCTCAGCATCGCCATTCACCTCATCACAGTCCTTTAGAAGGAATGCTTTCAAATTCTTAATACCTTATTTTACAAACTTAGCTAGTAGCATAGGTAAAAAAAAAGTGCTGTTTGCACATAAATCACTGTACAATCACTGAGTCCAAATAAATCAAGCAATACGAACTGGAGAAACTTCCAGTCCACCCTGGTTCAAACAGTACAGGGTAATTAAAATTGTATGCAGCGAACACAATTTGATATCAGTAAAAGGACGAAGTACACATCTCATCTTTATCATTTCACAGAAGAGCCTTCAAATTAGTTAATTAACGATAATTCCATTGTAAGATGAAAAGTGTGGTTGACAGGCCAAATGTCATCAGGGTCATCAAGACTGTGCAATTAGAGGTTAAGCATTCTGAGGATGAAGAAGTGCCATGCAGAGCAGAGCCCTGTTTGTATTCTGCTTTACCCACTTCTCACCACTGACTTACATAACCGCCCAATAAGCGCACATGTGCACCTCCCCAGCTGGCCCTGACACCTCCCCAGCTGGCCCGGCTTCTGACACCTCCACTGCACACACCTTCAGCCCCAAGCCCCAAGGCTGCCAGCACTTACAGACAAGGACAGGGCAAAGAAGCAGGGAGAGGGCACCTGTGCTCAGCAGGCACAGAGTGTCCGTCTGGTGGGACAAAATTACCCTGAGAGCAGATCATGGCCATGACTATGCACTACCATAAAGGTAACTAATGTCACGGAATCGCACGTTGAAAATGGCCAGAGAGCAAATCCTAGGTTATGTGTCTGTCTATACATTTAAGTCATGTTCAGGATGACCTGTTCTCTTACCACTCTACTGGGCCATTAGTGCTGTATGCCTGCATGCTTACTTAAGTTAAGCAACTTAATCTTAGGAAACTCAAATCCACAGACTTCCTTAAACATCTGCTGAGTTGAAGATACTGTGGAACCTCAGATGACAAGGCACAGTCTCTGCAGCACAAGGATTTCACAGCCAACTTCAGGGGTGGACCAGACTGCAATCACATACCTAAAAAGGTAAGGTGGTCAGCACCAAATAAATGTCCTGAGTGACCTGCCAGGTGGACGTGCAGATGAAACGCCAAGTGAACCCACAATCATTGAGAATGGCAGGGGCCACTGAGGCCACTGGCCAGGTCATCTGAGGGGCTCTCTTCCCCAGCCATGGGGAGCAAGCCCTCAAAATCACACACTAGGATTTAGGCCAAAGATTGTCGGCCGCACGAGGTGTTTCATGCCAGGAAATGCCACACCAACAGTGTTTTGCTGAGGTCAGGCCAGAGGCTAAGACGCAGCTGTGTGGCCTGGTGGAACCAAAAGGCTCCCAGGTGCATCACACGCTGGAGCCACAGCACCCTCGAAGTGAGCCTGTCACCTGGGAGCAAGGAGCGACAGCTGAACCCACCACAAGAGTCTCTTCTGGGGAATCACAGGGAGCCAACGTGGCTCAGAGGGAGAAGAGCGAGCTTCTGGGCTGGTTCAGTCGAGGCTCTCCAGGCTGGTCCCTTGCTAACTGGGTCTGGCTGCTTTTCCTCCCTGGTGCCTGCCTTGAGGGTGATGTGTGGAGCAGGAACCAGCGAGCCCCTCCAGCCCGTCACACCCTAGTCACACCCCCACATGGCCGGAGAGCGGAGGCTTGGCGGACCCCTCTCACCTCCCCCACTGGGTCTGCTGTTACTCCAGCAGCGTTGCTCACACCAAGGAAGACAGTTGATTCACTCTAAGAAATTGAATCTGCTACAGCTTCTATCAAGCTCCGACCATGTACACCATGCCCAGAGCCCTAGCCGGGTTCCACGGCAGATCAGAAGGACAGAAGGCCACACCGGGCACTCAGGAGACTGCAGACTATGCCACAGAGATGCCCCAAAGATTCTGTGCAAACACTCACTCAAGCTGTCCACAGGCCCGCAGTGCCCGCTCCTGTCTGCCCAGCACCAGAAGATGGGCTTGCTGCCCCTTTCCTGAGGCTCTGGGGCAATCCCTTTATTGCTGTTCCTGCTCTCAGAATGATCCTACTCCCTGCCACCAAAGAAACAAAATGTGACCTCTGCTCCTCATTTGAAGGAGCTCCCCACCCTCCTAGAGGCAGGTGGACCCCCGTCCACTGAAAACCGCCTGCATGTCAGAACCACGTGAGACGGGACGGCGCCAAGGCTGAAGGGGTGTCCTCTGACTGGCTCAGACCCCACGCTTCTTTGGTGTTCTTTAAAACCTGAACAACTTCCTGAGGACCCGCTGTCTTCCCCACAAACCCCCTTGCCAGCTGGGGTGAAGTCCCAGGCACCCCACGTGGCTCCTGTGCCCTCTTACCACCTGGAAGCCACCTGGAGCTGTGGGCCAGCTTAAGAGCAGGAGATGTGGCTGAAAGGGCACCAGGTCCTCAGCTCTGTGGGCTCAGCATCAGAACAGACACAGGGGCCTCTGTCTGAGGCCCAACATCCGAAAGAGGAAATACCCTGAAAGCATCTAGAGACCAAACAGCCCCTTCTCGGCTGTCCATCGCACATCCGGTGGACAGTGTCCTCCCCCCACGTTTTAGGTAGACCATCAGCACGTGGTGTTCTCCGCTTCGGAAACCTGCTGCTGGTGTGGACTGTGTTTCCAAACCGCTGGACAGGAAAGCACGGCAGGCGTGGGTGAGCCCTGCTGCCACCTGCAACCAGCACAGCCCCTGTCCCCAGGGGTCGGCTCCATCACCCATAAGGAGCCACCCACGTGACCCTGATTCCTCACCTCCTGATGTGCTCCCTAAAAATACCTGGAAGCGAGCTGGAAAGTGGCCAGGTGTGACTGTGAGCACAGTGACAGGTGACGGAGACTAGAGAAGACAGTGAAGTCCCCCCCAAGCATCCTTCCGTCACACAGGAGGCCTGGCCCCGGCCTGGATGCTGGGGAGTACCCAGCGCTTCGCCTCTGGCCCTCATCTGGCTTGGGGACGCAGCCTGTGGTCTTGGGCCCTGAATGTCAGTGTACTGGACACCAAGGAGGTACCTCAGGCCCAGCCTAAGAACAAAGTAGAACCTCTCACCTGGATGCCTTCAAAGTCACGGGTGCTTTCTGACTCCTCATCTTCTTTAACCACCTCTGCGGGGGCCTGGGGGGGAAACGCACCACATTTCACATTCGGCCAAGCCTGGCCCCTGCCAGGCTCCTAAACAGAGCTCCTGGGGTAGCGGTCCGGGCCAGCAGGGGAGCCTCTGCCTGCTCCCACCTTTGGCTCCACCAGCAAAACACAACATGCTTAACACAATTCTGGAGAAATCTTTAGGGAGACAGACGGGAAATCCTTTCTCTGTGTAAAGGAATGTCAAGGTCCCTCCAGCCGCCTCTGGCCTGCAGACCATGGGTTCCTTCCTAATCCGTGTGTGCCCCCGAGGACCCCTCAGGAGGCTGCTCAGGAGACACCCTCTCCACCTAGCACAGGTCACCCTTGTAGCAGTGCTCCTCCCACAGCCTGGAATTGTTCCCAGAGCCGTGGCTTCTGGGAAGGCAGTGAGCTGCCTCAGTGTCTGGGAACCTCTGTCCACTCAGGGGAGCCACACGATTCTGTGGCCACAGAGCACAGGGGCACTTGTACCCCTGCTCTCAGTCGAGACCCACTGATGAGGCTACAGTAAAACGAGTGTGTCTACTACAGGCCACAGCAGGCAGGACAGAGGTCCACAGTGGACAGGACAAAGGTCCACAGTAGGCAGGACAGAGATCCACAGTGGGCAGGACAGAGGACCACAGCAGGCAGGACACAGGCCCACAGAGGGCAGGACAGAGGTCCACAGAGGGCAGGACAGAGGTCCACAGAGGGCAGGACAGAGGTCCACAGTGGACAGGACAGAGGCCCACAGAAGGCAGGACAGAGGTCCACAGTGGACAGGACAGAGGCCCACAGAGGACAGGACAGAGATCCACAGAGGGCAGGACAGAGGCCCACAGTGGACAGGACAGAGGTCCACAGAATGCAGGACAGAGGACCACAGAGGGCAGGACAGAGGTCCACAGCAGGCAGGACAGAGGTCCACAGTGGACAGGACAGAGGCCCACAGTGGATAGGACAGAGGCCCACAGAGGGCATGACAGAAGCCCACAGTGGACAGGACATAGGCCCACAGAGGGCAGGACAGAGGCCCACAGTGGACAGGACAGAGGCCCACAGTGGACAGGACAGAGGCCCACAGTGGACAGGACAGAGGTCCACGGCGGGCTTCAACAAGGTACACAAAAGGTGGGAACGGCCTGTTCACTCATTGCCTGGGAGATGCCAAGGGAGGTCCAGCCCCGGCCCCAGAGCCCAGAGGCAGAGCAGGGGCAGTGTGACAAATCACAAGCTGGCTTTCAGGTGGCTACCTGGAGTCACTCGCCGGTCCTCAGGGAAAGCAAGTCAGACAGCCACACCCGAGTTGAAATGGGTGAAGCCCACACCACAAAACCAGAGGGGGGCCGCCTGGAGGAGCCCTAGGGGACGCCGCTGCTGCCGGTCACCAGTGTGAGCCAGACAGAGCTCTGCGGCCACAGACCCTGGGTATGCGTCCAAGGCCACCAACCCCATCAGCCCAGAGCGCATTAAGCATTATCCAAAGAACAGTTGCTGTGGTGCCAACCACAGACTCATTCCCTCACTTAACAGCACCTCGAGGATCCTGCCACACTGAATCCCACGAGGTCAGGACGCAGCGGCCCTGAGTGCAAATAAGCAAGGTCCTTAAGAAGCCAGTGTCACGGGGATGGCAAGTCTAGGTAACAGTCTCACATGGAACTAGAGCCACAGCAGGACAGGTGCAGCAGGGAAGGCTGGTGGGGCAAAGGACAGGCGAGCCGCTGACACAAAGGGCCCCTGAGCCTCCCGCAGCACTGTCCTCTAAACTCCTGGTTGCAGGCATTAGTGTAGGAAAAGAAACACAGGAGCCAGAGGAGCAGGAGGAAGCCCTGGGCTCTCCTTCCACATCTGTCCCTGGGGCACAGCATGGAGGGCTAGAGGAAGCAGCCCACTCTCCTCCTCCCAGGAGACCTCTCTGAAACACCAAGAGGCCATCGTGCACTGCAGCTCTCCAGGAGGATTCGAAAGGCACCTCCCAGGAGTGCGTGGACGTATATGCAGCAGCTTGTCCAAAACTTAGGCAGCTGGCACATGGGTGGGGCCAGGTGGCCTGAGCATCCCTCCACCTGACTGCAGCTTTCTACTGGTCTCATCACCCAGGGCTTCTGGCATCCACTTCTGTCGGACTTCATGGACATCTGGGCAACACCCTCGTGCACCAGGTCTCGGAGCAGGGAGATAGGGAGTAAGAAGGCCCCGTGTGCTCTGAGGAAGGTTCCTCCAACACACGGCCCTCTCTGTGCATCGGGCAGCAGCCGTCACTGCTCCTCCCACACCCCTCCTCTAGGCTGGCCAAGCACGTGAAAAGACACAGACAGCTGCCGAGCCTGGTGGGAAGTGTTCCACGTCCCTGAGGCCTGGAACCTGTGTTATACTGTGGCTGACCACTAGGAAGTCTCAGTTCATGGAGCCAAGACCTGGCTTGGGAGACGCCCTGGACAGAAAGCTCTTTCTGGAAGCCTCTGCTCCACTGCAGCCTGACGGCCTGGCGCCCAGCCCCCCAGAGCCCACAGGACGCTCCTGCTCCAAGCAGCCCTCAGGGGCATCCCCGCCCACCAGGGACCTGCTTCTTCCTCTCACTCATTACTCTGGGTAAGCGAATCCACTGCCCCAACTCAAATTCAAAGGACGCCAAGATCACCAAAGCCCAAACCCATGAACACGCCCACTGACAGGGCTAGCATAGCCATGCCCAGTGACCTGACACCCAGAGGGCATAGTCATGCGGCAGCAGTGAGGGCAACTTGGCAAAAAGCAGCCCCACCTAAGATGTCCTCATCCCACATTACCAGAGAAGGCTCGAGGGTCCAAAACACACTTAAACTGTTTGGGTTTTAAAAGAAAACCACATCTTTGGGTCATTTTCTGCGATGCCGAGGGAAAGAGTGAATCATGTCACTGGTGAGTGAGGCAACAGCGGGGACTCGTGGGACACACTCCAAATGCCCACGGAAGTGGACAGCACAGAACTGGTGCCCGGGCTGCAGCAGATGGCCTCCCAGGAGGTAGAATGAGGGCAGCGGTCAGAGTGCCAGGCACAGGAAGAGGAATAGAGCACCCCGGCTGCTGGACTTCCGTGCTGTGTGGTCCTGAGGGCAGGGGTGGCCCTGGGCTCTTTAAGAGGGAAAAAGTGGACTCAAATGCTAATATTGATTTTTGATGAATAAAATTCTTTTCTCCAAAGCTGACATTTGGAAATGCACTTTCAGTGCCTTCAGGTGGACAGTGAACAAAGTCCTGGGCTTGGGGACCCATCTGGCACCATCTCCTTCACAGGAGCAGGGACGCAGCCTGAGGGCTAGGGAGACTGGCCCAGGCACGCAGGGTGAGCTGGGCTGGGTCCCAGCCCTCACCGGTGCCCTGGCCTCCTCCTCCCCGACACAGCGTCCCTCACCCCATGCTGTGCCGCCCTCCCGTCCCCACAGGCCCCTGCCTGTGCACTACCTCCTGGGCCACCTAAGTGAGTCCCCCCAGGCTGGACGAGCCCAGGGCTCACGCTCACAGTCTGCTTCTGCCCTTTATTCCCTCGTTCAGTCATCCCACAAATCGCTGCAAGGGCCAGGACCCTGCTAGGTACAAGGGCTACAGCAAAGCAGACCAGTCCCCTCCCTTGAGGAGTCCACAGCTTAGCAGGGGCAGAGACAATAACAAAATAGTGACAAGTTAAATACACAGCTACACAGGTGCTGGGGAGGGACAGACAGGAAAATGCCTGAAACTGGATCTGAGGCTGGGCAGTGGCTGACTGGAGGGACCATGGAACATTCTAGAGCAAGAAAACTTGAGGAAAGGGGGGCAGGGATGAGGCTGAGGCAGGGAGCACAGTCCAGGGGTGGACAACAGAGTCGTCCTGGGCCCGCCACCCACCTGGTCCACTGGCACCTCCACCTGCACGTCCTGGTCCTCCTTGACGTCCGGTGCCCCTTGGGTGTCCCTGGTGGGCTTCTGGGCTCTATACACATCACCTTGTGAGGGAAGACGACACAGATGGGCTTTCTCAACCCGGCAGAAACCGAGGCCACGGGACATCTCCTAACCAGACCAGCTACGAAGCACAGCACCCGGGGCTTCCAGCTGGCAGGAGCCCAGCCGCCCAGCTCAGGGGCCCCGTTTCTGCAGAGTCTGTCTATGTCTCTACTCCTGAAGGTCCTGGCCTGAGAAGGCTCGGGCACACTACACACCCACCACGGCAGACCGTCCAGCTCACGGTCAGCTAAGACGAACATGTGCCAAGCCTGTGTTCAGTTGATTCCGATAGAAATAAATAAATAAGAAATCATAGAAATACTTCCAGGAAATAAAGCCCTATTAGTTCAAAATGTATTCATGATCTGGGTTTGAACGGCTAGGCGCTACTCACCTTTAACGGACTGCTAGAAGTCGCTCTGATTATCACTATAATTAGATGTCTTAAACACTTTTAAAATTCCAAGGTTCTTGAAAAATGTACCCTCACCCTGATCAGAGGCAACAGATGAGAACAGAAGTGGAATGTCCTGGCCTGGCCTTCAGCACCCGCAAAGTGAGCACGGCCACTGGTGGGTGCAGTTATCCAGAAGGGAAGCTCCCTTCAGTCAAAGCCCTGGCCGGGCCCCCCTCACCTGGCCTGCTCTTGTCCTTCTCCTCCCTTCCCAG
Organism: Urocitellus parryii; assembly: GCF_045843805.1. NCBI lineage: Eukaryota > Metazoa > Chordata > Mammalia > Rodentia > Sciuridae > Urocitellus > Urocitellus parryii. Next base: position 33,423,322 of record NC_135542.1, on the reverse strand, counting down.
CCTTGGCCCAGAGGAACTGCCCCAGGGCTTGAGCTGGAGGGCCCTCTCCCATGGGAGGGGCGTGGGAACAAGGCAGGGAAGTAACACCCACCCCACGTTCAGGGTTCCGGTCCTCTTCCACGTGTCTGGTAACTAACACTTGCAGCAACCCTGCAGTGGACACGCCCACCCCGGGCGAGCAGTTTACCCATAGTTACACCTGCAGTAAGGGCCACAGCTCGAATCTGAGCTCCAAAGGCCAATCCTGCCATGGGGCTTCCCCTGTATGGGGAAAAAACAGACTTCACATGCAGTGACCAAGTCCTCATTGTCCTCAATGTGTGAGGAGATGTCAGGGGAGCAGGTCCAGGGCCCTGGATCCGAGGCCAAGCCAGGCTCTCGGGTCTTGTTGGAGCAGGTCCTCTGCCTCCCTGGCACTCTCCACGGGGACAGACAGATCTCACCAACACAGGTGCCCAACCAGCCACATCGTGGGCCTTCACTGTGGGACAAGGAGGCCAGCAAGAAAAAGGGAGTGAGGGAATCTAGGGAAATGAAGCTGCCCACACAGAGGAAGCTGGGAAATAATCAGGGCAGAAGACCCCTGGCTGTGCTGGACCGAGACAGAGCCCCAGGAGAAGGCTTCCAGAAAGACAGCTTCCAAGACGGTCCAGATGCTGCAGATGCCCCTGCTGCCCATCTCCTCCACAACCAGCCACGGGGCCTTCTCCCTGCGAAGTCTCCTCCGTGTGGGCAGGACCTGCCCATCACCCACAGGAGCCCAGCAAGGGCTCAGGGAGGGTAGGAGAGCTGGCAAAGCAAGGGCGTGGCTAGAACCAGTTGGAACCAAGTCTGGGTCATCCTCTACCCTGCGCCCATCCTCAGAAGGTGTGTGTGCACAACAGGTGGCTTTTGTGTCCTGTTTCTCTCTCCTTTCTGTCACTGGTCCTCTCGGGGAGGACAGACAGACCCTGACAAGGCTGACTTTAAACCTACACTTGTCCTCCCTCTGCAGCCTGGGGACTGTGGCTGTGCTCCAACAGGGTCCTTCCAGCGAACATTCAGTCTAATCAGAGGGTTACACACCAAGAGAGATTCTGCCACATACAATCCGTCCCAAGCACACACGCGCACACACTCTGCCAGGCCGGCAGCCCCCAGCCCGGCTGCAGCACAGTGAGGTGCCCATTACCTGTGCCCATTTGGACTAGAGGGTCTGCCAGCGGTTTCTTCTTTCCTTGTTTGGCGTAGTAAACAGAATCCTGAGTTCTAGGTGGTACGCTCTCATCTTTAGGAGGCTCTTTTTCTTTAGAAGTCACCTAAAGTGCAAATTAAAAACAAAGCTGTCTCAGGAGCAGAAGCGCCATGCCATAGGGTCCCTGCAGGGAGGCCCCAGCAGGAGGCCAGGACTTAGAGCCCCTCCTCACACCTTCCACTCTCCTCCTTCCTGTCCAGTCCACAAAGAATGGAAACCCGTTCACTTTCCCCCTCCCTGCAGTGTCTCTGGGGGACAGGTCAATGACCTCTCCAAGTCAGGTGGCCTTGCCAACCCCTGGGGGGAGGGGGAGGGGGATGACGGGGTGAAGGACACTGTGAAACCTGGTAAAAACCATGACTCAGGCACCACCCCGCCTCTGCTCCTGCTGGACCACGTGCTCCGTGGGCCTGGAAACGCCCAGCGTGGCTTTCTTTCTGGCAACAATAAAGGGGAGCTCAGGTTTTTTTTAAAAAAATCTGTTTAGAAGGACTGGGGCTGTGGCTCAGTGGCAGAGCACTTGCCTCGCACAGGTGAGGCACTGGGTTCGATCCTCAGCACCACATAAAAGTAAATGAATAAATAAAGAGATTATCTTAAAAAAATCTGTTGAGAATAACAGAGGAGAACTACATCAGAGGAGAGATGAAATTGATTCCCAGGCACCTCCCATGGCATCTTACTCTACAAGTTGTCTGTATTTTAAGATTTTCCTTTTTTAATCTTTCACACTGTCACTTAATAAGTGTCAAACTAAAACCACCCACCTCGCACAACTAGACTGCTCTATACCATCAAACCACCTAGACCTTCTCCCCTCACAGAAAGGGACGGAGGAAGGCGTCCACCAGCCTGATACCAGAGACCCCGCCTTGCAACCCTGCCTGGGGCGGCCTTCCACCACGGAGACAGGCGTGCTCCCCAAGAGTGCTCGGAACCCACTCCTTCTGCTGCAGGGCCCTCTGCCCTGGTGCACCTCTGAAATCAGTGTGAGCTCTATTGACGGAGGGGACAGGCACGCTGCAATGTCATTCATCTTTCTCCCCATTACGAACACTTTCAGAAAATAAGCCTGAAAAGTGGTAGATTTATTTCTCTTTAGAGTTTTAAAGACAATTATTCTTCTCAGGAGCCTGATTCAACCAATCTAGCTAAGATTTAATGCCACTGTAACAGATTATCTCACACTGGCCACCTGGGAGCCACCCTAGGAGAAGAGGGATGAATCACACATTTGTCAAATTGAAGAACAGTAATGACCTCCACAGGGTCAGTCACCAAGTGGGAGAGGAACAGTGACAACCTCTTTCAGGGTCAGTCCACCAGGTGGAAGAAGGACAGGGACGACCCCCTCACTCAGCCACCAGGAGGGAGGGGGACAGGGACAACCTCCTCAGTCAGTCCACTCCAGTAAGAGAGGAAGCAGGTGGCAGCAGGAGGGTCCAGCAGGATCCCTCCCAGCTGGGTCAAGGTCTTCCATCCACCATCCAGTCCCTGCTTAGCCACCTGTGAAGCAGAAGACCGCTGCCCCTCGGCTGCTCGCTGCTCCCTGGACCTGGAGAGATCCCTGCTGCTGTTAGCCGGCAGCACTGAGCCCAAGCACCTACTGCACAGTGACCCTCATGGTTAGGCTGGGCTTCAGAGTGGGCTCTGTCTCTTCTCAGTGCTTCTGACCTCGTCACACACCCTTGATTTTTATGATTCATCTCCATTTCATTTTCAGCATTCTGCTCTATGCCCAAAGAAGTGTTTAACAGTCGTGTCCTGATTGTAGATGTGATGTAAATGAAAGGCTTATTAAAATGTACTGACTTCTTTACAGAGGCTTGCACCATAAAATACCCATTTTAATATATGGATGCCCTTGGAACATTTCTTGAATTAGCCTTACCCCCTTGAAAGGTAATAGATCTAAAATCACAAATCAAGCAGCTGCTATGAAGCTGAAGCTGACAGAACAGAACAGGGGAAGCTTGGATCAGCTCCTGTCACTGGACTGGGAGGCTCGTGCTGACTGGGCTTCCCAGACATTGCCCAGCCGTAAAGGCTGCTCTCCAGGGCGTGAGCATCTGAATCAAGCACAGGGTTGGACCATCAGATACTAGAGGCTGTCGAGAAGTGCGTCCAGATGAGATGAGGGAAAGGCACTCATCTTGCTGTTGTCACCGTCCACTTCCTCACACACCATGGCCACGTAGGTCTCCCCATGGTCCCCAGGATTTCCCTTCTCGTTTCTTTGGATCAAGATGCTATGAGTCACAGAGCTCATGGTTACTTATGAACCTTTAAAAAAGAAACAACGCTGCCATTTAGCCATGTCACAGCGCCTGTCATCACCTACGATGGAAAAGCCCTGGAGAACCAGGCAGCACAGATCTTATCACCGATTGCACTGGAACTAAAAGGAAAAGTAGAACACAATGGGAGTTCATCGTGAAACTCAACCTGCGCAGAGCCACCCTGGCCCCTCCCTCCATCAGAGGCACAGCAAAAGGAGCGGCTGTACCAGCTGACCCACGGCAAGTGACAGCGGCAACACTTCCCATGATTGCCAGGATGCCATCGGCATAAGACCAACCTTGTCTCAGAGATGCTGAGCTGCCAACAGTCAGGGTCTCGGGTCGGCGGCTCTGCTCCACCCGCAGCTCTCCGGGAAGGCGGCAGCTGCCCAGGCCCCGTCCCTCCCGACCGCTTTCCTGTTTTCAGTCCACACACGTTATTCTGTCATCAGTGGTAGCAATCACCAAGTGCACCCTCCTTTTCACTCCCTCATTCAAATTTGGATTGAGCATTACCTGTATACCCAGACTGTGACCCAGGCCCTGCCTGCCTCTCCACCTCCCGCCCTCACCAGCCACCCTCGTGGTACCTCCCACCCAGCATCTTGGTTTTCCTGACTCTATTGGGCAGTGGTGATGGGGTGGCTGATGGCAGCTCTGGAGGTTAAACCGTTAGTAAAGAGACGCTGCTGACCTGTCTGAACTGCAGAGGTGGAGGAGTTGATGCCAGGTCAGGGTGCCCCTGGGCTGGGGCTCAGTGAACGGGCTTCAGTGGACTGAGGTGGGGCGAGGAGCGTCAGGTCACAGGCTCATCCACACCTGCTGCTCCAACAGCAGGACTCACGCTGGACTCATCCCGAGGTCCCCAGCAACACGCAGGGCCCTGCAGTGGGACCCCGCAGTGCCTCCATTCAAGTCTGTGGTCACTGGTCCAAAGCTCTGTTATGCTTGTGAAGTGGCCACAGAAAAGTCAAGGAAGAGCCTCTGCTTTGTACTCTAGCTACATTCTTTAAGGACAATTTGCAAATTTGAAATAAATTCCATGCCCAATTCAACAGAGCACCACAGCTGACCACCTGCAGACCTGCACAGCCCTCCCACTCCACAGAGGGTCACTGTATTACAGGGCTCTCCTGGTGACCACCTGAGGACCTCAGAATGCACAGGCGCAGGACCTGCACAGCCCTCACGCTCCACAGAGGGTCACTGTATTACAGGACACTCTTGGTGACCACCTGCGGACCTGCACAGCCCTCATGCTCCCAAAAGGTATTTGTGTCACAGGGCTCTCCTGGTGACCACCTGGGGACCTGCACAGTCTTCACACACTCCCGGAGGGCATTTGTTACAGGGCTCTCCTGGGCTTCTAGCACTTACTAATTCCTTTTCTTCTCCATAAAGATGTTGAGGTGATTCACACAAAAAGTAGATTTTTAAAAAATGTTAAATAAGTTAGAAACAAAATCTGGCAAAAGCAAGTAAAGAAACAAATTGCTTTGTGGTGACAAAGTCACTGCAACCCATCCCAAAGCCAGCCTCAGGGAAGTCTGCAAGAAAAGGCCTCACACTCAGAGATCACCCACCCCCCCTCAGGTGAGACAGGAGTGCATGGTCCTGAGGCCACACCACATGGGCTTTTGTACGAGCAACATGAAGAACGTCAGGTCCCCCGACAGCCATCTTACCATAAATGCAGAGCTCTGACACGTGCCCTTGGTTTTCTTCCAGAACCTTTCATTCTCAGAACAAAAGGTCCTTGCCATACTGCTATATATTCCTGTTAAGTTTACTTTATGAAGAGTTTTCCATGATAGATTTGATTTTCATAAAATAACACATTCTTGCATCATAGTTTATACCATGTTTTGTCTTCTTTCTGCATAAAGATTCCTAAAGGCTAAATATCATTACCCAAACCTGTAAAGTTTCCAGCCACAGATTTCTAGAAGAGAGAGAAAAGAGAAACAGGCAACACCAGAATGAACATGTCTCAATTCAGACCAAGTAAGCACTGAATAAAAGGGAAGCAAAATCACGTCGCCACCTGAAGAATCCAAAGTCAGAACCACAAAATGAGCACGGGTGCGAGGAGCAGGAAGCCTCGGAACTGGCCGGGGGTTCAGCGGCCTGGTGAGTCGGCAGGTGCTCGAAGCTGCCGTAAGGTGGAGTGTGGGACTCTGAAGGTCACACCAGCCAAGCTGAACAGCAGCCATCCTTCAAGACCCAGGCCCCAAAGACAGACAGACACTTCTCTAAAGAAGAAACCCAAATGGCCAATAAGTATGTGAAAAAATGTCAACCTCCCTGGCCATCAGGGAGATGCTCATCAAAAGTACACTGAGACTTCATGTCACTCCCTTGGGAACAGCAGCCACCAAGAGCTGCACAGCCCTCATGCTGTGACAGTAAGTTCTGGGGAGGCTTTTGGGGAAGGAACACTTGAGCGCTGTGTGGGGACTGCAGACCAGGGCGACCACGGTGGGGAGAGTCTCAAAAGACTAGCAAGGGAACCCCAGATGACCCAGCTGCCCACCCCTCCGTGTTTACCCAGAGAACTCGAGTGGGCTCACGGTAGCGATGCCCACACATCAGCCCACAGGAGTCCAGGTCACAACAGCCAGGCTGTGGAACCAGCCCAGGTGCCCTTGGTAGATGAACGGACAAGGCATGGGGCACATATCCACAGTGGAGTTGTACTTGGCCTTGAAGAAGAGTGGAAGTGTGGCATTTGCCGTGACGTGGAAGGAAGTGGAGACTATTAGGCTCAGACCCAGAGAGTCAAGGGTTGGGTTCTTCCCTCAGGCAGAAGCTGCAGCTAAGTAGGGAGAAAAGGGAGGAGTGGTATCAGAAGGTTGGAGGGAGATCTGGGAGTAGAAGAAAGTGAGGCAGAGCAGGAGGGAGGGAGGGGAATGAGAGAGAATCTGACAGGCCGTGAGGGCCGGTGTTAATATACCCAGTGAATCCACCTTTACGTATAGCTACAGGGCACCAAATAAGATCACACCAGTAAATAAACAGAAGGAAGATGAGTAGGGGAAAGAGAGAGGAGGAGGGAGGAGGGGAGGGAAAGAGGAGGCGCCAGGACTGACATGGAGGGCACGTACGGATCTGTCAGAATGAGCCCATGCACACAGTCGTACTTCATGCACAACATCACATGTAATTCACTCATCAAAGCACACTAAAAAATGAGCGCCCAACACTGTCCACACCAGAGGGTGAAATGCTGGCCAAGCCAGTAGAGGAGAGCTCCACAGGCCCAGGACCCTGCGTGTGCACAATCCAGAACACCACGGAGCGTCTGCCCTCTTGCTCTGTGATCTGAGCTCAGCTCCCATCCCCACACACCTCCACGATGCCCCCATACACCGTGATCTGTGCATAGGCTCCCTAGCACACGCTCCACCAGGAGCCACGTCACATGCTCCTCTACCCAGCTGGGCAAAGTGCATGCCAGCACAGAGCACGCCTATGGCTCTGGGCTCACGGATCGTCATTCAGCCACCCATCCCACAAACATTACTGAAATGCATTCCTCAGAGAGAGGAGGTCCTTCAACTCAAGGAGCCATATAACAGCAGTGAATTCACAGAAAACCTGTGTTACCAAAACTAGTCAAGGACAACGCCAGAAAGAAATGTAGGCTAATCTCACTTATAAACCAAGATCAAAATCCCCTAACAAAATTTAGCAAAATACAGTCAGGAAAACATTTTTAGAGGTAACATTGTCCGCAGATGAGCATCGGGTCTGGAATGTGGTGGTGAGTTCAGCGTGAGAAGTCAGGTGCCACAGCAGCAAGCTGAGCTACTTCAGGGCAAGGACAGAGACAGCCCAGTCAAGCTCATCCACGGTGGGATGGACACAGTGGTAGTCACAGTGCTGGTCAGACAGTGAGGAGGTCAATGGCATTTGCAAGAAAGCAGCTAAAGTGGTGCCTGTGAGATCTGAATTGCCCAGGACAGAGGAAGCCAAGGCCCCCCACGCCCTTGGGTACTGGCCAAGAAGAGCCCAACACAGTTGGGCCAGAGTGTTACAGTAGGGAGGCCTGGGAGCCAGTGCGCTGGACACAGAGACCCAACAGCTCTGTCAAATAAACAGTATCAGCAACAGAACTGCAAAACCCAGTTTCCTCACGGTGGCCAGGGACACACAATCGAGCCAGGTCGTGAGAATGGTGAGGCCTCCTTCCTCCCCAGACACGCTTTCTCATGCTTTCAGCTGCAGCAGCTTGTGTGTGTAGACACTCACACACCCCTCCGCGCCTCACTCTGCGTCACCGCTGCCTGTGACGTCCTCCCCACACCCTCCAGGGTCCGAGGGTGCCTCCGTTTCTCTCCTACCTGTCCCATGAGACTGCATGTCTTATCACAAATACCTGCAGGTGGCTCCAGTCTGACCAGCTCCATGTCTGGACCTCACTTCCCCTTCCCGATCACAGGAGGGTGTGACTCCTCTTTAGGGTCTGGTGCTAATACTGTGCCCCTAAGGCTCAGTTTACAGTTCAGGGCCTGCATGTGCCCTGTCCTTGCCAGTGCCAGAAGATACCAAATCAGCAACAGTGGTCACCTCTCCTCTTAAAGATCACTTACCTTCTTCTTTTTCTGCAGGTGTCTTTCCATGTCTGAGTACTTTCTGAAAGACAAAAGGCAGCTTGTAGTGTCTATGCTCAACCCATTCTCGCCGACCACAGGCTGCAGCCTGGTGGGGGGGGGGGGGGGCAGCGGGGCAAGAGCGCAGCCTGTGGTCCATGCAGAACAAGGGCTCAGGCATCCACAGTTTCCCAGCACGGGAGCAGAACGGGCCTGGTCCTGCTTTGCCTGCTGCCTTGGGGTCCCTGAAAGTGAGATGGCTCTTATCAGGTGGCTTTGGCCAAGGCTGGCACCCAAAGGGGCTTCTGTCTGGGGTTTGTGGTGGGGAGCCTGGCATGTGGCGCTCCTACAAATGCAGCTCCTCTTGCAGCCCTCACAACTCCCGGGGGAAGCGACAGCCTCCCTGTTCTTGGAGGAGCCCAGGCTGAGAGGAGCAGGCCTCCCTCCCTGTCCACAGCCGGCCTGCAGCAGGGCCCGCCGACCCCATCTGCCTCACTCTGCACTCGACCTCTTGCACTGGGTGGTAGCTGTGCACACAGGAACCGCCTCCCCAAGGGCTCACAGAGCGGTTCCTGCACCTGCTTGTCCTGTGGAATGGCCCTGTCCCTCGGCCACTGGGCAGCCCCTGTTTCTCCTGGGCCTCAACCTCTTTGTTGAGGGAAAGATACTTAAGCCCCTGCTGGAGACTGTGAAGAATGGTGATGGCAACCTGACCCGTGAAGAATCTGTATCACCAGAACAGCACATTTCACTGTGGAAAAACAGCCAGCAGCTGAGGTGGACATACTCAGAAGAAGCAGTGGGGAGAGGGGAGATTTTACCAAAGCTCAGGAAGCAAAGACTTAAAATGGACTCACTCTTGGACCTCGATGGGAACGTTTGGGGACCTCCAGTATGGAAAGCTTTTGAAATTCTCCAGTCCTGCAGCAACATAGAATTGACTGTCTTGCAAGTCCTGTGAGTTGTCCAGAAGATGTCCATCCAAAGTAAATAATCTGCAAATGCAGAAAGAAGCAGGCTAGAGATGGTAAGACCAGCGCACAGGGCGTGGTGTTTTCCCCTGAGACACGACTAACTTGGGCACTACCGAGAACCAGCCCTCACAAGCAAGCCCCGCAGTGGAAGGTGAGCCCCAAGCTCTGCTCTTCCAGACAGGCACGCTGCTGGCTCCAGACTTCTAATTATCCACCAGTGCTCAGAGGCTCTCAACAACACGCTAAGCTCTTGTTTGGTATTCAATTAATTTTAACTAATAACAGCTAAAGTTAATACAAATTGGCCTAATTGTTACAACAATACTTGGCAAACAAACCAGCATTTCCTGCAAATAATGTGCCTTTTCATCAGCACCAAAAGGCTCCTCTGAGCCTACCTCTTGTTTGGTCCTCATTCACTAGTTCATCTGTTTAAGAAAGAGTCCACTCGTCCATATGCATAGGCAACGGGGTAGTCATCATTAGGGCAAAAGGAAGAAAGTCATTGCTTCTCCACAGTCGGGATGGCAAACACCCTGCACAGCACCCAGACGGGAGGGGTGACACGCTGGGCCACTGCGACAGCTCAGGTCACCCATGTGCTGAAGGCCTGTCCCAGCCTGTGCCCTGTGAAGAGCTGGTGGAGCCTTTAAGTGGAAGGCCTAGGGCAGGGACACTGGGCCCAACTGGAGGGGGATGTTGGGACTCTGGCCCTTCCTCTCTGCTTGACCACCATGATGTGAGCAGCTTCCTCTGCCACAAACTGCCACCATGAGGAGCTGCCTCCACACAGGCCCAGGACCAAGGGGGTCAACCAAGCATGAACTGCAACTTCCAAAACTGTCAGCCAAAAATCAGCCTTTTCCCTTATTAAGCTGGTTATCTCAGGTTATTTTGTTACAGTAATAGAAAGCTGGCGGTCAGAGGGTCCAAGACGAGCCTGGTCAGACTCAGTGTAACCTTCAAAGGTCTAAGAATTCCCAGTGAGGTTTGAAAAGTGGGCAAGATTTCATCACGTGAGGTGTATGGAAGCCATCTGGGCCAGAAGGAGGGAATGTGCAGAAAAGTCAGACAAGAGGAGGCTGCCGTCCAGGGGACACTGGCTGAAGGGCAGGTTGTAAAGAGCCTCCATGTCCAGGGAGAGAGTCAATGGTTAGTTAGACGGACAGCAACACTTTCTGTGGAAGAGTGGGTGGCAGCCATGTCACAGCCACAGCAAGCTGTTGTCGTGGGCAGCTGGGACACCAGGAAGGGCCTCCAAGAGTGAGGAGAGGCACCCACTGTGAGGCTGTGAGTCAGAGCTCAGAATCAGGGCTGCACCTGAGTGGAGGAGAAGGATACGGGATACAAGAAGAGCTGGAGGCCACAGAGCTCGACATCACCCCACCACACACCAGATCACTGAGGGGCCTGTGAAGCAGAGGAGCCAATCACCCAGGTGCTACGAACCAGTAAGTCTAAGAGGAGATCAGCAAGTTCCCAGACACTGAGGCTCTGGGGCCCCTTCTGAGATCTGCAATGTTAGATCAGGCCTAGAAGAAGGACAGAGAGACAGAATCAGGACAGGAGGAGACAGGAGGAAGACTAGGGGACAGCATCAGGACAGGAGGAGACAGGAGGAAGCCCAGGGGACAGCGTCAGGACAGGAGGGGACAGGAGGAAGCTCAGGGGACAGCGTGAGGACAGGGAGAGACAGCAGAAATCCCAGGGGACAGCATCAGGACAGGAGGAGACAGGAGGAAGACTAGGGGACAGCATCAGGACAGGAGGAGACAGGAGGAAGCCCAGGGGACAGCATCAGGACAGGAGGAGACAGAAGGAAGCCCAGGGGACAGCATCAGGACAGGAGGAGACAGGAGGAAGCCCAGGGGACAGCGTCAGGACAGGATAGACAGGAGGCAGACTAGGGGACAGCCTCAGGACAGGAGGAGACAGGAGGAAGGCTAGGGGACAGTGTCAGGACAGGAGGAGACAGGAGGAAGACTAGGGGACAGCATCAGGACAGGAGGAGACAGGAGGAAGCCCAGGGGACAGCATCAGGACAGGAGGAGACAGGAGGAAGACTAGGGGACAGCATCAGGACAGGAGGAGACAGGAGGAAGACTAGGGGACAGCGTCAGGACAGGAGGAGACAGGTAGGAGGAAGCCCAGGGGACAGCATCAGGACAGGAGAGGAGGAGACAGGAGGAAGACTAGGGGACAGCATCAGGACAGGAGGAGACAGGAGGAAGCCCAGGGGACAGCATCAGGACAGGAGGAGACAGGAGGAAGGCTAGGGGACAGTGTCAGGACAGGAGGAGACAGGAGGAAGACTAGGGGACAGCGTCAGGACAGGAGGAGACAGGAGAAAGCCCAGGGGACAGCATGAGGACAGGAGGAGACAGGAGGAAGACGAGGGGACAGCATCAGGACAGGAGGAGACAGGAGGAAGCCCAGGGGACAGCATCAGGACAGGAGGAGACAGGAGGAAGGCTAGGGGACAGCATCAGGACAGGAGGAGACAGGAGGAAGCCCAGGGGACAGCATCAGGACAGGAGGAGACAGGAGGAAGCCCAGGGGACAGCATCAGGACAGGAGGAGACAGGAGGAATCCCAAGAATCCACCATGGCCTGGTGTTCCACCACAAGTAGCCCTTGTGTCCAGCATCCGGAGTGTCATGCAGTGACAGGGTGCAGTCCTTCCCAGAAACACAGTGGCTCAGGCTTTCCACCTCTCTTCGTAAAGCCACTGCCTCCAGTGACCGCTCACTGAGCACTGAGCCACTGTAAGCACTGACACACGCTGCCACTCCTGGACATGGACACGGCTTCATTTCCATTTGCAGATAAGGGAAAGACATGGAGAGGTTAAAGATGACCTGAGTGACAAAGGTAGAGAGGCAGAGAAGATCTGGCCCTTCTGACCCCCAGAAGTCACCGGCTGTGCTGCTGCCTGACCCCATCTGCAGCATCTGGCCCAGCAGTAGCTCCTGGCCACCTAGGGAGGCCACCCCCAGGGCATGGGCAAGGTTGATCCTTCTGGGCTGTGTGCACCCTAACTAGCTCATGGCCAGTGCTCAGCAGTTTGTTTAGAGAATAAATTCACAAAACTGGTTTAAAATGAGGATGATACAAAGACAGGAGACACTGCCTGCTTCCGAGGACCAAAATCCGATTCAAGATGAGTCACCCCACACCTGCTGGTCCAGGCAGGAAGTGCTCTCAGTAGGAAAACCAACACTGCCTCCCATCTCGTAGGCGCAGCTCCTTACTTTCGAACACCTCCCCAGGGGAAGACTTTTTCTCCAATCGTGGCCAGCACGCTATTCCAGTCTGTCAGGCTGAATTTGGGTATAATAATTTTTACGGGTGGAATAAATATTCTTCCATTTGTGAAAACACTGTAATAAAGAGGAAAACATTCATTAAGGCCTTAAATTTGAGTTGAAGAAAATCAAAGGAAACATACTTACATGTATATCATTACAGAACTGAGAAAGCACTGCGGGGACTGAGCAGCCCCTGGTGACATCCCACGCCCCACAGAGCACCACCTGCCCCTGCGGAGAGGTCTCCACGCCGAAATGCTGCGGAACACAGATGCTAGGAAAATACCTGTTTACCTAGTCTAACAAGCCCAGAAAACTGGACAAAACTCTCTTCCTTAAAAAAAGCTGCCTTCTTTATTTCAAAGCCTGTGCTTTCTTGGTGTGAAGAGAGACAAGACTAGGGAAAGCTGGGAACAGTGATAAGTGAGAGAAGCAAGCTGGTTTGGAAAGCTGGGAGATTTCGAGAAAGACCAAGAGAGAAGCAAGCTGGTTTCAGAGACACCCAAGTAGGAGAGAGTTTGAAGAGCAGCCTTAATAGAGAGGGGAGGGAGCTAGATTGGACTAGGAAGGAAGAGTGGAACTGAGGGTGTTAGGTGCAGGACAGGCTGGTCTGCAGGGCATGCCAAACAAAGTTAGCTGCAGGATGACCTGGCCTCTCAAACCCTCTGTCTGGTTCTATGTCACCTGTTTGCTTCAAGCCCAAACGCCCAAGCCCCTGCTCAAGGCTGAACACTCAACCCCCCTTGTGCCAACAAGGCAGCTTGCAGACCCAGAGACCCCATTAGATTTGGGCTATAAAAACTCCCTGTGCCTGTTCCTTCCCTTTATCATAAAGTTCATTCAGACTCAGGTGGGTAAAAAACATTTCTAATCAAGTTTTTAACCAGCTTCTCTTCAGGGATTACCAACTCCTGGCTTCTGATGATACCTCCAGTCGAGACCTATGCCGAATAGACTGACATCATCATGGATCTGGGGTGGCAAGGAACCTTCGTTGATCTGGTTCCTGAAGTTATACCAGTCCTCTCACCCTCCTGTGGGGGCTCCCTACTTCGATGCCCACTCTCATTTAATAACAAAGATGGGGGAATGTGGGAGTCGCCCCGGCTCTAATGACTAACTTCCCCATCCCCCCCCCCAGAAGAGCCGTCCAATGGTGAGCCCTGCTGGCTCACATGATCCTTACCCACCAATCAGACTAGCCCTGCTGGCTCACATGATCCTTACCCACCAATCAGAAAGCACCCCATGCCAACTGTCAAACCATTAAACTGTTAAACTGTCATAACTGTCAAACCACCCCCAGCTCTATAAATATGCAGAGCTGTTCCTCAATAAATGGGCATTTTCTCTGACCACGAGCCTTGTTCGTTCTTTCACCTGTTTACATAATCTAACGAGCCCAAAAAACTGGACAAAACTCTGTTCCTTAAAAAGCAAATATATGCCCTCAACTCCCTGATGGGTAAAATGGAGGAAAACTATCATGTGGAGAACAGCGCACCTGAACTACGCAGCCACTTCCCTCCGGGAGGAGAGACCCGCAGAAGGCATGTGCAGTCCTTGGGAAAGACAAAGAGGAACTGACTCCCTCTCGCAGTCTTGAGGCGGTTTCCCTGTGAACCCAGGGGTTTGCTCCATTATCTGTGTTGGGCTGGAGGGGAGGCCTAGTGGCCTCTCAAAACCCATCGCAAAGTGATTGGCACCCCACGTCAATCACCAAGCCACATCAATCACCCCTTGACAAGTGTCAGACTGTCGTAGCTGGAACTAAAACCAGCTAAATACAAGGTTTACTTTTCTACATCCATCAACAATAATTAATATCCTTCAGCAATACACAATGGCTTTTCATTTTTCCATATCATTATTTACTATTACCATGGTTTTACTATTTTTCCCTTAAATGCAAATAACTTAAGGCACATATGTCTTTTTCTCAGAGTGAATATATAATTTTTAATGTGTTGTCACAACAAAGAAAATCCATTTTCTCTGCTAAAGCTTTGTGGCAACTTCTTCCATATTTAAAACTGCCCAAAATAAACTATAGAAAGAAATGTTGTATGCAGTCCATGAATGCACAATTTATTAATGTTACTACCGCAACAAAAATCTGCTACAATGTTTTCCTAATTGGCTTACAATAAAAGTCTAAATATAGAATACTGATAGTAATAAAATAAATATTTACAAAAGACCACATTATATTTTTGCCTGAACTTCAAAGACATTTAATATACATTGTATCCTGAGTGCTGAGAAACAGATGCACTCACGTAGTCGGACACAGTCGGTCTCCCTGAAGGATACTCCAGCCATACAGACCAACACAACACAAGAAACCAGGAGCCACCGGCTCCACCACCCTCATCCCACAGAAATGGGGACAATGACTTATGGTGCAGAGATATTCCTCATACAATCACTTATAACAACAAGGATAGAAAGGTCTCAATGACTCAGTACGGCAGAAGGTGAAATAAACCAGGACATGACGGTCCCGTAAGTTATGCAGCCATCCAGCTGTTCGTAGGAATTTGTCCTTACCAGGGAGTCAGCCGCGTAACCAATGTTAAAAGCTGAAAGAAACCCAGAGGCAGCTCCAGAGGGCTCCAGGAAGGTGCCCTGAGGCTCTGGGGAGTCTCTGTGGAGTGGGAAAACTGATGACCCTTTATTCACCTCCAGATTTCCACATCTTTCAAAAAAGGCAGATACATATAAAAGAATTGTCTGTTAACAATGTAGAACATTTTATCTAAAGAAAGAAAAAAATGTAATCTGGATTCTTAAGTTTGGAAATCGCCCGTTCCAAGAGGAGAAGGACCCAGCACATCTGCTGACGTCCATTGGCCGCGCAGGCTCCACAGCATTGTCCAGGGCCATCTCCTCCCATGCGCCACCTGAAGCACCCTAGCACTTTCCCAGGGAATCCTCAACGGAGAGGTGACAGATGGGCACACATCAGATCCCACCACTGTTAAACCCGTGCCAGAGATGCCAGAGTGTGGGGAGGCGCAGGACGCTACCACATCTAACCACCATCATCTCAGCGCTGATAGGGTCGTCTCCAGGACAGTCCCTGGTGAAAGTGAGGCAGCACACACACCCGAAGGTGCTGGAAGAGGTGACAGCTCTCGCCTCCGGAGAAGTCACTCGGGGCCTGCGGACGTGGAGTGGGAGGAGATTTTAGTTTATTACCATTTAAAACTATATATTTGCCGGGGCATGAGTTGATCTGGCTATAAGAGAAACGGTCCCTCTGCCAAGCACAGCTGAAGTCAAGGTAATGGCGTAAACTCCTCTCAGTGCAATGCCCAGTGCACTGCTGTGTAGTCTCTGGATGGGGAACAGGAAGCATTTTAAATGGGAACTAACATATGGACAGAGGAACGCCAGGTGAGCTGGCGATGATAGCTGCTATTTCCTCCACATTTACCTGCACACTTTATAAAATTGTCCTTGATCTTTCCAAAAAATCGTAGAGCAAGTGCTACCCTGTGATCAGATGAAGAAAAGGTTCAGAGAAGCTAGGTGGCTTGTCCAAGTCACACAGCAGCTTGGTGGAAAGGCACGTGTGCAGGCTCCTCAGCCTGAGGGACTCCTCCACCGCCTCGCGTTCCCCTTTCCCTATTAAAAACCAGGGAGAAGGTGTCAGCCATGGGTGGCTTCTCCGGAGTCTCGGAGTCTCGTTGGTGAGAGCAGAATGGAAGAAACCCAGGGGCGTTTTTACTTCTGCTGCCACAACTGAGCTCAGACGTCAGGATCCACTGTGACAGGAAGGAAGCAGGAACGCGTCCTGTCCCCTCAGCCTGGAGCACTCTGCGCCAAGCAAGAGCCAGTGTGAGTTACAGGCTGAGCTGACTGAGGAGCTCACCAGAAACCAAGGTCTCCGGAACCGACCCAGGAACTAACAGCTCCATGTCGGTCAATGCCGTCTGAGGACTAGCCCGGGCCCGAGGACTGGTCTCCTGGGCCTGGGGCACTCTGCAGTGCTGCAGAGCAGTGACATGCAGGGACTGGGTGTGACCAAGGGTGCAGACCAGCGGCCTTCTCTCATTTTGGTCTCAACTTGCCATTTCCAAACCTGGAGGAGGAAAGCCTGGCCTCATCTGCTCCATCAGGTCATAAGGAAGACAAAATAAGGTAATGTAAAATGTTTTCCAAAAAGTTTTTTGTTTTTTTTAATGGCAATATTTTTAAAAGCTAAGTTGTTAGGACTGGGTTTGAAACCCCGTGGAAGACAACGGGAGTGGTTTAAATAATAGCTCGTGCCAACCCTGAGCTTCCTTCCTGAGATCTGAAGAACGTCTATCAGCACAAAACGATCCCATCCAAGTAGGAAACTCATGGCACAGACGGCGGCTCTGCCACTGAACGACGGGACGATCTCCAAACCACGCTCACGGACCCAGACACCTGCCTATGCTGCAAGGAGCAAGGATGTGGCCGTCCGTGCCAGGCCTTGAGGGAGATGCCAGGCCTCCTGTCAGAAAGCACCGTGGCCCTGAGGAAGCTCGAGTCCAGGGCCCTCAACGGCACCAGCTCAGGAGGAGCAGTCGCCCACAAACAGAAGCAGCAAACCATGTTTCGTCTTGGTCCTGGACAACGCACTCCACCTCCGTGACCACGCCCGAGTCCCCACCGTCACAGGGGTGGGCTCTGATCTCTTGCCTCATGCTCGCTTCTTTCTCAATCCCTCCACGTCCTGTGGCCCCCCCAAGCTCAGGACACTTCCTGCTCAGCTCCGCCAGCCCCATGAATCTGCCGGGAAGGGATCTTCTCAGGAGCAGGGTATCAAAATGCACGGTCCCCCAGCCACACTCTCAGGTCCCTGACCCTGCCCTCGTCCAGGGCCCAACCAGTGCTGTCCAGCTTCCTGAGCCCCTCTGCCCCTTCAACTCAGCGCTCATTCAACTGAGGACCTCAGTCAGGGGTTAGACAAAACCCCTCCTTTGTGGGCAACGGACTCCACAGACATCGAGTGGGTACGGACACGGAGCCCCTTAAGGTAGGAAGAGGACCTCTGTTCATGACCTCCCCAAGATTCCCCAATAGCATTTAAAACTGGGGGGATTTTCAGGCTCCACCAAACATCCTGAGGGTCATTAGAAAACTTGACACCTGTCCTTCCAGTCCAGGAAGGGACACCCACTAGTCCAGGATCTGAGTTCCGTAATATTGGCCAAACCCATCCTCCCACGGTGCCTAGCCCCAGCGCATCCTGTGTGAGGCCCCTCCCAACACCCGTCCTTCACGGCCAGGAATCCGTGTTCTGCCTTCTCTGCTCCCTTTGTGAAAGTCCCCAGCACTGAGCTGACCACCCCTGGGGAAGCCGACAGCATTCCCGGGATCTGATGAGGCCCCTACCCACTTCTCATACACCAAAGTCAAACTCAAGGGATGCAAAGTTCCCAGGAAACGCCACTCTAATCCTGTATGGGGGTGATCTGTGTTCTGACGGCTGTGGACCGTATTCCTCATACTTCTTCAGGAACCAGCAAAAAGGGCCGCAGGTGGCTACAGACGAAGCTCATCTGCACTCTGTGTGTCCAACATCTGGGCCAGGAGATGTGGGCCCAGGAAAGACAACCTCCGACCAGCCTCTGCTGTTCTCCATTTCCTCCCTCCAGAAGCAGAGGACTACAGAAAGGCTTGGGGTGTCTGTGGGACGTGGTAGGATGCCGAGACCTAGTTCTCTCTGACGTGCCTCTTTAGTCCATGGTGGGGAGTCACCTCCAGAACCTGCAACCTGGAGCCCCATCCCAGGAGGCTTTGCAGAACCTTCAAGGGTCTTGACTTTCACCCACACCCTTCGACTTCCCAAGTGCTCCCTGCCTTTCGCCTTGTTTCTGCATGAAGTAAGAACCACATGGAGGTTATCTAAAACCTAATGAACGGAGAGCTCAGGGACACGATAGGGCCGGACAGCTAAGTCACCCCCCTTGCCTGTGAGCCACAGCTGCCTGACTCTGCTCCTCCAGCGTGGCACTGGCCAACGGCTGCACAGGGGGGCCCCTCACTGTGCAAACCCCACTGCTTGCTGGGACACAGCCTCCTGCACCCTCACCCCTCCCATGAGACCACTGCTCTCCCTCCCAATGTCAACACACACTGGGAGACACAATTTCAGTATGTGACAAAGAATCGTGACACCAATGGGGACATGGCCAAGTGGCAGAGCTTCCAGAGCACTTCACTATGCTGTTCAAAACTTACGGACACAAAACACCCGTGGAGCCAGAGCCTCTGGCAAATACCCCCAACTAGCAAACGCAAAGAACCTAAGTGGTTTCCCAGCCTCGGGCCACACCCTGGGACCCACTGGAGCCCCACATCCCTGGGGAGATTGTCTGCCCTCCATTGAGAGGGACAGCTGCTGGGGAGCACCTCCTAGGGAGTCCTGGAGAAGACCCTCATGGCCAAGGAGCAGCTTGGACTTGGAAGGAATCACACGGGAAGCCAAGGTGTCTGGTCCACTCAGATGGCCACTGGGTGGCCGCCAAGACCACTCAGAGGAGAGGAGCACTCCAGCCGGAGACTTCAGCCAACAGCCATGGAATGAGGGGAGCTGTCCCGGCACATGGGCTTCCCCCAGCCTGAGAACAAGACACGGACGGTGCTTCCTGTCCCCGCCTCCTCATACTTGCCACCAGACTAGAGTCCTGCTCTTATTCCTTTATGCCCCATTCCAGAGACCACTCGTCCTGGCCCTAAAACACACCCAACCTTTCCACAGTGGTCCTCTCTCCTCCCCATTCCGCTCTGTCCTGAGCTTCATCGGGATCACCTAACCTCTGGCCGCTTCTCCAGGCCGAGACAGAGCTCTGCTGGCCTCAGGAAGCATGGGCCTGCCGCAGGCCTTCCTGACTCACGCCCGGGCCACCCGTAGGGCTGGGTCACCTTCCACCAGTGCATTTCCAAATGAACAACAAAACAAAGGTCCCCAACCCTGTCCTCCCGAGGCTCCCTTACCTGACCTTTTCATGTCCCATGACAATCTAAGTTGAGCAAGGAGAGGGTCTCAGAGTTCCTGTCACTTCTGTGAAAGAGGAGGTGGAGGAGAACACTGGTGTGGGGGGGGGGACCTCAGGCTACACAGCCAGTGCCCAGACCAGGACCAGACCCTGACCTCGGCCTCCAGGGTCACCAGCTAACTCCCACCCAGCAGGCCAGGGACCCCAGAGCCTCTCCACTGCAGGGCAGCCTCAGAACACCGGCTCCACAAGCCACGTGTCCAGCGGCCTGGGCCACCACGGCCAGGTCGGAGCCCTGTCCCTGTGTAACGGGGAAGACTCCCTCCGAAGCCATTTGTCTGTAGTTATGAGGTCTCCAAGCAATCGTGCTCAGGTCTTTTCTTCACTTCGATGGCTGTTTAGTTCCATCTAGTGGAACTTTGAGTCCACGATACAGAGATGAGCACATGCTACAGGAGCAGGGG
Organism: Urocitellus parryii; assembly: GCF_045843805.1. Classification (NCBI taxonomy): domain Eukaryota; kingdom Metazoa; phylum Chordata; class Mammalia; order Rodentia; family Sciuridae; genus Urocitellus; species Urocitellus parryii. The sequence continues at coordinate 33,403,494 of NC_135542.1, read as the reverse complement.
TCCATACGGAGAAAAGCTGCTGAGCAAGAGTGCAGCCTTGGGGACGAGGTCTTATCAGGAAGGACCCACAGTCACTGGGTACCCTACCATCCTGCAGAGCAGGAATTTAGAAACCCTGGGCCTTGAATTGTCTCGAAACAGCTCTCATACTCCTGAAGCACCATGGAGACCTCATGTGTTTAAGTGGCTCGTCACAGAAGCCCAGGGTAAGGTACTTCCAGACACGCTCCCGGACCTCAAAGGTCCCTGAGGAGCTGAGCGCGGCTGACTGACCAGGTCTCCTCTCGGCTTCTCAGCTGCGGTGTGTGGGTCAGGCAGATGGTCCCCAGCCCCCTGCCCAGGCCCTGGTCCCAGGTGAGAGTCAGGCCAGCCCGGCCACTGCCAGTGTCCCGCAACTCTGAGCTCCTGATCCAGGACACACGCGACTTTTTCTTTGGGGGCAAAAAAATGGCAAAAGGGAAGAACCACCTGAACTCCCCCCTCAGGGATTTAAGGTGGCTTATGGCCACCTACAGAAGTCTGATCCCTGATGAGCTCCGGTGGGTTCTGGACAGGTCACCTCGGGCCATCCTCCCACCTCGAGGTAGCTGCCTCTGTCCTGCTCTACCAACCAGGGAGCAAGCCAGAGTCAAAGCACAGAAGGTCCCAGAGCCAAGAGGAAGATCAGGAGAGAGCCCTGAGTCCAGTCCAGCGTGTTCAGCCACGACCCCACCCAGGGCACTGGGCCTCACGGCTCCTGCTCAGTATGTCGTGTTCCGAGCATGCAGCTTCACATGTCCCCTCTCAGGGACACCTGGTGGGACAAGCTGGCTCCAAAAGGGCCCTGGGAGTGAGAGCTCACGGTGCTGAAAACGTTTGCTCTCCACACCCAACAGCTGGAACTGCTGGATTAAAAAACAAACCCACGACCTAAAGCTCAAGAGCCCTTGCTTCTCCATCCCCAGGAAAACTGTGCTGTCGACACCGGCTCAGCCACTGGGCCGCTTCCCTGATTCAGGGTTCAAGAGAAGAAAGAATGTGGAGCATAGAGAAGGCGCTCAGGGAGGGGGTCCCTGCTGCAGAGAGGAGAGTCAGCCGCGTGGGAGGCTTCTCCTCAAGGAGCGACGGCGGCAAGGGCTGAGTCCTCACCCACGACACTGTACTCACTTAATGTTTCGGGAAAGGCGGTGATAGGACTGCCACCTGGAAGGCACGTTCATGTCACAGTGCACCACCGGCTTTATCTGGAGAAAGAAAACGCAGGCCTTAGAGTTGGTTCAGATTAGCAAACGCTGGCTAAGCACCGTCAGCATGCACAGTGCCACCCCAAACCTAAGTAAAGATGGGATCTCTTGTTGACAGAGCACCCCAGGAAGGACCCTGGAGGACTCAGAGAGGGTTGTGTGCTTGTATGTGGGGCAGACAGGATCCCAGGGAGTGTGGGGTAGTTGGGGCTGCAGGCCACCTGCCCCCGTGGTGAGAAGCTCAGGTATAAAAGTGCAGAGTGCCAAGGACCAGGGTAACAGGCAGAGGGCCCCCAGGGGGCTGCGAGCTCACACCAGACACACCCAGCAGTTCACCCAACAAGCATGAGCCATGACCTCTGTGCCACCCCTGGGGCTCTGCTGGCCAACCCCTTGGGTCCTAAGGATGGTCAGGGTGGCTTCTACTCTCAGGCCACAAGCTCTGAGCCAGACGTCCTGGCCAGCAGGTAGGAACAGCTCCCCCATATTCCACGACCCTTCTCGACTCTCCTGAGAACACAAGGCCGAGCCAACTCTGGCCTGTCACAGCTTCAGCCTTGAGAGATGGGTCAAGACCCCCCAAGTGGGAAGGAATGTCTGAGTCCTGCACAGAGGAGCAAAGTCTGCTCTCCCTGCCCGGTGGCCAGGAGTGTGCAGAAAGCAAGCAGAGGGAATCCTGACAGCAGCACTCACCACCCCCACCCCATGCTGCACCAGGCCGGGCTGCCTGGAAAGGCCCCCACCTCACTGTGGCCTCCCCCCAACCCTGCCTCTAACCCCGTGGCTCTCTGCGGTTCCAGCCTGCCAGGTGGAACGGTGCAGGGCCCTTCTCCCTCCCATGCCGCCCTTCAGATCCAATTGCCCAGGTCCCTCCTGTCTGTCTCTGCAGACAATGTACCATGTACCCCGCCCCCCGCATGATGCAAATCCTCCCCTCTCCTCCTTGGATGATGGGAGGTTCCCGCCAGGGTCCCACTGTCACCTCCAATTGCCCAGGTCCCTCCTGTCTGTCTCTGCAGACAATGTACCCATCTACCCTGCCCCCCGCATGATGCAAATCCTCCCCTCTCCTCCTTGGATGATGGGAGGTTCCCGCCAGGGTCCCACTGTCACCTCCAATTGCCCAGGTCCCTCCTGTCTGTCTCTGCAGACAATGTACCCATCTACCCTGCCCCCCGCATGATGCAAATCTCCCCTCTCCTCCTTGGATGATGGGAGGTTCCCGCCAGGGTCCCACTGTCACCTCCCGAGATGCCACATCACCCTAACAGCACCGCTGGCCAGCAGGACATGGCTGTCCCCTCCATCCACAAAGTAAGCCCAGACCCCACCACCTGCACCCTGTCTCACTATCCCATGCACCTGGCCACCTTCCTCTGCTCTAGCCACTCCACACTGCTCTGTCAGGGTCCTGTCAGACACTCTGGCCTCTGCTACACTGAGGCCTTCACCCAGAGGCTCCAGTCTCCTCCTCCACCTACCAAGCTCACTGCCATCGCTAAAGTGACATGGCAACAGCCCTCCCTTGCAGCACGAGTAGGACCAAGCCCAGTGACCCTCACACCACACGCTTTACTCCTGCACACACACTCTGCAGAGATGCCCCCCATGCCCAGCCACCTCTCTCCACAGAGATCAGATGGACTCCACCCACACCTCATACTGCTGAGCCCCTCCCCTTGCAGGCTCCCAACCCAGACCTCACCTAGAACACCGGACAGCACACCAGTTGCTCTGCACCTGGTAGTCTGCCCTGCAGCTGAGTGTGCCAAAACCTCTCTGCACACTCCTCAGCTTGACTTTGCCACCCGCCTGCTGCCCTGGTCTCCACTGAGCCTGCCACCTCCCAGATCCCCACTTTGAGGCCTGCCAGAGTTAGACACCACCTGAGCATTCCCTCAAAGCCTCCCAGGGCCTGTCCCCTCACTGGTCAGACCATCCTCAACTTACCTGCAAGATGGGCACACGGTCCACTCATTTGGGAAGCTCGCCTGAACACTGTAGGTTGAGAAGTCACCCACAAAAGCCCCAGCCCAGGTGCTCTGGGTTCCACACACACTGCCAGGGGCAAGAAAGAACCCACACCTGCCCCACGCCTCCTGAGAATCATGTTCCAGAAGGAGGGTGCTCTGGGCATGTCTTACGGGTCCTGGGAGAAGGGTGAGGAGATCCAAGAGGACAGAGCCACTGCTGGGAAGTCTGATCTGGCACCTGGCTGCAGCCTGAGATACCATTAGACAGAGCAACCCTGACCTGCAGCCCTCGAGGGGCAGAGCCAGGCCTGGCACAGCCTGGCAGGCTCTGGAACTGGAAGACTAGGTCAAAACCCAGCCCTGTTTCCAGGAGAGCTAGTGCTCCTCTCTGGACAGCAGTGTTTGCTTTTAGAACAAGGATGACCTTATAAAGTGCTCATGAGAATTAGATGGTTTCCACAAAGCAAAGGCAACCCCCATCACACAGTGCTAAGAACTCCATGCAACTAACATGAGCCCACACAGGCACACACGTGTGCACGCACGTGGAGGGAAGCCTGGCGAGAGCTCACATAGCTCACATAGGCATCTGAGTCTTATTTTGGCCCAAGCAAAATTGCCAGCTTTATCCACAGAAGGCCCCCAGATCTCCCTCTCTCAGAAGATGGTGCCACCAAGACCCTTTTGTCCAACTTCAAAATCCCTAGTGCCCACTGCTAAGCCCTCAGACCCTTGGCAACTCTACCACACACCACCCCTTGGACCGCTGGATTCCCGCGGCCCCAGGCTCCAGGCTCCCATAGCCAACACGGCTCTTGCTGCCTGGCCCCCGTGCTTTCTTTGCAGCAAGCAAGGAGCAGCCTTGCAGGTTGCTCTCTGGAGCGCCCACGCCCACCAGCCCATGCAAGCTGGCACCTGCTGCCTCTCCTCCCCACACTCCCCACCTCTGCACCCTGTGCTCTGACCCTGGGCCCATCCTTTCAGCTATGCAAATGCCACACCTGTCTCTGCCCAGTACTGGGCCTGTGTGGCTTGCTTTCTCTCTCACTGAGCAGCCACTCCATGTCCTCTTCGAGGGTCTTCCCTGACCACTCATACACTCGGCCTGCTTCCATCACGTCTCTTCCGTTGCCTCGGGTTTTCCCCGTCCGCTTGCTCACCGCCTTGTGGAGCCTGACTAACCCTCCTGAGAGCGGTCAGATCAACAGGGGGCCCGCCGCCTGGGGAGGAGTGGCGTGGACTTCAAGGCTTTCACAAGCACCAATGCAGGAAGGAAGAGCGGAAGATGCCGGGACAAGAGCAGGACACCTGAGACCGTGCACAGGATCCCGGGAAAGAGAGGAGCCTGGGGACTGCAAATGCACCCACCCCTGTTCCCACCTGCCATGTGCCACACAAGATCTACTCACCTGCGTCCAAACACTCATCAAAAATCAAGGCCACGAGTACCGACAACCAGCCTAACTGTACAGACCTTGTTTGAAAGCACCACAACAGGGATTATCCTCTGCCAATTCTATTAAGGAACAGCCGCCTTAAGAACTGCTTTCTGCCTGACTGATAACATTGGGAAACAAAGAGCTAATTGCTCTTTCGACGTGTTAATGATTCATCAACCCTGATGTCACCTGCCTAATTAAATAACTCCGACTGTTGAGGACGCCGTTCTGATTTTTTTGTTCCCTGTCCTTCTCATCAAGTGTCAGGTAAAGGTGGTTTTCTGCTACTCTCGGATGGTGGTGACAGTTTCATTCACACGCGTCAGAGCCACACTCCCATGTCAGTCATCTGTCCTGAGAGGCCAGAGGACCAGGAGCTATAGGCCTATTGGCCAAGGCTCTAAGTTTAAGCCATGAGAGAAGACACTGGGATCACCAGGGATGCTTCTGCCTGTAGCAGCTCCAGCTTGCGAACGCCAACAGGCTCCGCAAGAATCTTCCGCACGTTCATGCCTGATGGTCAAAGCAGCAAGGCCACCTATCCAGGAGGCTGAGGCAGGGGACTGCAGAGTGACCCAGTTCAAGCCCCAGCACCACATTAAATGTGCACAACTCCAGGTAGCAGCCAAGAACACCAAGACATCCAGGCTGCCCTGAGCCATCAAAACACAGTCTATTGCCGTTCCTGGCACACGAGTCCTATTGTACAACACAGCAGAGCGCTCGGGCCTGTTTGACTCCCGCGATCCCAGCACTGCCCGCCCTCCCAGCTGTCCAACCTCTCAGCCATCCTTCCTGCAGCAGTGCAGTTAACAGCAGCACTACCTCCCAGCCACTGCCTTCCACACGGGTAATCAAATAAGAGAGTGCGCTGTCCAGAGCTTAGTAGAAGTGGATGCCAGCCAAGGGCTCAGCTGACAAGAACTGCTCTTTGTCCTCCTCAGGCTCCAAGTCCCTGGTCACCTCCTCATGCTGTTCAAAACCCTCAACTCTCTCCATGCAAAGAGTAATTCAGCTGCTGGTAGAGACGGCACTGGCTGGGGACGATCAGCTGAAGGTTCATGGGTTTTAAGTGCTTGTGGCTCACTGAAGCTTAAGTGAGGATTTCCTTGCAATAAGTAGAATTTCCCTTTTGTCCCTTGTCACAAGTTTAAAAGCCTCACGGCTTGTATAACGTAACCACTTTTGACTTGGACTAGCATAACTCATCCATGAAATAAACTGAAAAGAGAAAAAAAAATCAAGCAAAAAAGGCTCAGGAGACTGTGGCACCAAGACCGCAGGCGGTAGGCACTTCTGGGGAGACCCTCAGGAGGAGCCGCTGGACAGTGGTGGTCAGCCTGAGAGCCAGAGCAGACACGGGTGGAGACAGGAGGGCACCTTCACAGGAGCACTGTGGGAAGGGCAGGGTGTCTAGGCTCGTCTCCTAGAGGAGGAAGGCCTGCCAGACCCTCAGTCCACAATGCCGCGAGTCTAGGGGACCATCCGCACCCTCTCCTGGGGGGAGGCGTCTCGCCAGGGCAGCCAGGCCCAAGCAGGGACATCAGGCACGGGGAGGCCAGAGCTCGCCACAGCAGCCCTGCTCCACCTCCTGGAGAAGCATGGCCGCCTGGCAGCCCGTGCCCTGATGGCCCTGCCCTGGCCTCAGCAGCACAGCGGCTCTGCAGGGGGAGGACAGGCCCGTGTGGTGGAACACCTTGGGTGTCAACCAGGCGGGCTCCCAGGCTTGCAGGCCATGGAGACAGTGGTTTCCATCTTTCATCTTTTGGAAAATGGGCAATTCCTTTACAAATTAAAATTTAATTTACATTTAAAAAGGAGGGATATTGGTCAAATTATGTTGTTATATTGTGCACAAGTATGAATAAGTCACAAATCCCACCATTATGTACAACTGTATTGCACCAATAAAAAGTGTAGAAAGAAGCAGGTATTAAGATTGACTGAGCTGACTTCATGTGCTTTGTAAAGTTCCACCACAATTCTCAAAGCTGACATGGTGTCAACCAGCCAGGAAGAAAGCAGGGTCACCTTCAAGCTCCCCTGTCCTGGGTGGCCCTGTGCTGGGTGGGCCTGTGCTGGGTGGCCCTGTCCTGGGTGGCCCTGTCCTGGGTGGCCCTGTCATGGGTGGCCCTGTGCTGGATGGCTCTGTTCTGGGTGTCCTCGGTGGCCCTTTCCTTGGTGGCCCCATGCTGGGTGGGCCTGTGCTGGGTGGCCCTGTGCTGGATGGCTCTGTTCTGGGTGGCCCTATCCTGGGTGGACCTGTGCTGGGTGGCCCTATCCTGGGTGGCCCTGTCCTGGGTGGCCCTGTGCTGGGTGGCCCTGTCCTGGGTGGCCCTGTGCTAGGTGGCCCTGTCCTGGGTGGCCCTGTCCTGGGTGGCCCTGTGCTGGGTGGTCCTGTCCTGGGTGGCCCTGTCCTGGGTGGCCCTGTCCTCAGTGGCCCTGTCCTCGGTGGCCCTGTCCTTGGTGGCCCTGTCCTTGGTGGCCCTGTGCTGGGTGGCCCTGTGCTGGATGGCCCTGTCCTGGGTGGGCCTGTGCTGGGTGGCCCTGTCCTGGGTGGCCCTTCCTGGGTGGCCCTGTCCTGGGTAGTCCTGTCCTCGGTGGCCCTGTCCTGGGTGGCCCTGTCCTAGGTAGTCCTGTGCTGGGTGGCCCTGTCCTCAGTGGCCCCATGCTTGGTGGCCCCATGCTGGGTGGCCCTGTGCTGGGTGGCCCTGTCCTGGGATCAGGTTGGAGTTACAGTTAAAACTCTGTGGTGGCTCCAAGCCCAGACAGCTCTACCAGCCTCTAGTAAAGAAGTAACTCCAGCCCTGGCAAGCTCTTCCCGAACCTCCAGAGACACCGTAAGGTGACCACCAGCCCTCTCCACCAACACAGCTGCAAATCTCCTAAACAAGATCTTCATATATGAAGACACCAATGGTGTGAAGCACTTTGTGTACAATCAGCAGCTTGAAAAATTGTGCTCTGTATGTGTGACATGAAATGAATTGCATTCTGCCATCATTTGTAACAAATCAGATAAATAATTTAATTTTAAAGAATCCAACAAATACAAAAAAGATACTTCACAACCAAATGTGATTGGCTTAAGGTTTGAAAATCAATTGACGTCATTTAAAACATTCACAGATTGAACCTGAAAATGATGTGATCATCCCAGAGATTCAGGGGAGTCCTGCCTGGTGCACTGAAATCTCAATCCCACTGTGGGTCCCCTTGGGTCACAGCTGCAGTGGGCGCCTGTGGTGTGTCTTGCTTTGGTTCTGTCCTGTTGTGCCAGCCTGGCTCTGCCTCCACCTCCTGCTCACGCTGGCTCTCTCAGGCAGGGGCTGGAGGGCATGAGAACAGGGGCAACAGGGCAGAGCCGCCAGCCTCCAAGCTCCCAAACCTCTCCCAGGACAGATTTCAAGTGAGGCTCCTGAGGGCAAAGGGGAGGCTTCAGTGGCGCCCTGGGCAGCTCCGCAGGGAGTCCCTCCAGGTCTGAGTCACACAGGACGCAACCTCAGCTGACCCTGCTCCTTTGCTGCATCCACAGACCTTCCCTGAGCGGGCACTCACCTGAACAGCTCCAGAGTGGCTACTGTACCTGCCTCCCAGGGACAAGACTCACCCCTTCTCCACACCACCACCACCTGGAGCAGGTGAAGCCTCAGGCAGCCTCTCCCAGGCTGTGCTCAGGCAGCTCAGAGGTGAGGGAGGGTGCAGGTGCACACCCCACGCTCTCCTGCGACCCCACTGGCATGCAGCCAGGGCATCCCACTGTGCCGCACCCGCTCTGCACCCACTGCCACGTTTGAGGGGGCAAGAAGCCCCACAGGGAGGTGAGGGGAGACTCGGAGCCTTTCTCCCCTCCAAGGGTTTTCCTTATTTAGCTAATGCACTGACTCCCAGTCCTTCTCGTGTCAGGTTCTCAGGGGACAGGGGACAGCCAGTCTGGTAGCTAAATATCTGCTTCACCCTTGTGTGTGGCCCTTGAGCATGTGGGGATGGCAGCTGACACTGCCAAACACAAGCAGAGCCCGTTCGACTCGTATGATGATGTGTTCTCAAACCAGGGCCATGTCTGACAGCGCCCCTACCACGTCAGGACCTTGAGGGCATCCAGGCTGCCTTCCCCATGACCCTCCACACACAGGCAAGGCAGGAGAGCCAGAAACCGAGGCTGGACTCGGAAAGGGGAGAGAATTCAGTGCACCACTGTGGGCAGCAGGTGCCAAGGGGATCGGGGACACACACAGGTGCGGGACGCTGAGCCCCAGCCACACCAGGGCCTGCTGGCTGCCAGCACCATCAGGAGCCAGGTCAACACCTACTCCTCCTTCCCACGCTGCCCCAGCCCTGCCCCTCCCAGGACAAAGGACAGCTCCCACTGGTGCCAGGGCTGTCAGAGTCCATGGACCTCTTTGGAGCATGAGAGCCAGGAGCCTCCCAGACTGGACTTGGCCAAGGGTCCCTCTCTGGGCCCACTGTGGCTCGGACATGTGGACATCATGGTGGGGCAGCCCACTGGCTGACTCCGTATGGCGCTCCCACAGAGGCACTCCCTCCCCCTGAAAGAGGCTCTGCTGCCCCAGAGCTGCTAGCTCGGCAAGCAGGAGGCACTGGCCAGAGACAAGGACAGCCAGGTGATGCCCAGCGCCAGCTGGCTGTCAGGGGAGCCCCTCCCAGCTCCCCTGGGAGCAAGGCCACACCCTGACCAATGAAGTCCCAGGCGAGGAGCGTGTGTGTCCCCGGAGGACTACCCGGCCACCAGGCTTCCTTTCAGACCCCATCCCTATCTCCTGCAGGAAGCCAGGCACTGCCACAGAGGACCACCTCAGAGAGGGACAACAGCACACCTGGCCCCAGGGAGCTGGGGCCTCGGGGACACAGGCTGGCTCCCAGGCCACTGCATGGACCTGTGTGCATCGCCTCACAGAAGCAAACAGGGGCACTGCAGGGCCCCGAGGGAGGACCTCCCGGTCCTTACCAGGGCAGCAGGGGCTTCCTGGAGGAAGGGGCACCGAATACCCAGGAGGAGTCCACTGCTGAGTTGGAAGGGCAGGAGCAACGGCCCAAGCCTGGCTCGGGGAAGGGGATGTGGCTACACGTCTCTGTGGACAGAATCCCAGACCTGAAGGGAGTCGGGTGAGGGGCAAGGGGTGAGGCTGAAGCAGCAGAGGCTCCATCAAAACAGGCCTCAAACTCCATGCGGACAGCAGCAAAGACGGTGCCAAACGGGAAAGGGAGAAGGCTGGGAAGAGGGCGGGAGGCAGGGAGACACAGACTCCTCCCGGTGACGGAGCTTGGCGCCTGGGCACATACATAATTAGACTTCACCCCTACCCCAGATCCAACCAGACCCACTTTACAGATAAGAAAACCGAGCGTCGGAGAAGTTAAGGTGTCCGAACGACCAAAGAGCCCGTGACAGTTCCACAAGGCTCTGACACAAGCATGGCCATCTGTCAGGAGAGTAAGGAGTGCGATGCCCGGGTCCAGAGGTTGGGATGGGCTCTCTCACAGGACGGACAGAGTCCACGCATTACAGTCTCTCAGGACAGCAGCTGGCCGTACCTACGAGAACCCTGAAAATGTAATGTGGCAAGAAAGGTGTAAAAATGCAAAAGAATGCTCAATGCAGTGATGATTCTAATAATAAAAATATCCAAGTGTCAAGCGGAGGGTGGTCGGTTTTTAAAACATACGGTATACACCAGCCAACAAGAACTCCAAGTCCACCAAGAATCCTAAGGGAGCATATACTGACACGTAGCAGTTTCATGATAAATTATGAAGTAAAAGAGGTTCTGCAAATATATTAGAATATGCTCTCCTTTTGCTTAAATAAGTACATTTATAAAGCTCAGAGTGCACATGGATGTGCACGTGTTCATATGTTGACCCAACAGGGAGGTACAGTGGTTGGTTATGGGTATTTTCATGGTAGGATCATGGGCGTTTTCATTTGAACCAAATATCTTCTCAATTTTCTACAATAAGTAGGAATCACACGTTACTCTTTTAGCAGAAACACAAGTTTCCAAGATAGGTGTCCAGGACAGACCAACAACAAAGAGTAAAGAGCCCAGGGAAAGTGGACTGAGCGCAGGGGCCCGGCAAGGTCCCCGCCTGAGCTCGGGCCTCCTGGTCGAGGACGGGTTTCCTTCCCGAGCTTCTCAGTGAGGCAGGGGACCAGGAGGGCTTCGTGGAAACTGGCATTTAGACGTTCATTTCAAACATTCCTTGTTAGAGTCACTAGTCGCCTCTGTGCTCTGGAAAACCCCGCGGCCTGTCACATCTCTTTCAAGATGGAGTTCAATAGTCTCATCTCACGGACACTGGCTTTCAGCCAGGAGCAGCCCACCGAGAAAGCAGAACCAGAACACAGCCCTCGCTGGGGAGAATCCTGGGTCAGGCTCCTCCGTTCTGAGACCCTTGGGAAAGAACCGAGCCATCATCTGAACTGGGGGCCACGGCTATGTGACTTGAGGCTACAGACCAGAACCCTGGGTCACTGCATGAGCCCTGCAGCAGGGGGGCCCAGGACATGTCCTGCACTAGAGCCCCCACACACCACAGGCCACAAAAGCTGGGATCTCCCAGCCTCTGCCTTGTGCCTCCCTGCCCCATCCCTCCGAGCAATGAAAGGTCATTTCACACACATTAATGAGCCATTTCTGTGGTTGCATTAAGCCCATATTGTTGGGAGCCGGCGACCGCACCCTGAAAATGGCGCTGGCTTCCTGCTTCTGATGACTCAGCGGTTAGAGTTGTTAAACAACTCCTTGCTGGGCTGTGGGCTGGGCTCTGACCTGCTTCCGCTGCGCTGCACCTATTAGACTCTTCCACGTGGTGCTGGTTCATTGGCGGGGCTGGGTACTTAAGCTAGGGCAGACCGACCGCTCGGGCGCGCGCGCTTTCTTCTCTTGTTCCTGTCTTTTCATTATGAGTAAACTGCTGAAGGAAGAATCCTGTGTCGTTTTTTCCCTTGCCGGCGAGGGGTCACGACAGTTGGTGGCCAGAACGGGGAGGAATATTCCTCGAACCCAGGATCCAGAACTTTCAGCGGTAAGGGTGGTGCACCAGTAAGTTCCCAGGTAAAGTGGGAATCCGCAAGCAAATAGCGGGACGCTCCTCTGTGAATAAAGAGAGAGCGGGAAAAAATAATAAAATAGGACGCTCCTCTGTAAATAAAGAGAGAGCGGGAATAAGTCCCAGGTGAGTGGGATCCGCGATTAAAGTGGGGCAGCTCCTCTGTGAATAAAGAGAGAGCGGGGAAAAAATAATAAAATAGGACGCTCCTCTGTAAATAAAGAGAGAGCGGGAATAAGTCCCAGGTGAATGGGATCCGCGATTAAAGTGGGGCAGCTCCTCTGTGAATAAAGAGAGAGCGGGGAAAAAATAATAAAATAGGACGCTCCTCTGGAGATAAAGAGAGAGCGGGGCTTTTGTATTTTCATTTTCTTCATAATTTTGAAAATATTATGGGTGTTACCTCTTCAAGCCCAATTTTTTTGGCCCTGGATGGGCTGCTGCGTTCAAAAGGACTTGGGGTGGAACAGAGTACTTTGCGGATGTTTTTAAGAGAAGCTGATATAGCGGCTCCTTGGTTTGCTTTTTCAGGGAGTCTTACAATTCCCAGCTGGGACAAATTAGGGAGAGATCTGGATTTTGCTTATGAGCAAGGTACTTTGGAGGATGGCGTTATACCACTTTGGAAATTGGTTAGAGAATGTATAGCAGACGGTAAATGCCAGGAAGCTGTGGGTGAGGGTCAGGCCGTTCTTGAACAACTACATGAGGAAGGATCGGAGGGGTCACATAGCGAAGTGGCAGAGAGTTTTAGGAGTAAGAGTAGTGAAAGGGCAAAACAGCCTGAAAATAAAAATAGGAGAAGGCTCTATCCAGATTTGACCGAACTAAAAACACCTGAGGACACAAGCGGCTCGGAGAGTTCTGAGGACCTGGACATATTGTTACAACAACTACGTAAAATCAAAATGAAAAGGAAAAAAAGGGAGACACAAAGCATGAAAGCCTACCGTGAGAAGGGGGATAAATCTAATTTTGATAAATCTAATTCTGAGGAAGAGGTTGAGAATTTGGAGGAAGATGCAGTGCCTGTTGCATCGCCCTCATATGTGAGGGGAGTCCAAGGCTCCGGGAGAACTTTTCATGCACAGGTTTGGAGAATAGTTAGTACAGACATGGGACTGGCGTACCCGGGTTTTTCAGGACGCTAGTAGGGGAGGATACCATGAGCCTTTAGATTTTAAAATAATTAAAACCTTGGCAGAATCTGTTCGTACTTATGGTATAGATGCTGCTTTCACTCTTACTCAGGTGGAGCGGCTTGTGTTGATTTGGTGCATTTGCTACAATTGAAGGGTTTGCTTATTTCACCTGGTGGAGTGCAGACAGGAGACTCTATTGATTATCTTGGTGCTAGTATCTCTTGTAAAACTATTACACCCCAAAAGATAACTCTTAGGACTGATAATTTACATACGTTAAATGATTTTCAGAAATTATTGGGTGACATAAACTGGATTAGGGGCTACTTGCATATTTCCAATGTTGAGTTAAAGCCCTTGTATGAAATTCTTAAAGGTGATTCAGATCTTACTTCCCCTCGACATCTTACTGAGGAAGCCAGGTCAGTGTTGCTTAAAGTGGAAAAGGCTATACAACATGCTAGCCTTTGCAGGCTTCAAGAGGATAAGCCTCTTCAATTATGTGTGCTCGCCACTGTACGGCAACCTACTGGAGTTTTGTGGCAAGATGGTCCTTTGTTATGGATACATCCACGTATATCCCCTGGAAAATCTCTTGAGTATTATCCTGATGCAGTTGCTTCTTTAGCTATGTTAGGGATACAACAAAGTATACAATTTTTTGGCTTTTCTCCAACGTCTGTGATTGTTCCTTATACGTTTCAACAAATTCAAGTTTTGTGTGCTAACCTGGATAATTGGGCTATATTACGATGCTCTTTTTCAGGAGAGATAGATAATCACTATCCTTCACATCCTCTTATTACATTTGTTAAGGAACATCCTATTATTTTCCCTAAAATCACTTCGCCGATCCCAGGAGCTGCAAATATCTGCAAATATCTTTACAGATGGATCTAAAACTGGTATTGAAGCCTATGTGGTAAATGATCAACCTCCTATCCAACATCAGTTTGCTCCTGGCAATCCACAATGGGTGGAGCTACAAATTGTCATAAAAGTATTTGAACAATGTCCGTTTCCTTTTAATTTAATTTCAGATTCTGTTTATGTAGTTCAAGCTTTAAAGGTGTTGGAAGCAGTGGGTCCCATACACACATCAGGAGTAATGTCTTCCCTTTTTCTCCATCTTCAAACATTGATTTGGAATCGCTCCGCCTGTTTTTACCCCTTGCATATTCGAGCCCACACAGGTTTACCGGGTCCTCTTTCTGCTGGCAATGCCCAAGCTGATCTTGCTACTCGTTCTTCTTGGGTGTTCCCTGTTTCCTCCTTGGATCAAGCTAGAAACTTTCATGGTAAGTTTCATGTTAATGCACGAGCATTCCAGAAGCGCTTTTCTATCTCCCGTGCTGATGCTCGGCAGATTGTATTGGATTGTCCTAATTGTATCATTTTGCATCATCCCTTTTCTGTAGGCGTAAATCCTCGTGGTTTGCGGCCTTTAACTGTATGGCAGATGGATGTCACTCATGTTCCCGACTTTGGCAAACTTAAATATGTCCATGTGTCTGTAGATACTTGTTCTGGCATTATCCATGCTTCTGCTTTGTCTGGTGAAAAGGCTGGAAGTGTTATTACGCATTGCTTGGAAGCCTGGGCAGCCTGGGGATTGCCACAGACCATTAAGACGGACAATGGTCCAGCGTATACTGGACGACAGTTTTCTTCCTTTTGCAGCCAGATGGGTATCCAGCTTGTCCATGGTTTACCCTACAATCCACAAGGTCAGGGTATTGTAGAGTGCGCTCATAAGACTCTAAAAGAGATGTTAATAAAACAAAAAAGGGGAATTGGCTTAGGCCACACCCCGAAAGAGCGCCTCTCCCTGGCTCTATTCACTATTAATTTTTTTAATCTGGACATTCAAGGGCGCTCTGCTGCGACTAGGCACTGTTCGCCCTCTGCCCCGAATTTTGGGCATATTAAGTGGAAAGATGTACTTTCTGGACAATGGTATGGGCCTGATCCCGTGCTGGCATGGGCACGAGGTGCTGTCTGTGTTTTTCCACAGGATCGAACGGAACCGTTGTGGGTGCCAGAGCGCCTCGTGCGGAGAGTTCCTCAAGCCCCGTCAGGAGGGAGGAGTGGAGATGAACAGAATGAGGTGCTTGATGCTTCTCCTGATGGTGATCAGACATGAGGTCGTCTGGACTGCAGAACGACTCCTCTGGGCGGTGATAGAGACGTGGCCATATCCATTGCCCGTTATTTCTCGGACTGGTGTGCTTTCATTTTTCTTCACTACTGATGACTCTGCCACCCTGGATTGGCCGACCTTGCCTATGGATACTGTAGCAGCTATTGATAACTTTTCTACTGTTTCATTATTTGACACATTGTGTTTCTCTGTACATGTTGATCTTTCCTTTGTGCATATCTTTCCTCCCTGCCTTTCTGCACTAGGATCTTTGCTAGCTAATCTTATGGTCCAACTACACCTGCCATTTGATGGTGATGGTCATGGGTCCTGTATTTGGAGGCAGTTGAACATTTACCATAACAATGTCCTGTTGGCCACAACACCCTGAGCTGATCTTGTAGTACCCAGTGACGGGCAACTTCCACGCTTGCACTGCAACCTAAGCCAGGGGAATGGGGCCTCCCCAGAGACGGGTAAGCAGTGCAGGGACAGTGGACGACCTAAGACAGGGGCTACTTGATTCCCCTTGACATGCAAGAGAGGTTGACTTGCTGGAAGCAGGCCTTCCCTGGCCCCTGGGGCCCAGCCCCCAATTCCTTGTTCTGCATGTCAAGGTGGCCAGCTCACAAGGCCACGACATATGTGCTCCACGGGAACGTCTTGACCTTTATCTAACAATAGCGGATGTTACAACCGAATTTCTCCCCTTCTCTGCTGTCCGTGCCTTTCTCTTGGGGTGTTGCCAGCTTAATTTTGTCTGCATTACGAAGGCAGCCTCAGCTGTCCCCCTTCATTCACCATCGTCACGATACAGGATGCGAGGCAAGGCACTGCACTTGGGAGCTCTAGGTTTGAGTCCCAAGAAAAGCATGTCCTATTGTTTGTGGGTTTGATGTCGACGTCCCACCTCCATGAAAAAGGCATCGGTCGAAATGGTGACTCGCCTGGGGAGGCGCCCCTCAGGAGTGTGCCATTATTTGCGGCCACTTTTGCACAATGGAGATAGGACCTCTACTTTTACCTGTTGCTTGTAAAACAGAAAGGGGGAACTGTTGGGAGCCGGCGACTGCACCCTGAAAATGGCGCTGGCTTCCTGCTTCTGATGACTCAGCGGTTAGAGTTGTTAAACAACTCCTTGTTGGGCTGTGGGCTGGGCTCTGGCCTGCTTCCGCTGCGCTGCACCTATTAGACTCTTCCACGTGGTGCTGGGTCATTGGCAAGGCTGGGTACTTAAGCTAGGGCAGACCGACCGCTCGGGCGCGCGCGCTTTCTTCTCTTGTTCCTGTCTTTTCATTATGAGTAAACTGCTGAAGGAAGAATCCTGTGTCGTTTTTTCCCTTGCCGGCGAGGGGTCGAGACACCATATTATAGTATTCCAACTGACGTCCTGATTCTCATCATGTTCTCTTGGGAGGGAAGCTTCTTCTTCAAGTTTCCCATCAATAGATTTGACCAAAGCAAATTTCTTGAAAGAATAATTTTTGGAAGTTTGGCACTTCTCCTCTGTCTCACTGTATCACAAAATGAGACAAAGTACCTCAGTGAAACCCTGGACTTGGGGACACTGCAAAAGCTTACCTTGTACTACCTTTAATTGGAAACAGTTCACATGGCATTCAAATCAGCAGGCATTCGCAGATCTCAAACTTGGCCCAGGTGAGCTACCACCACTGAAAGGCATTTGCACAAGACTTGTGTCTACTAATTACTGAGCTCCAGCTGAGTGCCCCCACCATGCTAGGCGCTGCTCGGGGACCACTTCATTTAACCTGACAACCATCTGCAGATTTAACCATGATACAACATACCCATGACATTCAACCACCCTGCTCTGGGTGGTATCCATGTTGCTCCCAGGGTTTTATAGATATACAGAGAGACACATATGTAGTTAACACATAAAGTATGTTTTACACACATACACACACATGTATGTACACACGTATGTACAGATGTGTGTGTAAAGATAGAGAAATTATAGAGAGATAGATAATAGAAAGAGACAGAGAGAGAAAGGATTAGGTGATAGACAGATACAGCTATGCACAGCCTTGGGCCCGGCCTGGAGTGCACCCTGGGCTGTCCACCTGGGACAGGAGCAGGAAGGGCTGCCCTCGTCCTCACTTCCATCAAGGCCTCCAGGAGCTTTCAGTCCCAAGCCACCCAGCTTCCTGGCCCTTGCAAAGCTCCTCTCCATCAGCCCTGGAAGGAGGCACAGCGGCAGCAGGACAGGACTTCCTCTTGGTGTCCACCCCCAGGCCCAGCTCCCCAGCTCAGCACAGGTCGTGGAGAGCCACAAGTCCCCCTGCAGACCCTCTGCTCCACGGCGGCCCAAACTGCATGCTGTGGCTGGAATGTGTCCCTCCAAAGTTCATGGTTTGGAAATGCAATTCCCAAATGCACAGCTTGACGGTACTTGGAGGTGAGGTCTTCAGGAGATGATCAGAATTAACAAAGTCATGAGGTGACCCCCACGGTGGCATCAGTGGCTTTATCAGTAGGTGAAGAGAAACCCACGCTAGTACACGGCCTTGCCACATGACGCCCTCCACAGCGTTTCAACACAGCAAGGCCTCGCCAGGTGCTGTGTCACGCTCTCAGGTTTCCCAGCCTCCAGAACCTGACCAGGTGACTTCTGTTCTTCACACTTGACCTCTTGACAGGTACAGACCAAGACGCAGTGTGGCGTTCCCTCCACTGTTCACAGGGCTTCTCTCTGTAAAGGCTTAATGTCTATCAGAGAGAATTCAGTCACTTAATCCCGTGCATGGAGCACAGGAGACTCATTTCACACTGAGGGGTTCTACAGCAGTGGCGATGGGTCTGTCCCTGGGAAAGGGAGGGGAGAATCTGGGAATCATCTCTAAAGCACTTGGTGTCAGTCCAAGCTCTATTCCTCTAGCTCCCTGACCTTGGACACAGCACTGACCTTTCCTGAACTCTCTATTCATGTTCTGACCAGCAGATATTAAGACCTCTCTACCTCACTATGGCTTTTTTTCCATTTTCCCAGCTGAGATGGTAGATGTGAAAATGTGCTAAGAACGTAAGCCATACACATTCCACGTTTGAACAGCGGAGAGATGAGGGCATCGAACATGACCATGATGTGCCCCAAGGACTGATGGCTCTCCCTCCAGTGCTAATGGGACATGGGGACACAGCACCTGCTGCTAAGGGAGTGTGGCCATCCATGAAATCAGTGCACAGAGGACTCACGGAGACCTTCCAGGCTTTCGAGTACAGCACCTGACAGCAGAGCACCCTGACCCTACGAATTCACACGGGGACAGTGGAAATGATCAGCCAGAGGCAAGACTTCTGGTTTGTGGAGTGTTGTGTTTCCTTGGGGTCCTGGGTGCCCCCCACAAAACACGGTGCAGGCCAAGTGCAGGCTTCTGTGAGCGTTTCGGATAAGAGATATCTAACTGCACCCGTGAGGGTGACTGACAGCTGGGCAGCTCCTGTCCTGACATGTCCTCCTGGGGGGCAAAACTGGTCTTCACCCCAGGCCACCCCTGTGGCTCCCTCCTGCACACAGCAGATTGTTTGGAGTAAATTCTGTGAACAAAGCTCTCGGTGGAGGACCAACTCACTTGGTGATGTCCACACCACTGATGTGTGTTCCTCAAAATACTACCCTCCCTCCAAGTCAAGGGTCTACACAGCAAACAGCCCCGACAGATACCAAGAAGAACAGGCGCCACTCGCTCCATCCGCCAGCCCTGACCCACAGGGACGGCCAGATGGTCAGGGGGAACCTGCCCTCCTGGACGCTCACAACTGAAGTTGGGGACACACTGAATTTGACTTCCTTTCACTGCCCTGAGAGCTGTGGGTCTGTCGGGGGTGCCTGGGAGCCACTCTGGAGCTACCCCAACGTTCCTGGGATGTGGAGGTGCACAAGGACACGGGCAGTCGAGAGGCTCAGGACGTGGAGGAGGACAGCTGACAGCTCCTCCTGCTGACAGCGCCACACAGCGCGTCACTGAGTCCCGCCCCAGTCCTCTGGTACAGACCATCACCTCCACCGAAGAGCAAAACGGAGGGTGCTGTATAAGAGGGGGCACCTCAGCACCCACCTGGTGACTCTGCACAGAGCTGAGTCTTTGTTTGAAAAAGTAGAAATCTTGATAAATTCTAAATATCAATAGGCTCCATTACTCAAAACTGTTGGGTTATGCTACAGAAAAGGTGGGATTCTAGTGAATGAGTGGCTGTGCTGTTTTTGTTAGGAATCAAGTGTCACGGGTGGAATGACAGGCACCCCTCCCACACACACACCTCTCAGAGGCCGATCATGGGCAGAGCCAGCATCATCGTGAGCATCAACCTGCATGACTTTAAATAGCTCTCCCTGACATCCACTTCCCAAATCCCCAAAACAAAAGGAAAAGGAGAGGTTTTAACAAGTAACTTCACAGTGTGCCTCAAAGATGCCCATCTCCCTTGGTGTGGCTCCAGGGCACTTTTACGACTCCCGTCACTGGGGCACCGCGCTTCGACAACCTGACAAGCTCACCCGGGGCCTTCCCGCGCTCCAGGGGCACTTCCTGCCAAACCCTGAGGTTCAGCCCCAGGAAGTCGGGACCCGAGTTCTATCAGTTTAGATAGTCACCCCACGATCTGGCCCATCTCCTCCCCCTCGGCCGTGCACACTTACTTCCTTCAACTTCCTCATCTTGGAGGGCTTTCTGGGAACTATATGGATATAGCTGCAAGAGAAGAGGGGAGAAACAGAATTAGAAGGTAAATATCAGACTCAGAGCTGTGGCCCCTTCGACTTTGAAGAAGACAATGCCACAGCAACGCACAACCAGGCGGAGGCACTCTCAGACAGACCTGCGGGCCCAGGGGACTGCAGAAGGACTTCCCAGCAGGTGCCACGGCACAGCCCTGTGCAGACTCTTACCAGGCATCACTTCCCGGGGGCGTTTGGGTTATTGACACGGACCCAGAAACTAACTCATTCAGTGGATTTTATTCCCACAGGTCACTAAAGGACCAGGGTTGAGAGCTCACCCAGCCAGAGTCAGAGCGGAAGCCAGACTCCAGCCCAGCCCTGGGCCTCCTCGGCCCCTGCCTCACAGGGCTTCAGCCCTGTTCCTATTTTACCAAAACGGAGAAGAGTCACCGAATAAAATTTTGAGTTTCACTCTTACAATTTTTTCCCTTGGGGACAATTTTTTCCCTTGGGTACTTGTGAAAAATCTTCCATATTTCCCCAAAAATCAAAGTTTTAAATGATAATAAATAAGACTAAGATTTATGTGTGATACTAAGGTTTCTTCTGATTTTAAAAAATCCTATTTGAGATTGTGACCATTTTTTGATGATTTTAGCAACAATCAGAGAAGGAGTCACTTAAACTTGGTAGATGGAAAAAACCAGTTATTCAATATAGAGTCAAGAGTCATGAACTCAGATGCTCCCAGAGGTCAGGGCAGTGTTAGGGAGCGGCAGGGACCGGGTGAGCGGGAGGGTCCTTTGCCTCTCAGATGGACAGGACTTCTCATGTCCAGCACACACTCTACATGTGGAGATGTAGGCAACTGAGACTGGGTCTTTGCCAACATCAAATTCTCTATTTTTTTTAACAGAAACCAAAAGTTCACGTTGTTATGTGAATTTTCCCAATCATGACATGTTGAAGCCAATTCAAATCTTGGAAAACTGTGTGACTCAAAGAGACACAGCTGCTGGCCCCATTCAGCCCGTGAGTGTCCGGTTCACTGCCTCTGTCCACAGGCCTTTGCATCGGCTCCTCAAGAGCTCCCCAATCCTTGTGTTTTTCCAGACAGGTTTTCTTCAGGAAATTCTAAGTCCCCAAATTCCATATTGGCTCATAAGCATTAATCTGCCAAGGAGACACCTGGTCATCGTTAACTGAAGGGATGTAAAGATAAAGACAAACATTGACACCTACAGAGAGCCAGTGTGGCGCACACCCTGAAGTCCCAGCAGTAGCACAAGTTCAAGGCCAGCCGCGGCAACTAGGGGACCCTGTCTGCATATAGAACACTCAGTGACAGAGCACCCTGGGTCCAGTCCCAGTCCAGGGGGAATCCTGCGTGTTTCCCTGTAGCACCCCAATAACTCACCGCTAGAACAGCACCAGGGAGCAAGCCACTCCCCACAGCCTGGAGAGCAGGAGGGGTGTGCAGAGGTCTGCTGCAGGGCCTGGCCCCCCTGGGGTACGCAGGCAGGGGCCTGGGACCCAGAGACCGGGAGGAGGTAGGAGGAGGCCAGGCTGCCATGGCCAGCTTCCCCCGGCTGCTGCACCTCACAGTGCTGCCTAGGCTGACTGGTGTCCACGGCACCAGCCCCATGTCACTGACAGGCCTCTGAGGGGTACCTGACCTGTCCAGGCTCATCAGGTCGAAGCCCTGACTCAAACCACGTGGCCGTCCTGGGTGAGAAGAGGGGAAGGGCCTGTAAATACATCTGCTCCGCCACAGGCTCTGAGGCAAGGAGGATGCTGCCCTATTACAATGCACACTGCTGGGGTCCTCCCCAGCACACACACAGACACAGACACACACACACAGACACACACACAGACACACACACAGAAACACACACACACAGACACACAGACACACACACAGACACACACACACAGACACACACACAGAAACACACACAGAAACACACACACACAGACACACACACACACACAGAGACACAGACACACACACACACACACACAGAAACACACACACACAGACACACACAGACACACACACACAGACACACACACAGACACACACACAGAAACACACACACACAGACACACACACACACACACAGACACACACACAGACACACACACACAGACACACAGAGACACACACAGACACACACACAGACACACACACAGAAACACACACACACAGACACACACACACACACAGACACACACACACAGACACACACACACAGACGCAGACACACACACACAGACAGACACAGACACACACAGACACACACACAGACACACACAGACACACACACAGACACACCCAGAGAGACACACATACCGAGACACACACACAGACACACACACACACACACAGACACACGCTCACACAGACACACACACACACAAACATACACACACACACAACTTGAGTTAGATTTTGTTGTAAATATGGCTTGCTACACAAAAGAGCAATTAATTCTTGGTTTTATAGGATTTTTTTTTGAGACAGGATCTCACTGAGCTTCTTAGGGCCTTGCAAAGTTGCTGAGGTTGGCTTGGAATTTGAAATCCTCCTGCCTCAGCCTCTGGAGCTGCTGGAATTACAGGCTTTTGCACCACTGCGTCTGGCTAGGACAATTATTTTTTAAAACTAATAATTATTACCGTATAACACTTTGTTTTATAAGGGAAAAAGTCATGTGCTTTGTCTCGAATTAACTTACTCCAGAGAATGTAGGAAATATTTAAATAATGACTGGCCGCTGGGTAGATTTCACAGTGTCTCACAGCCATTATGGTGAAGGCCCAGGACACTAACACATCATCAGGCTTTAATTCAAAGCTCATTTGCTGGTGGCACAATTAGAATCTTATCTTCCAGTAAAATTTAGTTTGAGCTGCTAGCTGAGCAATCACAGACTACACAAATCGCCCCGAGTGCTGGCTCCCTGGCACCACCCAGCCTCAACTGTTCCAAAGCTAATTCACCAAAGGCTGGATCCGATTTCATACTTCATCGACCTAAAAGGGAAAGAAAATGAACCTCTCCAGGTTGAACTTCACATGCAAATATCACCCAACTACTTTAGTAAGCAGCACTGTGACGGGCCCTTCCTGGGAGCAGGTTACCTTTCCTCGCAGACACTCAGCCCAACATGAAGAAGAGGAAGGAAAACACTGCAAAGTATTTCTGCCACATTTCCAGAACATCTTACATTAAACCATGAGACTCTCTACAAAATTAAATGAATAACAGGGTTTAATAGAGAAAGCCTAGACCCGCGGGAAAGGGGAGAGAAACACCTACAGGCCTGTCCGTGTGTCTGGGTGGACAGCGGTGGTCTCCTCCCTCCTCTACCACACAGCAGAGAGCCAAGTTCACAAGGAAACATGTTGGGGAGATTAATGCTTCTCATTAGATACGTATTGAAAAGAACTAAAGTCAATTCTGTACAAACATCCTGTGGTTGTTGTAAAACTACACCAAATACTGGATACTAGTGGGAAGTCAGAAGTTCCAGGTGTGCGTAACACTGATTGACCTGGAAAATAACTGCAAAGGATACAGTCCAGTCAGTGATTCTCCACCCAACAGGATTACCACAGGAATCAAGCCAATGTAAAATCTGAAGATACTTTAATCAACACTATCTCTTTAGCAACTGTGATGACTAGGGTGATTTTTTTCTTTAGAAATAGCAGGATGTTAAATTTGTATCTTTGCAAAAATCATTAAGAATTTAGAATACTCACCACTTCTCAGTAAAACCAGCTCCTTTTTTTATTCTTTTTTTTCCAAAAAATTAAAATCTCACACTACTAACTTAATTAGGAGTGTCTTTGATCCTTAATAAGACTCCTAAATCACAAGAAGTAAAATCAAGAATCAATAAATGGGTTGGATTCAAACTAAAAAGCTTCTTCTCAACAAAGGAAACAATAATGTGAAGAGAGAGCCTACACAGTGGGAGAAAATCTTTACCACACACACCTTAGATAGAGCACTAATCTCCAGGATATATCAAGAACTCAAGGGCTGGAGTTGTGGCTCAGTGGTAGAGTGCTTTCCTTGCATGTGTGAGGCACTGGGTTCAATTCTCAGCACCACATATAAATAAATTCATAAATAAAGTAAAGGTCCATCAACAATTAAAAAAAAAGAACTCAAAAAACTTTAACACCAAAAAAAAAAAACCAAATGACCCAATCATTAAATGGGCAAAGGAATTGAACAGACACTTCTCAGAAAAGGATATATAATCAATTAACAAATATATGAAAAAATTCAATATCTCTAGCAATTAGAAAAATGCAAATCAAAACTACTCTAAGATTTCATCTCCCTGCAGTCAGAATGGCGATCATCAAGAACACAGACAACAATAAATATTGGTGAGGATGGGGAAAAAGGCACACTCATACATTTCTGGTGGGACTACAAATTGGTACAACCACTATGGAAAGCAGTATAGAGATTCCTCAGAAATCTTGGAATGGAACCACCGTTTGACCCAGCTATCCCACTCCTCGGTTTATACCCAAAGGACTTAAAATCAGCATACTACAGTGACGTAGCCACATCAATGTTTATAGCCCCTCAACTCACAACAGCTAAACTATGGAACCAAACTAGGTGTCCTTCAACAGATGAATGAATAAAGAAAATGTAGGGCTGGGGATGTGGCTCAAGCGGTAGCGCGCTCGCCTGGCATGCGTGCAGCCCGGGTTCGATCCTCAGCACCACATACAAACAACGATGTTGTGTCCGCCGAGAACTAAAAAATAAATATTAAAAAAAAAAAAGAAAATGTAGTATATATACACAATGGAATATTACTCAGCCTTAAAGAAAAGTGAAATCATGGCATTTGCTGGTAAATGGATGGAGCTACAGAAGATCATGCTAAGTGAAGTAAGCCAATCCCAAAAAAACCAAAGGCCAAATGTTTTCTCTAATATGTCGATGCTAATTCACAATCAGGGAGGGTGGCTAGGTTAGAATGGAGTCACTTTAGATTAGGTAAAGGGAAGTGAAGGGAGGGGAAGGGGCAGGGGGTAGGAAGGAGAGTAGAGTGAATCAGACACTATTACCCGATGTTCATATAAGACCACAGGACCCGTGTGAGTCTACATCACCGCAACCAGAAGACAGAAATCATTCTCCGTTTATGTGTGATGTGTCAAAGTGCATTCTCCTGTCATGTATGACTAATCAGAACAAATTTTAAAAATAATAAAATAAAAAAAAAAAGAGTATCCTCAGACGGGAGCGTTTCTGGAACCTGGGAGAAATGGAGATTCTCTCTGGAGAATCACACGGATTCTCAGCTCTCGAAGAATTTCCACACATAAAACCGTAGAAGAGACGTGGTCTGCAGTCAGACAGGAGGAGCAAACGTGGAAGGAGCCCGCCCCAGGGTCCCTCCCCTGGGCCCAGCATCCTCTAAAACCCAGGCACTCGGGGGAGCGCAGAGGCCCGTCCTCCGGGACGCGGCTCAGGGGGCAGGGGTCGGGGCAGGGGCTCGGGGCAGCGGGCAGCGGGGTGGCCGCAGGTGGCCGCAGGTGGCCGCAGGTGGCGGCGCCGCGGGGCGCTCACTTACTCGAGCTTCTTGAAGCGCTCGCGGCCCGCCGCCACGTACTTGCCGCCCGTCTGCAGCGCGTCCAGCTCGTGCACCGAGTGGCCGCGCGTGGGCGTGTAGAGGCGCCGCACGCCGAACGGCACGTCCACCTGCGCCGTCAGCTGCTCCAGCAGCACCTCGAAGTTGGCCACCTGGCGCCGCGAGAACACGAACTTGCGGCCCACGTAGAACTGGTCTCCGTTGCGGTACACCAGGATGGTCTTGGCCGGCGTGGTGTCCACCAGCGGGTAGGGCCCGCGCGTGCCCATGGCGCTGCGCGCTCGCCTCCGCGCGAGAGCCGGACCGCGCCAGCAGGGCCACGCGGAGCTGACCCGAGGGTCACCATAGAGGGCAGGAGGGCTGCGTGTGCTGACGCGGGGGCGATTGTGACCCGCGGCCTGCAGGGACAGGACAGGTGAGGGTGGCGGGCAGCTCTGGAAAGAGGAGGAGGAGGGTGGCCTGCAGAAGCGGCGGGAAGGAGAGGGGTGCCTGGCACCGCGACCCTGCTCACTGCGCTGGCGGCCCTGAGGGCGCGAGGCGGGTTGCATCAGGACTACGGGGCAATCAGAAGAGGACGGTGCCAGAACGCCTCGCCTTTCTGAGCCTCGGTTTCTTTAAGCGATTTACCACCTAAAAAGCTCCTAGGTCCCTGGCACAGAGTGGGTAAGTGGTCTGGAACCTGCACGGCACGTGAGGAACTGGGTGACGTCGCTGCTGGTGCCTGGTACCCAGAATGTGACCTTCAGAATGCATGCACTCTGGTGGGGGTGGGGGTGGAAGGCCCTCCCTGTCCTGGTGAAGAGTGGCCAGTCCTTTGAGCTGCCACCATGAGTAATTCTAGAAATACTTGTTCCAAGTGGTCGTGGTGGGTTTAAACTCTCCAAGACTGGAGGCTACATATCCACTGTTGGATACACACCCAGAATGTACACAGTCGTGTTATAAATGTCAGTACCTTGTGGGGTTTAAAAAAAAAAAGAAAGCAATTCCTCAAGAGGCCACCTCTCTTCACAGCCACACCAATAATTAAGCTACGAACCAGTTCATGGCCACAGGAAACACAGAGGCTACTTGGTGCGGTGACCACTTTATTCAGCCACCAGGTGTTGACAACCTCGGAAAGACCTCAAGTGGGCAGTTATTGCTGTGTAGAAATGAGTGTTTTGCACGTGGTTAAAGGTTTGCCTTAAAACCCGTTTTAACTGAGAACCTCATCCTGGGGTCCCCCCGGGGCCGCAGCAGGCAGATGGAGCTGGGGAAGCCCTTGAGTCGAAGGCGGCTCACGCCTCCATCCGGGAAGATGGTGAACCTAGCGTGAGTGATGACGTCTTGGAGCTCCAGGGTCAGGCTGTCGAACAGGTGGTTTTGGTTGGGGGACAACTGGAAGAGAGTCAGAAGGGGGTCCTTGTTGGAGCAGGGCTGTGTGGCCCGAGGACCAGCTCAGCCTGTCAGTCTGGACTTGTGGGGCTTCAGCTGAAGTTATTCAGTGAGACCATTCAGCTTCCAGGGAACCTGCCAGCAGGGGCAGGGCCAAGGAGCACTGACCTGAGGGCAGGTCCCCAACATGTGTCCCTTTAAAGAGTTAGGGGACGAGCTGTTGAGAAGGTGAAAGAGGACTCTGCTGTCCCCATGGTCACGAGGGAGCATCCCTGGCCTCCGAAGTGCCCATCTCAGGCATTTATCCCACAGGTGGCTGTCAGTGCACCACCCCCACCCCTTCCAAAAAGTTAAATATCACAGAAACATGTTTCCATTTATGTCTCTTAACACAACAGACTTTTCTTTTAACAAAATTGATTGTTAGAAATGCAAAAGTGGGACAGAGAGTCTGTCCTTCCTTTTTTTGTACTGGGGATGGAACCCACAGCCATTGCGCCAATGAGCCACTGAGCCACATCCCCAGCATGTTTGTTTGTTGTCTAAGATAGACTCTCACTAAGTCTCACTAAGTTGCTTAGGGCCTCCCTAAGTTTCTGAAGCTGGCCTTGAAGTGGCAGTCCTCCTACCTCAGCCTCCCAAGCCTCTGCCTTTCTCTTATGTAAGTATACCATTCAGTTTTTAAAGTCCATTCATGTCAGTTCATTTCACTCCTAAACTGAGAAGAGGTCTGAAATTGTATTCTCATCTGCACACAAGAGTCTAGGGGAAATAGCTCTGATTGAAGACCAGATCCCCACGCTGTCCCCCACATACCTTGGTGATGGGGAGAAGGGGCTTCCATTTATGGGCTGGAAGAATCCACTTTTTGTTGACCATGTCTTCTTCTTCCTGGGTGGTCAGGATGCACCCGTCCACTTTGCAGCTGTCGGGAGAATTGCCTATCGGAGCAAACAGAGGCACCCTGCCCTGCACATTCCCTCAGCACAGCTCAGCTTGTAGGGCACCAGGCTCCTGTAACCAGATCAAAACCTGGCAAAGAACAAGCCACCGCTCCTTCTAAGCAAACGCAGAGGCGTGACATATAAAGGAAAGGAACAAGCCAGTTCATGTGGCATTGGTGCCTCTCGAGACTGATGCCTGAGCTCTGCAGGAACCCCAAGCAGCCTGCCACATCAGCGCTGGCACACCTGAGCTGCACCCACAGTGTTCCTACTGCCAAAGCTGGATGTGCTCCGGAGGTGGAGTTCAGACTGTGTGTGGCACATCTGAATTATCATGATGCTGGGAAAGAGTTTCCTTTTGAAACATGACAAGCAAAAGAAGAAACCCTGAGCTCCATCAGCTGGTGCTGAGCACCAATGAGGCACAGGATTTCTCAGTTGCCTCCAGGTGATGGTACCTGGTCCCCGAGTCTCTCTCCTGTCTCTGGAGTTTCAGAGGACTGTGTGCCCAGCAGGGTCACAGGATCTTAGGGGAAAGGTCCCCACCCTCTTGGTGAGAAGCAGCTCAATAGAGGTTCTCCGAGACTTGAAGGTCAACCAAGGAGGAGCTTTGCCAAGAACCTTGGCAAAGAGGACACTCACTGTCCACATGCCCGCTTTGTGGCTCATCTCCTGAGACAGGTCCTGGGCAGGTGAGCATGCTCCTGGGGTACGGTGCAAACCCACGGGCTGCAGCTGCTATTTCTGCTCCCTCTATTCACACCTGTGTGCGTGTGCGTATTCAGCACGGTGTGTTTGATGTGGCTGTCATTTGCTGTATTGCTTGTATAATGTCAGTGAATGCTAGCATGCTCCCTCACCCACAGCTGTCCTCACAGTGTCCCAGGGCTGTCCCAAGGGAATGACAGTATATTCACGAGCTGATGCATTTGGGGGGCAACTGGTTGAGTGGATTCGCTGTTTATTGCCTGAGTTTTCTTTATGAAAGGAAGAGAGTGACCCAAACCCTTCACGTGGAAAACTGGAGTAAAGAGGCACTCAAAGCACAAACGCAAACCAAAAGAAAACCGCAGAGCGGCCCCTCCCTGCCCACAGCACAGGCTGCTGCCAGCCACGTTGGAAAGTGGAAACAAAAACCAGGAAATGGGGTCTGAAATGTGGTTTTCCAAAGCAGCAGACACCAAGACTTCTCGATTAATACACACCCTCCGCTGTTGGTGACAGACCTGCCCTCAGTGTACATTGTGCTTCCCTGGAAAAGCTAGAATCAGCAGAAGTCATCATGATTCGAAACATTTAAAAATCATCCCTCCAAAATGTGAAGACAGGCTGCCACCATTTGTCCTAAAGAACTCAGCAATCCCAAGACGCCCCGTCCAATACTAACATGACGTCACCTAGCAATTGTAGAAGCTCAGTAACCTCTTTGGAACTTTCTTGATACGATGACCCATGTGTGCATCTCATAAGAAAGTCAATGTAAAATTTTTCTTATTACCAATTTCTCCTAGTACCAGAAATGTACAGTTTTAAATCTGTGTGGGTCACTCCTCCACATCTGCCTGCAGCCAGGTGCACTTGGTGGTAGAGCACATGCTCAGCAGGTGCAGGGCCCTGGGCTCAATCCCCAGCACCACAAAAATCACAGTAAGATGTCACACCTGGAGAGAAATGGTCACCCCCCCGGAATCTTCCGGGACCACTGCCCCTCAGCCAGAGGCCTGTCCTCCCTGCTGCTCCCACGGGCTCCCTGCACATGCAGCTCAGAGCCCCACAGCATGGAGCATGGTGGGCGAACTCAGAGTCCTCCAGGCCAACTCTGAGCTGTGGAGGGAGGTGCGCTGCGGAGCCAACGTGACGCTGCTCAGGACCACACAGCACTGGAGGGGAGGCCAGGCGGAGAGCAGCTCCCCTGCCCCCAGGGGACACGTTACCTGGAGAGTAAGCCCACCAACTACCAGGCTCTTCCTTACATGACATTTACCTTTAAAATACTTGGTGTCGATTTCAATTTGAGTTATGACTCCAGGATGTGCCAGCCGGAAAACCGCCCACTCACAACCCTGAACCTGGAGAAGGCCATTCTTGTCATTCTGGAATCCAAGGAAAGGAAGGTCCGCTCAGTCGGCATCATTAAACCGACTGAAAATCCGCAGGTGGAAAATGTTAACATCCTATGTTTGTGCTTTCTTTATGTCTCACACACAAAAAAAAAGGTGTTTCCTGTGACCTAATGTGCAAACCACGTTGTGTATAAATTGCCATCACTCCTTAAATACCTCTTACTGACTTGAGAGTTCATTTCTGTCAATTCCTGGTGGTTTTCTGTGCCAACTGTAGGTTCATACAGAACATCATACACAGAGGTATCTTATTAATCCAACCCTCGGGGCCAATAATTTGTTTTGCCCTTGCAAAGAGGATATTCTCCTGGTTGCCACTGTCTCTTGGGATGCCTGATTGGCTCTAACCCTTCATACCCCGAAAGCCGAGTTCATGCATCTACCTCGGGAAGCTCTGGTGTGATGGGAGGGCCATCCAGGGGAGGGGGCGTGGCTGAATTTTCAGTGGGATTCAGAGCTGAACACTTGGCTTGGCTTTCCCCGCATTTGGTTTCTTTGTGTCAGCTAAGTTACTGGCCAGATGGAGCAGCTAATCTGACTCTAGTTCCTTATCACCACAGGCTCGCATGGGTGTCTGATCCTAGGAAGCACAGAGACTACAAATACTAAACTCTTGTTTTTCCCTCCAGTTCTACGAACAAATGTACCCATGGCTTCTGGGTCATTAGACCATAGATCCTTTGATCCCTTTTCTGAAGAAACAGAGGAATATAGCAAGATGGACCAGAGCCGGGGCAATGTCCAGCATGTCTGCCCTGGTGGAGGACAGTGTGGAGCTGTACAGAGCCAGGAGGAACTGGAAACTCAGAACCAATGGAGAGTAGAGCATTTAGAAAACTCAAGAGGATTCTTTAAAAAACATTTTTTTTCTTTGATGTTAAATGAAAAGCTTTTTGAAAAGAACTTCTTACTTCTAACACTGGGGGCCTGTCCAGCCGTCTCGCAGTCTCCCAGCCATCTGCCATGGACTTGGGCCCACCAACTCCTACCAGAAAAATTCCGTTAATGGTGCCACGGTGATTTGATCTCAAATGGGAGAATGGATGCCCACACCATTCGATCTCAGATCCCACGTCCCTGAGCGTGGCCACCCAGGTGACTTTCACTGCAGTGACATTTCAGCCCATTCACAGAGTTGGTAAACTGTTTTCCTTTATGGCAACTCTATAGGCCCAAACGAGGAGGGACCACGACTAATGATGACTTGCCCCATGGCACGGGGGCTTTGAATCCCACACTCACACTAATCTCCTCCACCCCAAGCTTCAAGGGCCCATCCTCTGGCCTATGGGGTATTTGATGCTAGTGCCCACACTTCTCCATAAAGCCAGCTCCTAGAATGTTCTCTCACCTATCATATTGTTTGGGTGCCCAAAATGTGCATTGCTGAATCCTACACAGACACCCCCAAAGGCAATGGCCACCAGGTCTACCGGATCTTTGGGATCAGTTGCAGCCCAGTCCTTCTGTCCAGTACCATATACTCTAAGGCGCGCAATCCCCCCATCTGAAAAGGAAAGGTCAGAGAGGTAACTGCGGGGTGGCATGACCAGCAGGGCCCTTGCGTCTTCTCCAGGCTCACCTCCTGCTGGCTCTGCCACACCTGACCACTTCAGTCCCATCACCCCAGGGCCCTGGCTCATGACAGTACCTTATCATGACACCTCCCCAGCTCTCCAGGAAACAGTCATTTTTGAGTCTCAATTTACACGTCTGGCCCCAGGAAGGCTCTTTCTCTCTTTGGAGGTCCTCTCTTTCCTGTCCACCTGCCGCTGCCTGATCCCCAGATGAGCTTTATTCCATCTGCCTGCTCAGCTACTCTATAGCTCTGTTTGCAGTAGGAAGTCACCTTACTTTTTGTTTTTTGGTATTGGGGATGGAACCCAGGGATGCTTTACCGTTGAGCAACATCCCCAGCCCTTTTTAATTTTTATTTTGACACAGGATCCCACTAAGTTGCTTAGGGCCTCCCTAAGTCACTGAGGCTGGCTTTGAACTTGAGATCCTGCTGCCACAGCCTCTTGAGCTGCTGGGATTATAGCCGTGTGCCACCATGCCCAGCTGCAGTTACCTTTGTTATTTTCCCTCTTTTTAAGCCCCCTCTGTTATCTGTCTCCAGATTTAGAATGTAGCATCCCTGGGGCCAGGCCACTTGCCAAGCTGTCCACTTCTGCACTGTGTCTACCTGTAGCAAGTCAACTCCATGGAGGTGGAAAGTCACTTGGAAATGCACCATAGGTAAATTACAGACCCCACACACCTGGGCACTGGTGTCAGCAATGAGCATCGCCTCCACCCCTCAACTCATGAAAGACTCTCATGTGTTTATTCTTACAGCACTGCACTGCTCAGCGATTTGGTTGAGACTACAAAAGATCATATTTGCAAAATTGAATCTCTGCTGAGAATCATATGCAGGCTTCATCCCTTGCCACTTCTGTTCAATACTGCATTAGAGATTTTATCCAGGGCAATTAGTAGGGGGCGGGAACCAGACTGACGGATTCTGATTGGAAAGGGAGAGACAGAGGGTGAATCCCAGTTAGAAAGGAAGAAGTAAGCTATTTCTATTCTCAGTGTGTATACAGAACATCCTAAATATTCCACTCAAAATCCATTGCTACTCACAAAGGAGTTCAGTAGTGTTGTAGGGACAAGATAAAAATTAGCAAAAGTAGTGCAGAAATTATAATCTGAAAACTACAAATCATTTTTGAAAGAAATTAGAGGACACCTACACAAATGGGAGTCTATCCCATGTTCATGGAGTGGGAAACTTTATATTATTAAGGTGCCAATAATCCCCAAATTGAGCTACAGATTTAATGCAACCTCTGTCAAATTCCCAACTGGTGTCATATAAAACAAATTAGAGTAAACAAATAATTTTTTTTTAAATTCCAGCTGGTTTCTCTGTAGAAATTTACAAGTTGATTCTAAAATATGGAATCGCAAAAGACTGCAAACCACCAAAATAATTTTTGAAAAGAAAAAAGTCCGAAGGACTCAATTTCTAATTTTAAAACTTACTTTACTAATCAAGATAGTTCATTAATGGTATAAGAACAGAAAAATAGATCAAAGACAAAATTGAGAGTCCAGAAATAAACTCATGTGTTTATGGTCAACTAATTTTCTTTCTTTTTCTTTTTTTAAGTTTTATTGCTTTCCTAGCAAAGGAGAAACAGGGGATTCCTGTCCTGAGACTGTGATTCTGCCCATCAGGGAAAATAGAGGACTTTTATTTTTTTTTTTAAGAGAGAGTGAGAGAGGAGAGAGAGTGAGAGAGAGAGAGAGAGAGAGAATTTTTAATATTTATTTTTTAGTTCTTGGCGGACACAACATCTTTGTTGGTATGTGGTGCTGAGGATCGAACCCGGGCTGCACGCATGCCAGGCGAGCGCGCTACCGCTTGAGCCACATCCCCAGCCCTATGGTCAACTAATTTTCAACAAGAGTTCCCAAGACATTCCATCGGGAAAGAAGAGTGTTTTCTACAAATGCTCTTTAGACAACTCATCTGATGCAAGAGAATGCAGCTGAATCATTTCCTCACACCACCTACAAAATTTAACTCAAAATTCACCAAAGATGTAAATCAAAGATTAAAATGTTGATCTATTCCTTTGAGCAAACATGTAATCTATAAAACACACAAAAACCACAGGAATATTCATTCATATCCATGATTTGGTGCTGATTTTCTAGATGTGACTCTGAAAATATAAGCAACAAAAGAATAGAATGGGCTGGGGATACAGCTCGGTTGGTAGAGTGCTTGTCTTGCCTGCACAAGGCCCCGTTCAATCCCCAGCACCACACACACACACACACACACACACACACACACACAAGAATAGAACAGATATGCTGAATTTCATCAACATCAAAAGCTCTTGTGCTTCAAAAGACCCTGCAAAGAAAGTGAAAAGGCACTTCACAGAATGGGAGAAATTGTTTGCACATCTTGTATCTGATAAGGGACTTGTATCTATAATATATAAAGAACTTATATATGACTTGATAATTAATTTTTAAATAAGCAATAAGTCTGGAAGGAAATTTTTCTAAGAAAATATACAGATGGCAAATAAGCACATGAAAATATGCTCTCTTGGGCTGGGGATGTGGCTCAAGCGGTAGCGCTCTCGCCTGGCATGCGTGCGGCCCGGGTTCGATCCTCAGCACCACATACCAACAAGGATGTTGTGTCCACCGAGAACTAAAAAATAAATAAATAAATATTTAAAAAAAATTCTCTCTCTCTCTCTCCTCTCTCACTCTCTCTTTAAAAAAAAGAAAAGAAAATATGCTCTCACCATCATTAGGCATCAAGGAAATGCCAATCAATCAAAACCACAATGAGGTCCTATTTTGCATGAACTAAGATGGCTACAATCAGAAAGATAACAAGTGCTGGGAAGGAACGGAAGAAATCAAAATTCCCAGTAGGAATGTGAATGTTGCAGCCATTTTGGGAAAGCCCAGCAGTTTCTCAAACAGTTAAACACAGAGACCATATGACCCAGAAATGCCAATCTTGGGTATATACTCAACACAAATGAAAACCTATGTCCACACAAAAGCTAGTGAGGGTTTACAGCAACATCGATCCTAGGAGCCAACAGGTGGAGCCATCAGCTGGTGAATGGGTAACTAGAATGCTGTGTATGTACTGGTGGAGATTTTTTGGTCAAGAAGAGGCATGGAGTTCCCGTATATGCTACAGAACCTTGGAACATTATATGAAGTGAAAAAAGAGACGAAATGTCAAAAAATGTGATTGTTTTACATGAAAGTTTCAAAATACTCAAACCTATCAAGATAGACAGTAACTTTAGTTGCTTAGGGCTGGTGAGAAGGATGTCAGATAAAGGGCATAGGATTTCTTTATAAATAGGAAAATGTACCTGTGACATGAATGTTGCTACGAGATATCTAACCTGATCCACTGGTTCTCCACACCCTGGTTAACTTGGTAATTTCTCATTAGCTACCTATTGATCCCTCGAGTAAGGTAAGAATTTCCTGGGGCACCAAGAGGGCAAATGACAACCTAACACTGGGCAGCTCCGTTACTGATCGGTGTCATTTCACAAACATGCCGATGCAGAATAAAGAAGGGCACGGCTACAGGGGCCGAGTAGCACTTACCTGGGAAGATGTTGAGTCTCACGTGAGTCCACCTCTGCTGGGAGTTGACCAGGAAGTAGTTGTGGCTGGAAGCAGTGCTTCCTGGCTTAAGCTCCGTCATAGGAACCAGGGAAATCCAGTCGTCAGATTTTAGCTGGCAAGAGACACATAAATGCCAGCACAGTAGCTTTTAGGAAGAGCAGATTTTCTCATCCACGTGCCCAGGGCTCTTCAGGGGCAGAGGTGCTTTGGAATAGAGTAGTGATGGGTGCCTGAAGGAGAACTCTGACATCATCACCAAGAAGGTCAAGCCCAGGGCGTGACCACGAACACCAGGGCCCTGCCTGGGATCCTTCCCTTCCCACACTGATCCGAAGAGCGGCTCTGAGTGGAGGGAGTCTGTGAATGAAGCTCTCTGCTTGCTCCAACGTCCTCGTCTTGATGGCCAGAGGATTTTAGTGTGGCCCTTCAAATAAAAGGGTCAGGGCTGCCCCCCTGACCTGGGGAGGTCTGGGAGCCTGGTGAGGATCTCCTAGATGGGACTTCCAGCTGGGTGTCCCTTTGATGTCTCTGCCACTACTAATTTCCCTGCTAAGGATCATCACTTTCATAAAGCACAATACAAATTACTAGACAGATAAACTTTAAGAAACCAGAATGTGCTAAAACACAAGCCCCAATTGTTTATTTTATTAAGTTCAACTAACAAAATTTCCATGTCGAATTTCTGGGAAGGGTGAATTTTTCCTGCCACTTTCTACCTTATCTGGCCAAGGCCAGCAGAAGTGTGTGGACAGGGCTAGACCATTCCCAAGGCTCTTCAGGTCATCTGCTCCCTCATACAGACTTGAATGAACCACCAGCCAAGCATGTGCAAGACCACAGGGTGGTGGGAAAGGAGAGGGTCCCAGGGTCGCATGTCCCAATGATGACCTTTTGAAGAACCTGCAGGGCAGATCTGCAGTCCTGATATCAGACTACACCTGGAGGGCAGACACAGACCCACACCTGTGGGGCAGACCTAGACACACACCTGGGAGCAGACACAGATCCACACCTGGGGGCAGACACAGATCCACACCTGCAGGGCAAACCTAGACACACACCTGGGGGCAGACACAGATCCATACCTGTGGGGCAGACCTAGATACACACCTGGGGGCAGATACAGACCCACACCTGTGGGGCAGATACAGACCCACACCTATGGGGCAGATCTAGACACACACCTGGGGGGCAGACACAGATACACACCTGGGGGGCAGACACAGATACACACCTGGGGGGCAGACAGATCCACACCTGGGGGGCAGACATAGATCCATACCTGTAGAGCAGACCTAGATACACACCTGGGGGCAGACCTAGACACACACCTGGAGGGCAGATACAGACCCACACCTATGGGGCAGATCTAGACACACACCTTAGGGGCAGACACAGATCCACACCTGGGGGGCAGATACAGATCCATACCTGGGGGGCAGATACAGATCCATACCTGTGGAGCAGACCCAGGATACACACCTGGGGGGCAGACACAGATCCACACCTGTGGGGCAGATACAGACCCACACCTATGGGGCAGATCTAGACACACACCTTAGGGGCAGACACAGATCCACACCTGCAGGGCAAACCTAGACACACACCTGGGGGCAGACACAGATCCACACCTGCAGGGCAAACCTAGACACACACCTGGGGGCAGACACAGACCCACACCTGCAGGGCAGACCTAGACACACACCTGGGTAGTGACAGACCCACACCTGTGGGTCATACCTAGACTCACACTAGACCCACACCTGGAAGGCAGACCTAGACCCACACCTGGGAGCAGACACAGATCCACACCTGGGGGGCAGATATAGATCCATACCTGGGGGGGCAAACCTAGACACACACCTGGGGCAGACACAGATCCACACCTGGAGGGCAGATACAGATCCATACCTGTGGGGCAGACCTAGAAACATACCTGGGGGCAGACACAGATCCACACCTGGGGGGCAGACACAGATCCATACCTGTGGGTCATACCTAGACTCACACTAGACCCACACCTGGACGGCAGACCTAGACCCACACCTGGACGCAGACAGATCCACACCTGAAGGGCAGACATGGACCCACACCTGTGGGTCATACCTAAACCCACACTAGACCCACACCAGGAAGGCAGACCTAGATTCACACCTGGGGGAGAGGAAAACCCACATCTGTAGGGCAGACAGATCCACACCTGGGGGGCAGACATGGACCCACACCTGGTTGGCAGACCTAGACCCACACCTGGGTGGTGACATAGACCCACACCTAGGGGACATACCCAGACCCATACCTGGGGGGCAGACAGATCCACACCTGGGGTGCAGACATGACCCACACCTGGTTGGCAGACCTAGATCCACACCTGGCGGAGAGGCATAACCCACATCTGTAGGGCAGACAGATCCACACCTGGGGTGCAGACATGGACCCACACCTGGGTGGCGACACAGACCCACACCTAGGGGACATACCCAGACCCATACCTGGGGGGCAGACCTAGACCCATACCTGGGGGGCAGACCTAGACCCACACCACGGAGACAGACCTAGATTCACAGTGGGGGAGACATATAACCCACATCGGTGGGGCAGAAAGAACCCACAAGTATGGGGCATACCTGTGCAATGGCTGCAAACTCTTCAGGGGTGGCTGCGGCTCCTGTCCGGACCCCTCTCTGTGGGATTTCTGGCAGTTTATCTGAAGGGAAAGTTACCGACACTGGGGACAGGGCCATTAACTCATATGAAATCTCTAGTGGCACTGTGCACACAGCACCTTCAGTATGAGCCTACCCCCTGAGGTGACCTACCCTAGGTACAGGTGACACAGCACCTTCAGTATGAGCCTGCCCCCTGAGGTTACCTACCCTAGGTACAAGTGACACAGCACCTTCAGTATGAGCCTGTCCCCTGAGGTGATTTACCTTAAGTACAGGTGCACACAGGACCTTCAGTGTGAGCCTGTCCTCTAAGGTGACCTACCCCAGGTACAGGGTGACACAGCCTGTCCCCTGAGGTGATTTACCTTAAGTGCAGGTGCACACAGGACCTTCAGTGTGGGCCTGTCCTCTGAGGTGACACACCCTAGACACTGGTGACACAGCCTGTCCCCTGAGGTGATTTACCTTAAGTGCAGGTGCTACACACATAACCACATGGCTAAGAAAATCAGGAGTCGATGCGCAGGTCCAACCCTTGGGGCTGCTTCAGGGTCTCCAGGTGCAAGGAGTCCCTCCCCAGACCCATAGCTGCTGCCCTCAGGCTCTGAGTGGCCACAGGTGGGTGGAGTTGCAGCTAGCCGCTGTCCCAGGCCTCCTGTGGGACCTTCCAGAGCACAGCCAGCCTCCCTCTGCCCCCACAGCCTGAACCTTGAACATCCCAGGTCACTGGGTGCAGCTGGGTGTGGGGACGGATGACATCCACACTGGGCCAATGACCACTGCTACGCTGACTCTCAGGATCCCAGAGCACCCTGCCAGGCATCCTGGTCATCCTCCACCCCTGCCCAGCTGCCGTGGACACTGCTGGCCCCTGCAGTCGTCCTGAAGTGCTGGTGGGAGCACTCCAGGGGCCCCTCACCCACAGCCCTCACCTGGGGACGTGGCCCCACACACCTTTCTCCAGGTTGGCTGCCTGGATGGACATGCGAGGGGCATGACTTCCTGAGAAGTAAGAGGTGTCCACGTCGAAGCCGCGGATGATCCCCTGAATCCCCAGGCTGATGACACACCAGTCGTGACCTGCAGGGCACAGACGAGCATCCGTGAGCGCCGTACCTGGCTGGAGGGTGGCCACGGGGACCCCTTCCCACCTCAGGGAGACCTGCAGGTCGGCTCCAGCAGGCGACTGCACAGCTCGAGGCCCTTCTCCAGCTCTGAGGGGGGGCAACATTGCTTCTGGGAGCTTCCCTGTGACTGTCACGATACAGACACCCCAGCCCAGCCCTTATCTCTAGGGAGTCCTGTGCCGCCCGGGTGCCCTGCCTGCGTCTGCCCGTCCTGAAGTCCGCGTGTCGCGGTGCTGTCTTCATTCTTTGCTGGCAGACATGAGCCCCCTTAAGATGCCCAGAGTTGTGGGGATCCAGCAGATGTCCAGCTCCCCAGGAAGAAAACTAGAGGCACCCCACTTCTAGGGCTTGAGACAAGGGCAGGAAACCCCACCTGCCCAACCTGAGGCCTGGGCTAGTTCACTTTTATAGGCATTTTGGAGACTGACAAGAAGGAATCATTTCAAAGCATCCTGAGGTGACAGGAGGCAGGGTGCGCAGTGGTGCAGGTAGGTGTGGGCTCCGCCCTGGGCCGCTCTGAGGAGTGGACGAGGTGGGCGTGCCCACCTCGGAGTCGCTGGGTGTCGGGTGAGAGGCACCTGCCGTGGCGTCTGCCCGCGGCTCAGGTGGTCCTTGCCCCTCCGGGGCCGTGGACCTCACCAGCATCCACACTTCCCTGCAGTGTTCCCACCTGTCCGCCTGCTGGTGACCAGGGCCCGAGCCACGCCTCTCGACTTCTCAGAGCCTGGCGTCCAGATGGGGCCACGGGATACAGCACCTTCCACCAAAACTGACCCAGCATACCGGGCATCCCAGCCCCAGCCTGGCCTCCGAGGTGCAGGTGAGCGGCCGGCATCTCCCTACCTGCTGTCCGTCTCCTCCTGGTCTCCCATCCGTCCATCCATTTCCCAAACTCTGTGTACTCGTGCTCTTTAAAGTTTGGGTTGTCGCTCTAGAAGGAGGTACAGGCTGGTGGGTAACACTCCCACGGGGCTGGGCCTCAGCTCAGTGGCTTTAGCCCCAGGGACAAACAGAGGCTCAGGGAGCTACTGCTCCACCACTGCCCACTCCAGGTCGGGGCCCTCGCTGCCTTTGAATCACCGTCAGAGAACACCGTGGGCCTCGGCACAGACTCGGCCGCTGCTGGCAGCAAGTAAGGCCCTCCAGGCCCCACAGAGGCAGCAACTCCCAAGGGATCTAGGTGGCATGGACCAAGCAGGACAGGCCCCTCTGATTTCCAAAGCCACGTGGGACACAGGACGTCGTGACAGGTAATTCTGCCAGGGTGGCATGAGGACAGGCGAGGCTCCGTCCACCTGAACACCTCAGCCCTGCGCTGCCCCATGCCCCAGGAGGGAGGGCGAGGGCCCCTGAGGTCAGTGAAGCCGGGCTCCCTCCTCTGACCAGCAACCGAGCAGCCCCCTGTGTAAGAACAGGAAGAGGACACAGCCCCGGGGGAGCGCGGGAAGCTGAGGCGACCCGGGAGCCACCGCGGAAAGTGTGGACATTCAGAAGCTGTCAGGCGCATGGTAGGTGGCCACACACGGACCGTTGGCCCTGTCACCGCACCTAGGCACAGAGAGGGTCTTGTGTTGAAGCGATTCCAGTTCTTTCAATTCTAGAAGGTTGGCACAGATTTTGCCAGTTGAGCATCTCTAACCCCAGACCCCAAATCTGAGGTGTGAGGGTTGGGACTCCTGGACTTTGGTTTTCAGACCAGGGGCTTTCCCCGTAGTAACATTCAAGTGCTGCCCACCTTTACGCAAAATGCCAAGCAAACACCGGGCCTCTCTGTGCTGGGCACGTCTCATGGTCACGCAGGCTCTGGCTGGGAGACAGACTGCTGTGGTCTGCCTCTGACAGCCGAGTAGAACTGGGGCCGCAAGGGCCACACTCCACGGGCCCCTCGGTGTGCAGCCCCTGCTGGCCCTGATGCCTGTGAGCGTCCCAGGCCACAGCTGTCCTGGGGCTGACCCGGCCCTGCTACTGCTCATCTGAGGACTTTGCCTCCTCGCCTGCCCTGCCTGGGAGCTTTGCAGCACAAGACCAGGGGATGAGCAGCTGCTGGAGCAGCCCTCGCCTGAGCCCGGCACCTTGTCTCACCTCGCCGACTTCAGAAGGGAGGGAAATGCGCGCTGGCTGTTGACGCCTCCTATCTGTGCTTCATGTCATGGCAGCCTCGCTGCTGAAGCATGCCCCAGGGTCACAGTGTCCACTCTGTGAGGGACGCGGTGCCGGGCACCCAGTGGCCCCTTCTCCATGGTACTCCTTCTTTAGTTGTTGTTTACATGAAGGAGGCAGTGTGTGTGTGCGTGTGTGGTGACGTTAAGTGTGGCCGTGTCTGTGCCTGCGTGTCCTTGGTGTGTGCAGACGCATGCCTGTGCACACCAGTGCAGAGTGTAAGGAATGGGGCCCCTCCCCAGCCCACCTTCTGGGAGACCCTGCTTCCAGCCTGACAGTGTCCTTCCAACCCCGTGTCCTGCACACACAAGCGGCTCATCCTCCAGTGGCTGTGGGGGAGCCCGGGTCGGGAGGAGCTGTGCTTGTCTGCTTCTCTACTGGCTGACATTCAGGTGGGCTTCACCCTCCAAACAACACCAGAACGAATACTTTTCCATCAGTGCCCAATGGTGCACATAGGTGAATCTGGGGTAGCCAGGTCAAGGTGTGCACACGTGGAAACTGCCCAACCATAGGACTCCTGGAGACAAGGTAAAAAGCCTTGGCATTTGCTTGCTGTGTGACCTAGAACAAGTTAATTAGTATATCTGGTCCTCATTTTCTTTTCATTTCTCCTGAGGAATAAGTAAGTTAATAAATGGAAGCTGCCTTCAGAGTGTCAGGCTCCAGCTTATCCTGGACCCAGACAGAGAGCAACACATTCACCAGGACAACTAGATGCCACCACCCACGGCGCAGGCCAGAGCCCCAGCTGCAGGCACACGGCTCTGCCTGGGAGCCGGAGCCGTCCCCTCCCAGGCCTGTGCCTCTGGGTCTGGCAGGAGACAGGATTCCAGGGTGGCTTCTTCTTCCCTATGTCTGTCCTTTTTTGGGGGGAGTGGGGGCAGGAGTGAACCCAGGGGCACTTAACCCCTGAGCGACATCACCGGCCCTTTTTGTGTTTTTTATTTGGGGACAGGGCCTCTCTAAGTTGCTTAGGCCCTCACTAAGCCTGCTGGGACTGGCCTTGAACTTCACTGCTCCTACCTCTTCCTCCTGAGCTGCTGAAATGGTCCCTATTTTAATGAGAAACTGTCCTACACGTTCTTAACGAGGCAGGTAACGCATTTTCCCAACAATTCAGAACTTGCAGTTTCTTCCCGAGACACACAATGAAGTCCTCATTTGTCAAGGGAGCAGGGCAAGGACCTCAGTGTGTCCCCCTAAGGCCATGTGGCCCACGTTCCTTCCCTAGCTCCTGCTGTCTGCATGTTTCCATGTGGCCACGATGCTGTGCTGGTCAGTGAGAGGTCAGCTAAGGGCAGGGGCCTTCCCACCAGCCTCCTCACACACCACGCGCGTTCACGGTACCTTTATGAGGTTTTCTGCAGGAGCAAAGAAGTCGTCTGTTGAAAATAAAATCTAGACAAAGGGAAAGGGAAGTGAAGATAAAATAGTGTGAACTTAACAACGTTCCATTGGATTCCTAGTGAAACATTATGAGATGCAGGGGAATGTGGACGGGCCCAGGGAGGAGGCTCCGCAGGCAGTGACCTGCTGCTGACCCGTTGGTGCCTGGCTGCTCCTTGCAGCTTGCCCCAGCCTTTCCTCCTGATCCCTTTACCATCTGGACCTCGCACTTGGGAAGCAAATAAACCAGCTCCTTCTTTTCAAGAACTCAGAAGCTTGGGTTTTGTGGCTTTTTCCAACAGCAATGACAATAGGTCTGTATGCCACCCGGGGTCACACCTGAGCTCTGGTGGCCACTGTTTTCTTCCATGGGACTCCAGGAAGTCACCCTCCAGGGAAACTGTCCAGGAGTGTGTCAGCAAGCTGCACGTTTCTGCCGGGGAAAGGGGTGCACCCAGCTGGGCCCCATGAGCTCAGGTGGAAGCCAGGTTTTCTGGAGGAGCCTGTGGTCCCAGCAGCCTGCGGGGAGGTGCCCGGGCTCTGGCTGCCGCCGGGAATCCCAGGGCCAGGGAGGACCCAGCTCTCCTGGTGCTGCCGGCTTCCTGGCAGCTCCCTGGCCCCTGAGTGGGCTCTTGGAGCATCTCTTGCTGATGGATGCCCCACTGCAAGCGCCAGCCAGCTGCAGTGGAGTCCATGTGCTCCACCACCCTGTCCTCGGTGTGGTCACAGCACGGGCTGGGACTTCCCAAGCCTCTCCTTGTAAGGCAAGGTTCCTGGGAGGCCCCTGTGCCCATGGCAGGGACCTTCTCCTTCACATCGAGGCGAGCTTCCTTCCGGGAGAGAATCAGGCCACATCCAAGCTGAAGGGCCACCACGCATTCTGAATTGGCCCACAGAGGGAGAGGGGGTCCCCTCACAGGGCAAGGGGCCTTTTTGAGCATTGAGGCTAGGCCATCCCTGTTCAGGACTGCCTCCACTAAGTAAATCTGTGGAAGCAGGGAGGTGCTCCCTGGCGGGCACCCGTCACCCTGATCGCTGGTGCCAACTCAGTTCTCTGCCCTGGGGAGGGGGACCCCCAGCCTGCGGGCAGGAAACCCTGGCTGCTCCCTGAAGGCCGCTTACCTTTCCTCCCACAGACTCGGAGGCCATGTCGACCAGCTGGGCAAAGTCCAGGAATCGGGTCAGTTTCCCCTCCTTCGAAGCATCAGCCATGCTTCCTGGAAGCCAGAAGGCAGGTGCAGTGAGCCTCTGCAGGCAGAAGGGCCGCGGGTCTGCCGGCAGGAGGACCCCAGCCAGGCTCCCAAAACCAAGCTCAGAGACATCAGAGGTGAGGGGTGACAGAGCTGGGCTTACTGTCACCTGGGGGGCATGAGTGTCTTTGTATGAGCACGCCAGAGGAGGGCGTGAGAGAGGGCTTGCTTTGAGTCAAGGGCACCAGACACACAGTCCCACCACTGCAGACCTGCAGCTTGTGTCGTGATTAAAGCAGAGAAGTCATTCTCACGTAGAAAAGCCACTTTTACCGTCTGTGGGTGCATTCAAAACACCACCCAGCAACTGGGTGACAAGGCCTGGCTAGCAATGGGGCAGAGCCGAGGACACCCCTCTGCCCACAGGAGCACCCCGTGCAGGACGGACACCTGCAGACGCACCTCCACCACACTGGGGCTCAGAGACAGGACCTCGGAGCTCTCTCCATGCAGGACTCAGGACTGTGCCGGCACCACCAGGGGCCAACAGGAACCTAGGCCAATCCCAGCACCAGAAGAAACAGAGACCTGAAGGAGCCAGGCGGCCCCAGACTGTACCCCTCAGCCAGCGGGTGCCTTGTGCTCCTCCCCTTTCTTCTGCTCCTCATGGAGAAAACAGAAAGCCACATAAAATCCATGATTTCTATTAAGAATTATTCCTAGGATTAGGATGTCGCTCGGTGGAACAGTACTTGCCTCGCAGGCATGAGACCCTGGGCCCAAGTCCCAGGACCACCAAAAAGGAGAACGATTCTTTTTTTTTTTTTTTTCGAGATATTTACTCAATTTTATTAGAACAAGCAGAACTCCCATCTCCTCATTCTTGCTTGTCTATAACATTGATGACCAGATATGGCTTTGACAGGTAATCCAGGATCAAGTTTCTCAGTCCAAAATGCCAACTACCCTCTTTGCTAGGAGAACGATTCTTATTCATAAAAGAATAAATGACAATAAATACAATCAGCAGGGGATTTCCCTTGAAATTGCACAATTAATCATGAAATATTGAGCTTCCTATGAAACACTGTGTGTAACAGACATTCCCCGCATCTGTTCTGAAGGAGAACAGAACGGATAATCCAAAGAGTGACTTGGTGACATGGCACCTGAGAAGGGGGGATCCAGTCTCCCTCCTAAGCAGCAGACTCGCATGCTACCCACCAACTGGAAACCCCTCCCTGGGACGTCTAAT
The DNA here is from genome assembly GCF_045843805.1 of Urocitellus parryii. Taxonomy (NCBI): domain Eukaryota; kingdom Metazoa; phylum Chordata; class Mammalia; order Rodentia; family Sciuridae; genus Urocitellus; species Urocitellus parryii. The sequence continues at coordinate 33,358,768 of NC_135542.1, read as the reverse complement.
CAAATGTCAGAGCTGAAGTGTCCGACTCTCTGCTGCTGCTGGTCCCGAAGGGGCCCCACCCTCAGCCTCCACACCCCAGCTGGTGGCCACCCCTCCTGCAGCCACTGGAGCAGAGCCCTGGGGTCAGTCTCCCTGGCCCCTGCCCTTCACAGCACCTGCCCTCTGTGGTGCAATCTGACTCGGTGTCTGAAACTCCCTTCCTCTGAGAAGGTGGGAGGTGGGAAGGGCGTGGGCCAGACACAGCTGGCCTCGCGTGGACGCGGCGCTGTAGCAGGCCGGCGGGCTAGTGCGGGTCTGCGCGCTGGAATGTGGTTTCCTGCTCTGGATGTGTTTGCCGTCTTTCCACATCATGCACACACACCACGAGGAGCCGGGGGGACAGCACCCTCGCCACCCCTCGGTGGCCTCCTGCGGCCACCCTCCCTCCCTCTGCAGTCTGCTCTCGGCCCAGCACCCTCAGGGATCTTTCAGAAACAGTCAGCTGCTCGGACCCTCTCCATCAGCACGCCTGGTCTCCCGTGCCTTCCACCACCCCAGCTGCCTCTCCCTCCCTGGCCACAGGCATGCTCTACATCAAGCCCCTCCTCGGGCCACCCCAACTCTGAGACTTCACAGTGGCCGTTCCCTGTGCTGAGAATGCTCTTCCTGACAGCCTGTGACCTGCTCACTCCCTCGGAGCCTCTGCTGGACTCCCTCCCCACGAGACTGGGCTGCCCCCACTCAGTGCCGTGCCCACCGCCCCAGCCTCCAAGGCCCCTGCCAGACCCACCATTAGGTAGGCACAAAGCGTGACTTGCTGTCTGCAACCTCTGTCCCCTGCCTTTCCAGATTCAGTGCCTGGCCTCCAGGGCAGTCTTGTCTGCTTTGTGTCCCCACTGTGTCCCCAGGGACACACAAGATGTTTGCTCAGAGGGTGGAAGGGTTTCACAACACTGGCTCTGGAGAAACCCTTGCTGAGGGTGGAGAGGTGCAGGCTGAGAGAGACACCCACGTTTACTGCATGTGCAGCTGTCACCATGCGTGTGTGCCTGTCACCAGGCCTGCGCGGCTGTCACGTGTGTGCACAGTTGCCCTTCATGGTCTCATTTGAATCCTCAGAACCTGCGACATTATTAGTATAGTACTGGTCACCTCTTGCTAACAAAGAAGACACAGCTCTGGGGGTCAAGTGACCTGACTCAGCCCACAGCTGAGGAGCAAAGACCAGTCAAACGTGACCGGCACCGGACGCCCTTACAGTGCTGGCAGTGGTGAGCGCTGTCGGTGCTCCTCAAACAACAACTTCACTGACTGCGGTGAAGTGGCGCCCTCCTCCACCGAAGCCTTCACTGGGCTGCTCCAGAAATGTCCACCTTGGCTGACGGAGGACTCTCAGCCAAAGACTCTGCAAGAGTTCCATGTAGACAAACTGCCTATTGTCATGTCACCCTGCTTCACTTGGCCACTGGCCGGGAAGATGGGCACTCCGGGTGCTGGACACCCCCTTACTAGTTTTTCACAAACGTGTGTCCAATGTGCAAACCAGGCCTCTGGCCTTGAGCTGGGCTCCACAGAGAGGTCTAATTTCCAAGAGAAGTCACAACTGGGCCCATGGCAACAGCTGGCAGGGGAGGGGAGAGGGGGAAGAAGCTCTGCCCTTCCCGGTGCCCTTGAAGGGTTAACTTGCCCAGAACAGTGAAGGAAAACGCTGCTTTATGTGAACTTCTGCAGACTGTGGCCTTGTGAGCCCCTCCTTACAGGTTGGGTGTAAAACTCTGAAACTCCCTGAACTCGGGGTTCAGGGGATTGATTCATTACAGCAGAAGCTGTGCCCTCTGAGCCTGGCTGCAGCCACATAAAACTGTTTCCTGCTGTCTTTGGTGTCTTGCCCCGTCTGTCCCTAAAACAGTGGGTCTGTGGCTCCAGAGCTCCCAGAATCAGACCCAGTGACACCAGCTGGCTGGTGACACTGAAGCTGTGAAGGTGACCACTTGTGGAAATGCAGGGACAGGGCATGCTCAAGGCACTATGGCCGCTGAGCACACACCCAGGGGACTTTGGAGGCTCAGGAATCGCCCTTGAAGAGGGGCTTAGAATGAGAGGAGGAGCAGGGCAGGCGGCAGCAGCCAACACAGAGGTGCACAGGTAAAGTGCCCCCAGGACGAGAGCTGGTGACAGCCTGTGTCTGCCCCTGCATCATCCCACGGGAAGCCACCAGCACACATGGAGAGCTGACAAGCTTAAGCAATTAAAATTAATTAACACAACTTCTAATCCTGTCCCTCCTTGGTTCTAGTCACCTCTCACATTCTCAGTGGCCACATGTGGCCTCTACACTGGACAGCCAGGTATAGGACATGCCCATGACCACAGTGTGGGGCATTCTGGGAAAGCTCTGGAAAGACAGGTGCAGAGCCCCCACCAGTCACTTGCAGGGGAAACAGAATCAGAAGCAGCAGGAAACCACAACACAGACACAGCCTGCGTGGACTCTGGAAGTAGCGCTACTGCAAGAAGAGGGTTCAAGATGGCGGGCTAGAGGAAACTGCATTCCTAGTCATTCCTTAGCTCAACCAGTGGAGTACTGCTTCTCTGTGAGGTGGGTGAAAGAGGAATTTTACTAAAACTAACATTGGACAGTCAGAGTGTCTTAGAGATTCCGACATTTAGGTACATTAAGCCAAGAAAAAAGACTCCCTCGAAGCCAAGCCAGCTGCAGCAGGGGTAGCAGCTCTGGCTAACACAGAGGGAGGAAGAACACAGAAAAACCCAACGGACAGATTAAGTACGGAAAATCCTGGGGTCAGAAAAGCGGCCTGCCCTTAGCTGATCCAGAGGCTGCAATGTGCACTGGGCATGAAAAGTGCCCTGAGTTCCCAACTGGCCTGGAGAACTGAGGCAGGAGCCACCTTAAGGTGGCCATGCTGCACCTGCTGCGCTGCAGGAGCCTGGAGATCTGAGCAAACACCGCTAATCGGTCCTGACAAGCACCTGCCACAAGGCCTAGCAGAATAGGAGTAAAACAAGCACAGAGCCCATTTTACCCAGGGGGATTCAAGTCAGGAAAGCAAAGAGAAGTTCAACTCACTTACCTCTTGGAGTCCGGCAGCTCACATGACCAGCTCACGTGAATAGGTGGCTGTGAGTACACTCAAGGGCTAAGCCTGGGAAGCCCGGCAAAGCTGTGATTGCCGCGGCAGAGAGGGTGAAGGATTGGCTCTCCTGACCCACTAGCAGAATCCTAGGGAGACTCGGGAGGTCCAGACTCCCAGCAGAGACTAGAACTTCCAGGCCCTGGAGGTGTGTTGATCTAATCTCTCCAGAGCAGAAACCACCCAGCAAAGACCCTGAGGCTGATTAGGCCTAAGCCCCAGCTGCTGGGACTGGCTCATAGACCCTGCAGCAGCCCCTCCCTGGGCGTGCACACTGACCTCGTCTGTGTGGACAAAACTCCACTCGCCAGCACTTCCCATCCCATCCTACCTCATCTGGGGAGAAGAGAAGCTGAGAATTATTTGAAACAGCATCAATCTTAGGCCACTCTAACTGGAAGCTTGGTGAGTGACATAAAAAGAGAAAGGGGTTAATGACCCCAGCCCTTGCTCTTGCTCTCAGTACAGAGCTCAAGAAGAAATGGAATGGACAGTCAGGCGTGGGCAGTGACCATCTATTCTCATCGACTATTTTGACCACCTTAGGGCAGATAATTCCTTCATTTTTCATTAAGAATCGTTTGGTGGGGTTAGTTTGTTTTTGTGTGTGTTTCTTGTGCTGACTAGTTTACACATACATAAACATATTTGTTTCTTTTTTCTCATTTTCAGCATTTTTTAACTGTAGTTTCTTTTCCTTGTCTTTTGAGGGTTAGGGTTTTGATTGGTGCATTTGGCTTTGCTTTGTGTTGTTTCTCATTTGTCTTTCTCCTGCCAACAGCCAAGCCTCTTGTGATTGCGGCATCGGAGAGGGTGAAGGATTGGCTCCCCTGACCCACTCTCCCTTCACTTCATTACTTCTATTTTTTCTCCTTCCTTATAACCATCCCATGGAACAACTCTTCTGCATTCTCTCTGCTCACTTTGGAAATTTGTAAACTCTTTTCTATAGTCTTATCACATTTTCTATTCTCCTTATTAACTGTATTCTTACCATCTTTTAGCGCTAATTCATTGATGTAACTCCTGCCACCACCATCGATGCTATTGCAATTATTACTGCTGTGGATGACATAGCTGACACCTATTGTTTGTTTCAATGCCAGACATAGTTCATGGTATGTCTATGTCTGGCATTGAAACAAACAATAGGTTTTTGCTGTTGGCAAATGCTGACACTACCATTTCTGTTTTTTCAGGCAATTAACATTCTAGATGTCATAATAGGAACCAGATATGTAGTTTAATGCTATATATTGTTTGCATTAGTTGTTGCTACTGTTTGTTTCCCCCGTTCTGTGAGGTGCTGGGACACTGCAAGTTCACAGGGTAGACACTCCTCCACTGAACAAAACTCAATCAAAAGACAGCCACACCTTACTCCACAAAAATCAAGGACACTCTACCTTGCGTTAAACTTTAATTAAAAGATTGAAAGAGAAAAAAAAACAAACTATTAATCAGGCCCCAAATAGAAACAGCTAGGGGTAGGACACCAGGTCTCACCTATGACATCCATTGCTATAGCAAAAACAGAGAGAGATAACACAAAGTCTATGGACATCATCCTACAAGGGGGTCTCACTCCAGATCACTCTAGGACACTTTGGCAGGTGAAGACTGTGCCCTAAAATGACCCACACATATGAGTGAAAAATAAATCCCTTCCAAGAGATACATAAAACCCAACAAATGAATACAAGAAACATGAAAAAGCAAGCTAACACTATACTTCACAGATGTCATAAATCATCATCAAAAGACCCCCAAAACACTAAAGGGATGAAATACCAGAAAAGGAATTCAAAAGAATCATTATAAAAATGATCAATGAATTCCAAGAAAATTCAGAAAAACAACTGAATGAATTAAGAAAGTCAGTACACAATATGAATGAGAAATTTAATAAGGAGATAGAAAATTTTTTAAAAACTCAAATAAATCTTAGAAGTTGAAGACACAATACATCAGATAAAATGTTTAGTTGAAAGACTCTCTAATAGAGTAGAACATGTTGAAGACAGATTCCCATAACTGGAAGACAAAGTGGTGAGTCTTGAACATACATATAGTATTAAAGAAAAAAAATAAGCAACCATTATCAGAATATACAAGAACCCTAGGACAACATGAAGAGACCAAATTTAAGAATCATTGGAATTGAAGAGGGCTGTCAGATCTGGGCTAATGGAATGGATAAACTCTTCAAGGAAATAATAACAGAAAAATATCCAAACCTTCAGAATGAGATGGACATCCAGATACAAGATACATCTAGAATGAGGATAGAATTTTAAAAGCCTCAAGAGAAATGTGTAAGATCACATTTAGAGATAAACCAGTCAGAATCACTTCTGATGTCTTGCACAAACTTTTCAAGTCCTGAAAGAAAATAACTGTCAACCAAGACTGCTATATCCAGCAAAGCTATCATTCAAAATCAACAATGAAATAAAAATCTTTCAAGATAAGCAGAAACTAAAAGAATTCATGACTACTAAACCAGCACTACAGAACAACTTAAAGAAACACTGCATACAAAAGAAATCAAAAACCTCAGAGCTCACAAAATAACAAATGTCATTTGAAAAATAGCTAAGCAAATGAGAAATAGGACCAAATTAAACATGGGAAGTAATTCAAAATGTTGGGAATTAATAAACATCTGTCTATAAGAACATTAAATGTAAATGATCTCAACTCTCCAATTAAAATACATAGGCTGGTAGAGTGGATTTAAAAACCAGACTCAACTATATATTGTTTGCAAGAGACTTACCTTACAGGCAGAGACAGCCCCAGGCTGAAAGGGAAAGGATGGAAATTTATATACTATGTGAATGGAGTTCAAAAACAAGCAGGAGTAGCTACTCATAGCTGATAAAGCAGATTTAATCAGAAGAGACAAAGAAGGTCACTTCATATTGGCAAAGGGAGCAATCCAGTAAAAAGATATAACAATAAGAAATATTTATGCCTCAAATGCCTCAAGAAATTACATAAAAGAGACACTACTCAAATTTAAGCCCCTGATAGGCCCAGTACAAACATATTGGATGATTTCAACACAACTCTCACCATTAGATAAGTCATCAGACATAAACTCAGTGAAGACTCCTTGGACCTAAAAAATATTATAAATCAAATGAACCTAGCAGACATCTATAGAATATTTCATCCAATAATAGCTAAATATACCTTCTTCTCAGCAGCTCAATGAGCCTTCTCCAAAATACACCATATTTTAGCCCACAAGGCAACTCTTAGCAAATACAATAAACGAGATATAATTCCTTTCTAATTCATAATGGAATGAAATTAGAAATTGACATGACCAAACCCTACAGAAACTATAAAAACACATGGAATTTGAACAATACTCTTTTGAATGATCAGTGAGTGATACAAGAAATCAAGGGAGAAATTTAAAATTCTTGGGCTCAAATAAAAATAGTGATACCTACCAGAACCTCTGGGACACTATGAAGGCAGTTCTAAGAGGAAAGTTTATAGCTGTGAGCGCCTACATAAGAAAATTAGAAAGATCCCAAATAAACATCTAATGATGCTTTTCAAGGCCCTTGAAAAAGAATACCAAACCAATTCCAAGACCAGTAGAAGGAAGGAAATAATCAACAGCAGACAGAGCTGAAACCAATTAACTTGAAAATTCAAAAAACAAAGAATTGGTTTGTTGAAAAGATCAACAAGATTGATAAGCCCTTGGCCAAACTGACCAAAAGAAAAAGAAAGACAAAGTGAAATTATAGATGAAAAAGGAAAAATCACCATGAACATCTTAGAAATCCAGCAGATCATTAGGGACAATTTTGAGAACTTATACTCCAATAAATTGGAAAACCTAGAAGAAATGGATATTCTTCTAGACAAATATGATCTGCTAAAACTGAATCAAGAGAATGTAGGAAGCCAAAGTAGACCAATAACTTGTAATGAGATATTCAAGCAATAATAAAAGGCATTCCAACAAAGAAATGCCCAGGACCAGACGGATTCTAAGCTGAATGCTACCAAATCTTTAAAGAAGAACTTATGCCACTACTCCTTAAAGTAGTCCATGAAATAGAAACAAATGGAACACTTCCAAATTCACCCTATGAAACCGATATCACACTCATGTCCAAACCAGATAAGTACATCAAGGAAAGAGAACTCCAGACCAATATCCCTGATGACTCTGATGCAAAAAAAGATACTTAGTAAAACATTAGCAAATCGTATTCAACAACATATTAAGACTATACACCACAACCAAGTTGGTCTTATTCCAGAGGGGAACGGATGGTTCAGTACACACACATCAATCAATGTAATCCATCACAGTAACAGGACTAAGGACCACTTAGTCATCTCAACAGATGCAGAGAAGGCCTTCAACAAAATTCAACACCCACTCATCATAAAAACGCTGAAAAACGAGACACAGAAGGAATCTACCTCAACACCATAAAGACTGTGCATGAAAAAACCAAGGCCAACCTCATAGTAGATGAGGAAAAACTAAACGCATTTCCTTTAAAACCTGGGACAAGACGAGGATGTCCACTCTCACCACTCCTATCTAATATAGTGCTAGAGATGCTAGCAGGGACAACTGGACAAGAGAAAGAAATGGGAGGAATAAGAACAGGAGAGGGAGCTTGAGGCATGCAGGGCTGCAGACGCTGCAGATCCGCGACCTGGACCATCCGAGGTGGTGATCACAGCTCCTCAAGTCTGCAATTTAAAAAAATGGCCTCCTATCAGACTACATTGCAAAAATGGGAACGAAACAGGATGGAAAGAGTAAAAAAGCTGAAGAGGCAGAGCCTGAAGAATTTGTGGTAGGAAAAGCACTAGACCGACGTGTAGTAAATGGAAAGGTGGAATATGTTCTGAAGTGGAAGGGACTTACAGATGCTGACAATACTTGGGAACCGAAGAAAATCTAGATTGTCCTGAGTTGATTGAAGCATTTGTTAATTCTCAAAAAGCTGGTTTTAAAAAAAGCATTTGTTAATTCTCAAAAAGCTGGTACCAATTTTCTTGGTACCAAAAAAGATGGAACCAAAAGAAAATCTTTATCTGACGGTGAATCTGACAACAGCAAGTCAAAGAAGAAAGGAGATGCAGCTGACCAACCAGGAGGCTTTGCCAGAGACTTGGTCCTGCACGAAGGATGGGTGCCACAGACCGCAGTGGGGAATCGATGTTCTTTTAAAATGGAAAGACTCAGAAGAGGTCGACTGGGTGCTGGCAAAAGAAGCAAATATGAAGTGTCCTCAGACTGTAATTGCTTTTGATGAAGAGAGGCTAACTTGGCATTCTTGTCCAGAAGATGAAGCTCAATAACTATTTGCATTTATATGTGTGTGTGTGTGTGTGTGTGTGTGTGTGTGTGTGGTGTGTAAATAATATATGTAAAATCTGACTCTTGACTTTTGATTTACTAGTGTGAAAAAATAAGTACATTCTAATGAAAATCAAGTTTGATATGTTGGTTTTGAAAGTAGTATTGGGGAGTTGTTGGGTTTTCTTTCTTTGTTTTGAATCAATAGCACTAGTTATTTTGAACAAATAAAAGCTTTCTGTAGTTGCTTCCTTTAGCAAAAAAAAAAAAAGAACAGGAAAGGAACAAGCCAAATTATCACTGTTTGAAGATGATCTGATGCTATATCCAGACAATCAAATAAAACTCCACCAAAAGATTGCTAGAGCTCATAGACAAACAAAGCTAGCAGGTTACCAAATCAACATACGAAAATCAAAGCTTGGGGCTGGGGTTGTGGCTCAGTGGCAGAGTGCTCTCCAGGCATGTGGGAGGCACTGGGTTCAATCCTCATCACCACATAAAAATAAATAAATAAAGGTACTGTGTCCATCTACAACTGAATTTTTTAAATCAATAGCTTTCCTATATACCAATAATGAATCTGCTGAGAAAAACAAATTAAGAAAACAATTCCATTCACAATAGCCTCCAATAAAATAAAACACCTAGTGCCAAGTCTAAATGGGGAGGTGGAAGACGTCCACACCACAGGCCGTCTCAACGCTGCCCACTTCTGTCCCCACCCAAAACCTCACTCAGTGAAACATTCCTATTGGGGAAGAGAGGGTGGAAGGAAGGAGGGAGGACGGGAAGAAGGGAGGGAGGGAGGACGGCTTCCCCTGGAATGCGTGCAGAGCTCTGTCCCACACTGCCCAGTGCCGGGGGTGCCCTCGGCCCAGGCCACCAGCAGACAGACCTTTCCAAACTTGGCCTGTGGCACAGACATCGTCCCTGGTCACCGGAGCTCAACTGCATGTGGCCTGTTTCCCAACTGGATGCACATGTCTGCAAGCTCTCCAGTGTGTGTGTGGATATTCATAGACAACCTCAAAGCCATTCGCACATGTTCAAGGCTAATAATCATTTGGAAACATCTCTTTTAATTGGAAGAGTGAAAAACTCGCCATCAACCTTCTCCTCCGCCTTTCTGGAGTCCGTGTCCCTTACCCCACCAGACCTGCGAGCTTCTCCGGGGAAACAGAGCCATGAGGACCTTTACGGCCACTTCCAGGAAGAATTTCCTTATGCTCTTTCTCATTCTCTTGGCAAAGCTCCACCTGCAGAGAAGACTCTGCTGCTCAGATGTGTTTAAACTGTGTTACACTGAGATAAAGAAACATAAACAGCCCTGTGACCTGTTGCAGAGGAGCCCCAGGGGAGGAAGTCCCAAGGCGGGCCCCACTCCCAGCCCAGTTTCACAGAGACACGGGGTCTGCTCCTCCCTGGCCTCCTCTCCCTCTCCACTGCAGTCTTCAGGCGAGAAAGAAGGCCTCTAAAGAAGAGTCCCTCTGCTGCCAGGACCCACCAGGCACACAGACAGGCTCAGCGCTGGCCATGGCATCTAGTTCCACGTGTGCCACTTAAATTTAAATCCAGTGACTTCCAAAATCCAGGTCCTTAGCTATGTGTGTGCCCAGAGCTCCTAATGGCTGGTAGCTGCCAAGCTAAACAGCCCAGGGGGGCACTCCATGGCTGCAAAGAGCTCTCCCAGGCAGTGCGGGTGGCCGCTCGAGTTCTCTTTACATTATAGGACAGCACCCATTATTTTAACACCCATTTCACTAATGACCTTGAAATAGTACCAGAATTTAGTAGTGGTCCAGAAGTCTTCGACACCCTGTCACTGATGTAGGAAGGCCTCGACCAACTACAAAATCGCCTACTTCACTACCGCCTCCTGCACTGGAGACCTGCTAGGCACCTGACCACAGGTCTCCACCCCTCCCTCCTCCTGCACTGGAGACCTGCTAGGCACCTGACCACAGGTCTCCACCCCTCCCTCCCCCTGCACTGGAGACCTGCTAGGCACCTGACCACAGGTCTCCACCCCTCCCTCCTCCTGCACTGGAGACCTGCTAGGCACCTGACCACAGGTCTCCACCCCTCCCTCCCCCGCATGGAGACCTGCTAGGCACCTGACCACAGGTCTCCACCCCTCCCTCCCCCTGCACTGGAGACCTGCTAGGCACCTGACCACAGGTCTCCACCCCTCCCTCCCCCTGCACTGGAGACCTGCTAGGCACCTGACCACAGGTCTCCACCCCTCCCTCCCCCTGCACTGGAGACCTGCTAGGCACCTGACCACAGGTCTCCACCCCTCCCTCCTCCTGCACTGGAGACCTGCTAGGCACCTGACCACAGGTCTCCACCCCTCCCTCCCCCGCATGGAGACCTGCTAGGCACCTGACCACAGGTCTCCACCCCTCCCTCCCCCTGCACTGGAGACCTGCTAGGCACCTGACCACAGGTCTCCACCCCTCCCTCCCCCTGCACTGGAGACCTGCTAGGCACCTGACCACAGGTCTCCACCCCTCCCTCCTCCTGCACTGGAGACCTGCTAGGCACCTGACCACAGGTCTCCACCCCTCCCTCCCCCTGCACTGGAGACCTGCTAGGCACCTGACCACAGGTCTCCACCCCTCCCTCCTCCTGCACTGGAGACCTGCTAGGCACCTGACCACAGGTCTCCACCCCTCCCTCCTCCTGCACTGGAGACCTGCTAGGCACCTGACCACAGGTCTCCACCCCTCCCTCCCCCTGCACTGGAGACCTGCTAGGCACCTGACCACAGGTCTCCACCCCTCCCTCCTCCTGCACTGGAGACCTGCTAGGCACCTGACCACAGGTCTCCACCCCTCCCTCCCCCGCATGGAGACCTGCTAGGCACCTGACCACAGGTCTCCACCCCTCCCTCCCCCTGCACTGGAGACCTGCTAGGCACCTGACCACAGGTCTCCACCCCTCCCTCCCCCTGCACTGGAGACCTGCTAGGCACCTGACCACAGGTCTCCACCCCTCCCTCCTCCTGCACTGGAGACCTGCTAGGCACCTGACCACAGGTCTCCACCCCTCCCTCCCCCTGCACTGGAGACCTGCTAGGCACCTGACCACAGGTCTCCACCCCTCCCTCCTCCTGCACTGGAGACCTGCTAGGCACCTGACCACAGGTCTCCACCCCTCCCTCCTCCTGCACTGGAGACCTGCTAGGCACCTGACCACAGGTCTCCACCCCTCCCTCCCCCTGCACTGGAGACCTGCTAGGCACCTGACCACAGGTCTCCACCCCTCCCTCCCCCGCATGGAGACCTGCTAGGCACCTGACCACAGGTCTCCACCCCTCCCTCCCCCTGCACTGGAGACCTGCTAGGCACCTGACCACAGGTCTCCACCCCTCCCTCCCCCTGCACTGGAGACCTGCTAGGCACCTGACCACAGGTCTCCACCCCTCCCTCCTCCTGCACTGGAGACCTGCTAGGCACCTGACCACAGGTCTCCACCCCTCCCTCCCCCTGCACTGGAGACCTGCTAGGCACCTGACCACAGGTCTCCACCCCTCCCTCCCCCTGCACTGGAGACCTGCTAGGCACCTGACCACAGGTCTCCACCCCTCCCTCCTCCTGCACTGGAGACCTGCTAGGCACCTGACCACAGGTCTCCACCCCTCCCTTCCCCTGCACTGGAGACCTCCTAGGCACCTGACCACAGGTCTCCACCCCTCCCTCCCCCGCATGGAGACCTGCTAGGCACCTGACCACAGGTCTCCACCCCTCCCTCCCCCCATGGAGACCTGCTAGGCACCTGAGGCACAGGTCTCTAGTTGTCACAGGTCTGTGCTGGGTCTGTGTCACTGTCCTACACTCCAGTGAAGGTGAATTCAGGCCCCCCTCTGAGTGTGACACTGGTGCTTTCCTGGGCCCTGGGTCACCACCCTGGGCTGTTCAGGGTCTGCTAACACCCACCTCACGGCTCTGACAGCCACTGTCACTGCAGCACAGGCAGCTCTGAGTGCTGTGTGTTCTGGTGGGCTTGGCTTATGGACACCAACATTCAGATTTTAGCCACTCAACCATTTAAACTGTGCAAAAAGCTATTTCCAGCTTCTGCCCTGTCCAAAAGTCAGCAGGCTGAATTTGATCCATAGACCACAGTTGGCCAGACACTACTCTACTCTGTACCAAACCTTAAAAGTCACACAAGATGCCCCTCGGCATCCACTTCTGCCCATCTTCCAACGTTACTGTGGCCACCTGTGTGCAGAGAACTTTGCCAGGTGCAAGGAGCAAAGGTCAGTGAGATTCAGGCCACATCCTCAGGGGAAGGGTGCCCAGGGAGCCCGACGGCAGACACAGGGCAGGGCAGGGCCACCAAGCTCCACAGGAGACCATCACACCAGGTCACCCGCTTGAGGCCTGGGACTCCTGGAGAAGGTGATGTGATAGGAAGGCTGGAGGGGGGTCAGCTGCCCTGGGGGAGGGAGCCTGCTATCCAGACAGAAGGGGCAGTAGGAGCCAGGTGGGCCCCAGGGGAGGGGCAGCACACACTGCAGGCAGGGAGGGACTGCCAGGTGTTCCCTGCAGACCACCGGGCCACCCAGGACCGAGCGAAGCAGACAGAGACAAAATCAGGAGCAGGAGAGCAGTTTGGTAGACAATGTGGGGATCCAGTCAAGAAATAAGGAGGAGGGTGAGGAGGAGCCGCTCCAAGCCACTAGGAGGACGACTGAGGGGAAACAGGGAGGAGCTGGGTGATGTCCAGCCCTTGGGCTGGTGCCTCGTGGTGCACTGGGCACACGGAGGAGGAGAGGTACTCTGGGCACTAAGGATGGCTGGAGGAGGAGAGGCACTCTGGGCACTAAGGATGGCAGAGACTGGAGTCTGGGCAGGAGGCACAGTTGGAAGTCAGAGGCCTACCTGAGGGAGCAACTGAGGCTGGGAGAGTCGGTGAGGTCGCCCTGAGCGAAGGTGGACATAGAAAGGCCAGGCCAACCCTGAGATCAACCAGAGACCATCAGAGTGGCCGAGTCCCAGGAGAAGGAGGGACACTCCACCACTCAGGGAAGGAGAGTTTGGAGGAGAATGTGACCTGATCCTGGGCTTTGCCAGAACTGCCATTCAAACCGTTCCTGCAGAAAAGGTAGAACCGATGCCCTGGGTCTCGGTCCAGTCCCACCACATGAGGGACGGGCCGATAGTCCATCTCAGGTTCCCGGGTTACACAACAGGTTTCCCGCGATGTCCCTGAGGAGGGTCTGCATCCCAGGCAGCGGGGCAGCCTCTGCCGGCTCTTCCAAGCACAGTGAGAGCCACAGTGGGGAGCAGCCCAAGAGGAGAAGGTGGGGGGTGATGGACACACGGTCAGAGCAGGGTCACCTCCTGGACCATTGTGCAGCTCCACGTGCTGCAGGGGGTAGTGTCTCAAGGGTGAGCGAGTCTCAGCTCCAGAAGTGTGGCTAGGTGACCACAAGGCCAGGAGGAGGGAAAGAGGCAACTAGCCAGCTGTCATCCGAAGGCTCCTGGCCTGAGCAGGAAGGGACATCCCTCTCCCCCTGTCACCCTGCCCTCTCTGCCCTGTGACCCCTCCACTCGAGTTGCTGAGCTCTTTGCTCTAGCTTCCTCTCTCCAGCCGCTGCCTGGTCACCCTGCTGTTCCACTGCTCCCCAGCTGTGGTCTGAACACCTGAAAACCCCACCTGCACCCTTGGCCATGGCCTCCAGAGGGGCAAGGAGCAAGGCAGAGTCAGGCCCTGCTCCACTGCCCAATGCATGGTCAGCATCCCACCCTGGCCATGGTAGCCACTGGTGTCCTAGAAAAACCTAGCTTGAGACACGGGAGCATCACTGTCCCTTCCTCCCCAGGAAGTGGCCCAGGATGCCCGGCGCACCTTCCAGGTGGGGGACCAGGAAGTGCAACCCCCATGCTGTTGGCAGTTCCGTGAGAAGAAAACTGGCTTGGCCGGAGCTTCACACAAGGGCCTTATGGACCTGTGTCCAGAGTCAAGGTCCCTGACCTGCACGGGGAAAACTCAACATCCCACCAGCTCAGCAGGATGTGCAGGGTGTCTGGTATTTGTTAAGTCAAAATGAAAGCACATGGCTCCATCGATGTCTAGCTGCTCTCTGGGTCCTCTCCCACACACACTTTAGAGACCGTCCTCCCCAAGAGCCAGGAAAACGGAGCGGGAGGTTTCTGCAAGTTCGCCCACAGTTGGTCCCGGGCCTGATGTCAGCCCCCGCAGCCCCAGAAAATGCAAAATCTGAGAATCTGTAATTTGCCCAGATGAGAAAACAGAGGCTCCAAAGGGTGAGGTGCCCATTTCACACTCTTCCAGGTGGCAGAACCAGGTGTGGCCTTCTCCCCACCTGGTGTCACCACAGAACAGGGCGACGGGCCAGATGAAAGTGAAGGTAGTTCTGAAAAGCATCTCCGCGGAGCCGCCTTCCCCGAGCAGCCACCAGGGGGCGCAGCCGGCCGCAGCACGATTCAACCCAGCTGGCTGGACCCCAAAGCACGGGAGCCCCAGTCCTTCAGAGCCCTGCCTCCTTGGAGCCAAGGTTCCAAGGTTTCCTTTTAAAGAGCTCATATTGACACAAGACTAGAGGAGAGAGTCACTGCCTGCCAAGGAGCCCATCCTTAGACACAGCAGCACTTTCTCCCGGCCACTCTCTCCAAGGTCCTTCCTGCCAACCACAAGTGCTTCTGCAGACAGGCCCCTGCCCTAAAGGGCAAGATCCACTGATGGCCGAGTCTGCTAGGAGCCTATGCTGAAAACTGAGGAGGATGCAAAAATAAATTAAACTCACCCTGCCTTCAGAGAATTGAGGAAGTGTGGCGGGGGCACTGGGTAGGCACAGAGGGGCCTGTGTGTGCTGGGGAGGCGCGGAGGGGCCTGTGTGCGCTGGGGAGGAGCGGAGGGGCCTGTGTGCGCTGGGGCTTCGGCCCAGGGAGGAGGTGCAACAATGAACTGCACTAGGACCCAGCAGAAGCACAGGGTGCCTGGCTCCTGAGACAGAACCAGGGGCAGGGGCAGGGCAGCCAGAGACAGACAGGCTGTGCCTCTGTCCATCACACTTCTCCTGTGTGTGTGTTTCCTACTCGAGTGGGTGTGATGTTAGATGAATCGGACCCACACAATCAGTTACCTGCCTTGGAGTTCACAGCCGGGGAGGAGAAACCAGGAGACACCTCCAAGACCGCATGGCATAGCACGATGAGGCCCGGGTTCACTGCACACCGCACGTGTGCTGGGCAGACTCCCTGCAACCTGTGTCCCCACACATGGCAAGGGGAACCTGCACATGTAATTAAGGCCACTGACCACGAGTAGGCAGGAACTGGGTCACCCCAGGAGAGGGGCAGTCTGACCACTATGACCTTGGCAGCAGAGGATTTCCCCTGGCTGCAGTACCAGAGCAGCAGAAAGAAGAATCAAAACCAGCTGGAATACGCTGAAAAGAGAGAAGCACCCGGCAGGTGGTGGCTGGCTCTGAGGCGTGGGGCTCCATGCAGGAGCCCAGGAGAGGACTGGGGAGACCAGGGCAGCCCCTGCTGATGGTCAGCAAGGAAATAGAGCCTCAGGCCCACACCCCAGGACCTCCTAGTCAGAGCCCAGCCAGCCTGACCTTGATCTCAGCCTTGCGAAACCCAAAGCAGAGAACCCGGCGGAGCCTCCTGAACCCCCAACCTAAGACTGGAAGATTATTAATCTGGTGAAGACACTGATGCCTTGGGCAACGCAATGGAAGACACACACCCATACGTGTCCACCCGACACAAGCCAGGAGAGCCATCCATACCCAAGAGCATTGAGAGAGACCAAAAGCTTCAGGCTGCTGGAGAGACAAAGCCGGTCGGCTTCCCTCCAGACTGGCGGCACCTTTCCTGCTCATTTTACACCTGCAGGAGCCAATGTCCTGGGCCCCCAAGCCTGGACCCCAGGGAAGAGCCCCAGGAACACAGTCCCTGCCCTCGTGCACACCCTGGTGCCAAGGAAGCACCCTGGAGATCCCTGAAATCATCCTGCGGCCACTCTGTTCTAGCAGGTGGGCACAGTTCCGTGAATGTCATGCTGTGGGCCCCCCAAATTCTCTCTCATTGTCCTAGTCATTTCTGTTGATATAGCCAAGGTCCAAGAGAGAAGCGGAAGGGAGCCAGCCGACCTCCACAAGGCCTTGCAGCTCACCTGATGTGCTCACCTTCCCCAAGCACCCACCCAAGGTGTCTCCTTCTGACTCTAGCATTGAAACCCTTCTGGGTGGGTGTGGCCAGTTCGAGGGGCCTCCCTGGCTGTAAGTGAAGTGAGAAAGGCAAGGGAGGGAATTTCACCTCCCCTACTTGTGCTGGGGAGGGAGCCGACCCTCCCATACGCTGGGCAAGCGCTCTGCCACCCACCCAGCCCAGGTAAACCCTTCCAAACCTGGGCTGTGGTTGAGGCCAGGCAGAGTGCCAGCCTCCTGGGTCCCCGAGTGTGCTGAAGCTTCTCCCACAGGGCCACCTGTCGCCCAGGCACGTCCGAGAGACAAGGCAGCCTCTTTCTTCCGATGGAGAAGCACAGGCTCCGAGTTCACAGCCAGGTGCTGTCTTGCTCTTGTTCCTTTGAGCTTTGCCTTAAAAGTGGAAAAGGTGCAGGCAGGTGGGTCTAGGAAGCTGACAAGCACAGAGGCCTGCTGTCCTTGGATCTGCCCTGCTGAGGGGGAACCAGGAGGGACATCACTGCCAGCAGGTTCCGAAAGAGCCTCTGACTCTCTGTGTGAGATCTGGGTGAAACAGAGGAAGCAGTTTATTGAAGTTGGGAACAAGACTAAAGGAGCTTAAGTGGAGATATGGAGGAACCCGAGGTCAACATGTGCAATCCTGGTTACAGGGAAGTTTTGCAACAGATTTAAGTTTGGTTTTAATTTGTGGCTTTTGTTTTAATACAGGTTTATTTCACTATGAGCTCCACTTGGAGGATTTTTGTTCAAAGACCAAAGTCATGTGACTTAAAGCCAACTGAAGCAAGGCCCAGAGCTGGACCATGGAGCCTCTGGGGACCTTCTCTGTGTTCCCAGCCCCCAAGGACCACCTGCCACCGTCGCCCTACCTTCCCAAAGTGTCAGATGTTCATTGTGGGGTGAGACCCACGTCTGCTGTCACCTTGTCCTCTTTTAAAACACCACCTTTTTAAGTGGCCGGTGATTTCTAAGCGGTGTAAAGGCCTGCACTCCAGCCTCACCCAGGAGTTCAAAGCCCAGCCTTCAACATTGGATTTCTTGCTCTTCACGAGCCAGCCAGGGTCCCATGGTGCTTGGTGCCAGCTCGGAAAGAATTTAGAGGGCCCAGAGGTAGAGACAGAGCCTTCCAGAAGTGGTCCAGCCTGTGTGATGTCATAAGGCTGCGGGGAGATGGAACTGGAGGAGCAGCCCCTCCCTGAAGAAGTACGAGTTCTCTCCCACAAGGCAAGGCCGGAGCCAGGCCTGTCCCTCCTGCAAAGGAGACGCTTGGCGCCCGGACCCTGTGACAGCCACAGAAATCCACCTCCCACCCCAGCAGGGGGCTGAAGTCCCCTCCTCCTCCCAGCTGGTGCCCTGAGTTAAAGTTCTACCCCTGGGCGTCCCCTGTTGCTCCTCCAGCAACCACTGGGCACACCCAGCAGTGGTCCCTGCCCCCCCAGAGAAGACGGTTCTCCAGGGAAACTTGGGAAAGCTAAGGACCCTCAGCCCCTGCCACACACAGAGGATTCTGGAAAAGCCCCTGGCTCCAGGGAGGACACCCATCAGGTGGAGCTTCTGCCTCCCTGGGCCCTGGGAGAAGAGCCATGAGGAGGGTCTGCCTCCCTGGACCCTGGGAGAACAGCCATGAGGAGGGTCTGCCTCTCTGGACCCTGGGAGAAGAGCCATGAGGAGGGTCTGCCTCCCTGGACCCTGGACAAGAGCCATGAGGAGGGTCTGCCTCCCTGGACCTGGGAGAAGAGCCTTGCAGGAGGGTCTGCCTCCCCTCCAGCATCACAGCCCAGGGGTCCCTGCCCTCCAAGCCCCTGTGGTTCTGAGAAGATTCCTATAGAGAAAGAGGGACCTGCACAGAGGGACAAAGCTGCCCACCTTGCTGCTGGTACAAAAGGAGGCAGAGAGACCAGGTCCCACTGGCCCTCGATGAACCCCCCTAAGCAACTGAGCCCTCTCACAAGGCCCGCCTCCTAGGGGCTGCCCTGCCTCCTATAGCACCACTTGGGGATCATGGGTCTTTGAGGACAGTCCACATCCACACTAGAGCAAATCCTTACCTCTCAGGACACTGGGCTACACACACCAAGCAAGAGGCAGAAGGCCCAAAGACCACTTCCTGGGCCTGGCTCTCCTGTGTCCCTGTCTCTGTGTGGGCCAAGCCCAGAGAGTGGCTTCCAGGGAAGGGAATAGCAGGACCCACAGATGTCCAGGCTGAAAGAATCTGTGCCTTCCATGGAGAGTGCTCCCTCCCTCCCTTCCAGCCTCCCTTCTCCTCCCTCCTTCTCCTCCTCCCCCATGGAGAGAACTCCTCCTCCTCCTCCTATCCCCCATCCTTCCTCTCCCTCCTCCAGGGAGAGAACTCCTCCTCCTCCCTCCTATCCCCCATCCTTCCTCTCCCTCCCTCCCCCATGGAGACAACTCCTCCTCCTCCTCCTATCCCCCATCCTTCCTCTCCCTCCCTCCCCCATGGAGAGAACTCACTCCCCCCTCCTCCTCCTCCTATCCCCCATCCTTCCTCTCCCTCCCTCCCCCATGGAGAGAACTCCCTCCTCCTCCCTCCTATCCCCCATCCTTCCTCTCCCTCCCTCCCCCATGGAGAGAACTCCTCCTCCTCCTCCTATCCCCCATCCTTCCTCTCCCTCCCTCCCCCATGGAGAGAACTCCCTCCTCCCCACTCCTATCCCCCATCCTTCCTCTCCCTCCCTCCCCCATGGAGACAACTCCCTCCTCCTCCCTCCTATCCCTCATCCTTCCTCTCCCTCCCTCCCCCATGGAGAGAACTCCTCCTCCTCCTCCTATCCCCCATCCTTCCTCTCCCTCCCTCCCCCATGGAGACAACTCCTCCTCCTCCTCCTATCCCCCATCCTTCCTCTCCCTCCCTCCCCCATGGAGAGAACTCCCTCCCCCCTCCTCCTCCTCCTATCCCCCATCCTTCCTCTCCCTCCCTCCCCCATGGAGAGAACTCACTCCCCCCTCCTCCTCCTCCTATCCCCCATCCTTCCTCTCCCTCCCTCCTCCATGGAGAGAACTCCTCCTCCTCCTATCCCCCATCCTTCCTCTTCCACCTCCTCCTCCTCCCTCCTATCCCCCATCCTTCCTCTTCCACCCCCTCCCTCTCCCTCCTATCCCCCATCCTTCCTCTTCCACCCCCTCCTTCTCCCTCCTGGTTGGATGACCTGGCTGTTGACCCCGGCTTCCTCTGGCTTGCTCACTAAGGCAGACACCTGAGGAGCTGGAGGCTGGTTCAGCCACTGCCTCCCTGAGCCTCCTGCACCATCCTCACCCCCCACCTTGCCTCCTGCTCCACTTGAGCCCTTCCAATAGTCAACAGAGTCACATGTGAGCCCAGCAAGAGCAGAATTACCAACTGGCCCCAGTGCAAACTGCTGACCCATGGAGTCACAGCACCAAAGTAAACGGTACTATTTCATCACTAAATCTTGGGTGACCTGTTATGCGGTAGTAAAGCAACTGATACATTGCTTGGGACATTGCTGTCCTCAGGAAGCAGCATTTTCCTTCCACCACTGAAACTGGGAATGTGTGCTCGCCCCAGCCCTTGTTTCTAGGGCACAGACGGATACGGAGCCACCACAGGGAGCTGTGCAGGTTGCAGCTGTCTGGATTTGTGCAGTGCACACCTACACAGACACTAACGTGCCCCAACTCCAGACACCCCAGGCCTGAGGTAAGCTATGGTGTGTCCTACGCAGTCCACCAGCTTCCTTGGTAACAGCAGCAGCAGCCTCGCAACAGCACTGCAGCCTAGCAATAGCACTGCAGCTGCAGCAGCCGGGGATCATGCCGGCCCACCTGCAGCATGATTCATGGGTTTCGCTCCCTCCACAGAGCACCAAGACAGTCCTCCCATCTTTCCTGTCAATTCCCAAAAAGCTTTCAACAAATTCCCCTTCTGTGTAAACGTGCCAGACCCAGGTTTTCTTGCATACAGCTGAGCAGGCCTGCCTCCTGGGCCGAGTGGTGCCCTTCCCCGCCCAGTGCCCTCCCGTGGGGAAAACCAGAGATGTCAGTGGCTGCCTGGGGGCCGGGGTGGCTCTGTGCAGGCACCCTGCTGGCCCAGTGGGAGGAGGGTGGACACAGACGCTGCAGCTGACTCACGGATGCCCCATGCCGCAGGAGCTCTTTGTGTGTGCACACGTGTGGACTGTGTGTCTGCATGCGCATGCGTGTTTGCGTGTGTCCACATGGAGGAGTGAGGAGATTGCTCAGAGATGGAGGCAGAGATGTAGAAGAGCCAGCAGGGGGGTGGGGAGAGGGACCCTGGATCCTGTGAGGTGGCTGTGTAGAGTGCTGTGGCCACACTCCCTGGGATTTCCCGCCCTACTGAACAGTGCCGGTGTGAGCCAGTTCCCACAGGGGCAGCAGCCAGCTAGATGGGACAAGCAGAAGATGGTCAGGAAGACACCGCCTTCTGCCCTTGACCCCAAAGAGAAGCCCTCGGTAGGGGAATGGGACATATGCCCTGCGGGTCCCTGGTGCCCCACATCCCCAGTGCAGAAGCCCATCCAGACTGCAGCACAAGGAGGTGGAACAAGGGCGTCCGTCACCAGTAAGCTCCACCCTCGGGGAGTCAGGTGGCTCTGGGCCAGTCTTCCCAGCAGCCATCAGTCTGGATACGCCTGCCTTTCTTGGCCACCTGCCTAGGCTGTGGCCACCCTGTCCCCCAACTTCTTCGGCTACACTTCACAGGAAGCTCTGAATCTAATCCACCAGCCTTTGGTCACACCTCAGTGACTCCTGGCTCTCTCCTCGGCCCAGCAGTTGTCCCCACTCTGCAGATGCCATCTCCCAGGCTGCACAAGAGGTCCCGCCTGACCCTTGCAGGGATTCACTTAGGGCAAAGTATCTGACTCGGAGCCCAGCTGTGGCCTAAAAATTGTGATCATGTACACACAATCTTGTGCATCTTGACCAAGTCCAAATACAGACTCAAACCCAGAAGTCCTGGCTGTGACCCTGGCCCCAGGCCCCACACGGAGCTCTCTTCCCACAGGCCCAGTATGCATGCGTCCAGGCACGGCTCTGGTCACCGTGAGCACATTGTGGGCCCCAGCAGGGCCTAGAACGGGGCTGTGCTGTTTCTGCCCTTCCTCTCTCCCCTAAGCCTGTCCAGGGCCCAGAGCACTCGGCCCCGGCAGGGAGCCCTCCAGCCTCCTGGGCACACTCCTGAGAGGCAGAGGAAAGGGCGAGGCCCAGGGAGGGCCCTTGGCTGTCTGAGAGTGCACACGTGGGTGGGAGGTGGGAGTGCACACGCAGGTGGGAAACGTTTACAGACAGGACACCTGTGGGAGACTTCCTGGGCCAGGCTGAGTAGCCACCGCTGGGGGGCCACGTGGGGCTATCCACAGCCCAGCTTCTCGCTGGGCTCAGCTCGTCCCTGCTGCTTAGCACACAGTGTGCCTGTGTGCAGGGCCGCTGCCTGCACTGTCCCCTGTGCAAAGCCATGGTCCAGGACGCAGGCCCAGCAGCCTCCGTAAGAGTAGAGACAGAAACAGCTCCAGCGCTCATGGAGAGGGAAGCCCTGCCTGGAGCCATGCCAGGGAGGTCAGCGCTGCAGGTGGGAAGAGCAGGCCAGGTCCCCGCGGCCTCATGTGAAAGGCAAGATGTGGCTGAGGAAAAGGAAGGAGAGACACGCTCAGTGCGATCCATTCTTCAGTTTTTTTTAAACTAGTGAGCACAGATGTTTAGCAGGTGTGGCGAGCAGGCTGTGACCCCAGCTGCTCGGGAAGCTAAAGCAGGAGATCCCGAGTCCCTGCCAGCCTCACAGGGCAACTTAGTAAGACCCTGCCTGAAAACTAAAAAATACAAAAAGGCTAAAGATGTAGTTTAGTGGCAGAGAGCCCCTGGGTTCAGTCCCCAGTACTACAGAGAGAGAGAAGAAAGAGAATCACTATTTTGTGTGTATACCTAGGTACTTAAAAAACAAAGCCTGGGGAGATGGACCCCACCTGGAGCAGCAGACGGGGAACTGGGTACGGCACGAGTGTGTCCTGTGGGGCGTGTTACGATCACACACGCACACTCATTCCCAGGGTGGTGGCCCCGGTAACACAGGCCTGTCTGGTCCCTTCTCAAGACGGTGCTAAGGACACTATGTGCTCGTGGGTGGGGCTCAGTCTGTGCCGACTGGGGTGGGGTCACTGGAGCCTGCACACCTTCCTCTGTCCCCGTCATCATCCCTCCAGATGGTGCCGCTGCCCTGCTGCAAGCTGGGTCTGCCTGAGTCACAACACGTGGCCATGGGAGAACCACTGTGTGCAGATACACCGAGCCCCAGACGTGCCGGCTGGTGGTGCCGGAAGGCGGTGAGCACCGGCACGAGGGCAGGTCTGGACAGAGAAGAGAGACCTGGCTGCCTCTGACGTCCCTCTCCAACAAACAAGGCAAGGGCTCCTCAAATGATCCCATTCACTTGATCCCCCTTTCTGCTCCAAAAGACAGAGAGCCCCTCTTCCAACCCAAGCAGGTACCTCGAAGACCCCTGATACTGGAATGCACTTGTTCTCCAAGGCTTCCACGGAGTGTAAATAAACTGTCAAGACCAGGGAAGGGTCTGAGATTCACCCCACTCAGAGGCCAGCGTGTCTCCTGACCCTGTCATGGATGCTGGCAGGAGCCAGGAGACGGCTGAGTCTCCATCACTCACAGCAAGACCAGTGGCCAGAACACCAGCACCCCTACACAGCGTCCTGACCCCAGGTCCTGCAGGGCTCATAAAGAGGAACACACCACACCTGCACCTGCAGAGGGTCATCGCAGGGGACCCTTGAGCCTGGGGAACCCAAGCCCTTATCGCAGGCGGTCAGAATGCTGGCTCTTTTCGCGGAGGCCGCCCTGGTCTGCAGGGTGCTGGACAGTGGGCCTGAGTGAGATCCACTCTCTCTCCTGCAAGGCTGTAAGCAAGCCTGCCAGACCTTTTCACCAGGGGGGATGGGGGGGGAGAGGCATCGTCATCTCCCAAGGCAATTCCGTGCGACACCCTTGGAAAGACAATCCAGACAATGGCGGTCAGGGCCTCCCTCCAGAGAGACACAGAAACCTGAGCCGAGCTGGGGAGGTGCCACCATCACCCGCTCTGGGTCTGAAATACAAGAGAACCAGGGGTCACTGCAACCAGTCCCCCAAGGTCACGCCCTGGCGTGGGCCCCTGTGTGGGGACCAGACCTGGCGATTCTCCCCACAAACAGAACTCACTGGAGACGAGGGTGTCCCTCTCAGGCCAGGCTACAGAGGCCAGTGTTCTCTCTGCAGCTGGTCTCCTTGCTGCCCTGATGAGCTGGTCATGTGGAACAGCCTCTCGAGGAACGAGGATGCCTCCGCCCAGCGGCCCCCGGTGGTCCTATGACTCCCCCGGTCCTTGCTGTGAGTGACTAGAACTCAGTGGGCTCTGCCAGAACCACATGGGCTTACTTCTAACAGGTGGGAGACCCTGAAGCAGAGGCCCCAGCAAGGCCCTGCACAACTCCCTGGTCCAGGCACACCCAAGGATTAAATGTTTCTGCCTCGGGCCACCAAGATTGGGGACAGCTTGTTATACAGCGACACATAACTGATACAGTATTGGAGGTAAGAGGACAAGATGACACCACAGGGCCATGGCAGAGCTTCAGAATTTATTCTTCCTGAAATCTGGGTTTGAAGCAAAGCAAGTGGCTTCTACTTGGATAACAAGTGCCAAGGGACCTACATTTTAGTCTAACTATGGAAACCCAGGCCCTGGATGAGGGCTCCCTTCCACACAGGAATGAAAAGGCCTAGGTCATTCCAGACCCACCGCCCTCGTCGGCACCTACCTACTGAGATAGTGAAGGGCGACCTTGACTATTGGACCAAGGCCAGAGCCTTCTGAGCGCCCTCCACAGTGAAGTGTGGGCTGCGGCACAGCAGGGAGCCCCCAGCCTCCTGTCCAGCTCCCTGCCTTCTCTGAGGTTCAGATGCCCCACAGCCAGGAGCCCCTGCATTCCCGGGGTGGGGGGGGAGCATGCTGTGCCCAGAGACCCTCCCACACCGGGGACCGCTGGCTGGGGGCACCATCCATGGGAGCCGCCTGCCGACCGGGCAGCAGGACCGGGCAGGCCTGGCGGGCGCTCACACGTTCTCCTTGTCAAACTCGCACATGAAGTACATGGTGGTGTGGCAGGCCACGTCGTTCCAGCCCCCCGAGGCCACCATCTCCACACAGTCCTCCTCGTCGTAGGCGTTGTTGGGCTCCCCGCTGCGCCACTTGTTGAAGGTCTGCATGGGGGACCGGTCCGAGTACACGAAGGCCCCCTCTCTCTCCAGGTCGTTGATGCCGATGAAGACGCGGGCCAGGCCCGCCTGGGCCAGGTAGGCGGCCATGAGGCCATTGGCGGCCTCGTCCTTGGGCATGCTCAGCGTGCCGCCCCGGCCCTGGCAGGACAGCTGGGCGTCAGCGTACCGCTTCTCCTCCTTCACCAGCAGGTAGATCTTGCTGTCCGTCTCCCGCACACCAGCGACAGCTGCAGGGGAGGGCAGGGCTGGAAAGTGAGCACTGCATTCCCATCAACAGGCCTCAGGCTCACGGGGACCCCAGACCACACCTGGAGCCGCAGGTGGCCGGGGCTCTGCCCCCGGGGCTGGGGGAAGGGAAGCCGGGGCCCAACATACCATTTTTTATGAATTTTAACTCCGTGGTCAGCTGCGCGACCTGGTTGTCCATCTCTCCAATGGCCTTTCTCAGCTGGCTGCACTCACAGGGGATACCTGCAGGAATCAAGCCACTGAGCAGGCGCTGGGTTCAGAAGAGGAGCACACCCCACCCCTAATATAATCGTTCCTCGGCAGACGCCAGGCAAGCCTTCGAGGCCATGACAATGACGTCCTAAAGGCAAGACCAGGTTTGCAAGTGTCGCCTGGCAGTAGGGCAGGAGGAAGAGGGGCATGGCCTCCCCAGGTGGCAGTACAGACACCAGGGCCTGGGGGAAGGAGGAACGGAGCCGGCAGAGCCCAGGACTGCCACAGGGCGCCTGGAAGGAGGGCAGCCAGCAGCAGGTCTACTCCAGAGCTCTGCGGGAGGTGGCTCCTGGGTGGAGCCCATGTGTCTGGGCAGTCCCTTCTGCATTGCTGGCTCAGCTCGGGAGTACCCTGGAGAAAGCCAGGGCTGCCACAGGCACACCTGCAGGTAGCAGGTGGGGTGGGGAGCGGGGAGGGGTCTGGGCAGGGTGCTGCTGAAGGACTCAGAGTGTCCCTCCCAGGAACAACTCGGAGGGACCCAGGCATCTCCACAGGACGGTGGGGCAGATGGGAGGGGACACAGAAGCCCCAGGTGAGGCATCCAGAGGCCTGGATGGGGAGCAGCTAGGGACCAGGAGCAGGAGGCTGGCGGGAGGCCTTCAGGACCCTCCTGCTCCACAGAGAAGGCAAGGTGCAAATGGAGAGGGGGCTTCACAGAGAGGAAGAGCCAGCCGCCAGGAGGCAGGAGGGGACAGGACCCGGCACAGATGGAAAAGCACCCACGGTGAAGCAGCAGCAGTAAGCGTCAGCCCTCCTCAGCCTTCCAGGTGGTGGGGAACCCTGGCCGCCCGCAGCCGGAGCTGCATCCTGCTGTCCTCTCCACCTCACAGATGAGCTGAGAGGGTGGCCTCGCACAGGGGCCTGCGGGATGTAGCCCAGGCAGGGAGAGGGGCTGCGGCAGAGCCGTGTGGCTCTAGGGGGACAGAGAACGGGCAGCAAGCTCCAGCAGGCGCTCCACAGGGCTGAATGACGTGCCCCTGAGCTTGCCCAGACATCCCTGGTGGCCCCCAAGGGGCGGACACTGCCTGGGGCATTAGGGTGTGCACCTCTGAGGGGGAGACCCTGGAGCACCCCGAGAGATGAAGACCCAGGAGCACAAGCTGTGGGGCGGGCAGGCCTGAGCCTCGTCATGCAGAGGTCAGGCCCAGGAAGGGCACCGAGACATCAGGTGAGGGACGCTGGAAACTTCCACCGGAGGGACTAGTGAGAGACCATGTCCCAGTGTCATGGAGGCCCTGCCTTCCAGCCCCTGCAGTGTCACTCACGCTTCACAGTGTTAAAGTACAATTTTATTTTTTTTTATTTTTTTTTTAATATTTTTTATTTATTATTTCTTTTTAGTTATCGGTGGACACAACATCTTTGTTTGGTATGTGGTGCTGGGGATCGAACCCGGGCCGCACGCATGCCAGGCGAGCGCGCTACTGCTTGAGCCACATCCCCAGCCCCAAAGTACAATTTTAATACATTTTATTAAAACTCCTTGGTCTGCTCTGGACTGGGAAAAGGGGAGGCAGGGAGGGGTCAGGAGGGTAGGAAAGATGGTGGAATGAGGTGGACGTCATCCCCCTAGGTACATGTATAATCGCACAAGTGGTACATCTTTACACCATGGACAACCCGAGAATTGAAATGTTGCACTCCACGTGTGTACAGTGAATTGGAATGCATTCTGCTGTCGTGTACAACTCAGTAGAACAGATAGAAATAATAAAAAAAAAAAAAATCCTCGGGCCGCTATGCCATACCTGGCTCTCCGTTAGGGCCAGGGGGTCCCATATCACCAGAATCTCCTTTTTGACCTGGAAAAGAATAGCAGAGTCCAGGTCACCACTCAGAGCTGATGTGTTCCCTGAGTAAAAAGCGTCCCGGTTGAACCTCTTCCTTCGGGTTTCAAGCCTGAGAGTTCCCAGACCCTCCTTTGCAGGGAAGACAGGGAGTGCCCTCTGCATGAACAGGGCCCTGTGTGTGTCCTGGGGCACGAGGAGGTACAGGTGCTTGCTGTTCACTCACTCTGGAAGCCAGGGTATTCCCCGGATAACTCTGCAGGCAGCATCCCCAGATCCTCAGCTCCAAGGGTGAAGGCGGCTGGCTCGGACGCCAGCTCCTTCCTGACCCTCCCTGCAGCACGGAAATCCAGATCCATGCAGGATGGTGGAGCTGGGGTTGGGCTTAGCAACGGCCAGGTCCAGGAAGGGAGGACACACTTATAACCTCACGCTGGAACCCAGGTCCCTCTGGCCCTCTCACGCAGCCAGGAGCGCTGGCCCAACCTCCTGTTAGGTGGGACAACCTGCGTCCTGCTCTCACAAAGCCTGAGAAACCAAAGCGGGGCGGAGTGGACCGGCTTCCTGGTGTGCCCGGCATGACTTCAGCGATGAAAACCTTGTGCATCACGCTTGTTGAGAGGAGTGGCTGAAAACACAAACCTGGCCTCGCACAGCTCCACCCTGCACCCGGGAAGGTGAACCCCTAAGTCCTGCCGCCCATGCACACTGCCCTCCCCCTCTCCCATGGGTGGAGCAGTCGCTGGCTGCATCTCTGAAAGTATGCACTGGGGCAGGATTTACAGGCGTGATACACAGAAACTAGTAAGACCACCAGGCAAGAAGGTCCATCTACAATTATTCTCAGATGCTCTGAGCCTGGGAGGGAGTGGGAGGCAAGAACTGCATTAGAATACCTTTAGCACCAATGGGACCGATTTTTCCATGGCGACCCACACTGCCTTTCTGTCCTTTGTCCCCCATGTCTCCTGTAGAAAACGATAAGATCAAAGTTGGCAGATGCACAGGTGATCCAACATGCCTCCTCCTTTCCATCTCCCACTCGCACATGCACACACAGACCGAGACTGAGAAACTGCACAGCCCTTAACCTCTCCAAGGTCACACAGGTCCTCTGTGACAGTGAAGGGAAGGAGGCATGGTCTGACCTCCACCCCACACCATGGTGCTTCTCAGCTCTCACTCCCGTCCCCAGCTGAACCAGAACCACAGGACTCCAAGAACACAGAGGGGTGCTCTTGGGAACATGGGCACGGGTGCTAGGTGGCACAGCCTGGGCTCTGCCCGGCTGCATTTGAAGGAGACTCAGGAGGGGTAGGGAGCAGGAAGGAGGGCCTGGGTTGCCCCTGCATGCCTCACCACTGGGCCAGCTCCACACCAAAGTGCCTGTTCCACACTCCCTGCTGGCCCCTGCTAACAGTCACCAGCCCCTCTGCCTCTTCTCCTGTCTCCTGCAGGAGGGAACAAGGCCTGGCCTCACACCACCACGACCCTGCAGGACTTCCCTCTGGTCCCTACACCAAGACTGAGAATGGCCGTCTTTGCATGGCCCCAGAACAAACGCAGAGGACAGTTGCTGAATTCCAGGCTCCTCCCCTCCAGAGGCCACCTGCTCCTGCCTTTCCACAGCTGGTCACCGATGGCCAGGCAGACTGACAGCAGGCACGGGGACTGCAGCAGGAAGCTCAGTTTCATGCTCTCATCCCCAACGTGTCCTGTGTGCCCAGGGTTTCGGGATCACTCCCAACCCACGTTGTCACAGAAACAGGAAGCTCGGGAAAAGCAGCTCCCAAGAGAGGCAGGAGGACCTG
Source organism: Urocitellus parryii (assembly GCF_045843805.1). Classification (NCBI taxonomy): domain Eukaryota; kingdom Metazoa; phylum Chordata; class Mammalia; order Rodentia; family Sciuridae; genus Urocitellus; species Urocitellus parryii. The sequence goes on along the minus strand of NC_135542.1, from coordinate 33,329,732 downwards.
CACCCAGTCCAGCGAGCTCCGTGCAGAGATGGACTCCTGGCAAGAACTTCTGCGTTGTGGCGCACATGGGCAGCTTCCAGAGCACAGAGCACGGCTCGGGTGAGCCACACTGAGTCCAGCGCTGCCCGGGGAAGGGCCAGGAGCGATGCGTTGCTCAGAGCACGTGGGCTCACATGAGTTCTCCTGTGGTCGTACAAGGTCCCTGCATAGAAGTGGGCGGGGCTGTGGGGCTTGACCAGGTCAGTGCCTACTTCAGGGTGGAACCAGGACGGGAACGGAGATCCCGTCTGATCTGAAACTCAGGGCTGCTTTCCTGCAGCGAGGGCCTGTGGATCAGTCAGAGGAATCAGGACTAGAAGGTGGGAACCCCAGCAGTCACTGGGGCCATGTGCAGCTGGGGTACCAGGGAGGGCGGGGCCTGACCAGCCCAGCATGACGCTGGTGCGGCAGGTGTGTGTGCCCACACAACACATGGAGTCTGCTGGGAAATCGAAGGACCATCAGGCAATTGCCCATGAACAGCTACCACCTCATCCCAGTCCTGCTCTGATCTAACCAATGGAGAAGAGCTGCCACTCACCAAGCCACCGGCCCGGGGACACCTTCTCCTCCGCCTGTCCTCAGCCCACTGACTTGTGCCCAGCGCCCCAGCCCTTCCTGCAACCTAGCACTGCCCCGGGTTCCTGAAACCCCAGCTGAGCCGCAGGAGGATGGTGGGGTGGCCTGCTCTTATTTCCCTCCTGGGACCTGGTGGTTCTGCTTTCCATGCGGTGCCCACGCAGGGTGGTCTGTGACACCCTCACACACTGGATCACGGCAAATTGGGCTGCATGTGAGTCTCACATCAGCAGGAGTCCAGGGCAGGGTGAGCCTGCAGACCTTCCAATGGAGGGCAGAGGCCCAGAGCCCTCAGGATCTGCCCAGGCTCACACAGCTGGTTCAGGGTAGAGCTGGACAGGGCCAGCCTGCCGACCCCAACCGGGAACCCCCACTCCCTACCCTGCCCCAGCACATAGAGCAAAAGCCTGGCGGATCGTTCCCCATACCCAGGACACCACTGAGTCCCTGCCTGGAACAGGGCAGTGTCCCTGCCTAGCTCCGGCTGCAAGAGCCCAGGGAGCCCTCCAGAGGGCCTGTCTCTTAAAGGGGTCTCTGGCTTTCACAGATCCCTGGGGAAAGATGGGAAGGGAGTGGGGGCCTCCTGCCCACTTGGGGTTGTCTCTCTGAGGCCCCTGAGCTCTGCCTAACAGGGAAGCAGAGGAGCAGCCCGCAGCCCTCCCCGCTGGCCCTCCCACCCAGACACTCCCCTTGGGAAGGTCAGAACCTGAGGCCACAGGGACAATGAGCCCTTCCCTGGAGGGGAAGCTCCTTCCCACACAAGCACACTCCACGCGAGACCTCCCTGCACAGAGGGGTCAACGTGCACCCATTCCACCAGCTGAAGTGCAAGGTCAGAGGCGAGCGGGCACCTGCTGCTGTAGGAAGCCAGGACCTGAGAGTGAGAACGTGGCGTCAGGCCCACCCCGGTCACGGAGCCAAACTTTAACAGAATCCAAGGTTGTTGCCGACACTGGGTGCCTGTCACCAGCCAGGTACTGAGCTCAGCTCCTGTCTTACAGAAGCATGGGACCCGTCCCTGCCACAGGGCACTAGGAGATGAGGCACAGACACAGGAAACTAGATGCTGTGTGGACAGCCGCAGCCAAGCAGAAGGACACAAGGAGAGACATGAGCTCCAAGCCAAGAGCAGCAAGCACTGCCGTGAAGACCTCGGGATCCCGGGGGCCTGTGCACCACAGGTGGCAGGGCCTGTCCCAGGGTGACTCAGAGGCCTGGGCTCCGGCATTTCTAGCAAGTTTCCACGGGTGCAGATGCCACTGATCCAAGGGCCGCCCTGAAGTGTTGAGGCTTGGGGTGCAAGAAGGCTGGAGGAACAGGAGCCCCAGGAGAGGACCACAGAGCCCCAGGTCTGCACCTCAGCTCCACCACCCAGGAGCTGAGCCACCCCAGGCACACTGCTTAGCCTCTCTGCACCTCAGCGTCCTCATCTGAAGATGGGTGTGACGAAGTATGCCGTAGCATACAGATCCCCATGACCGCCAGCCCTCCTGACGCCCAGAGCTCCGAGCCCACCACCCTGCTGCCACACACAGCCGTCTAGCAACCTGCTCAGCAGCACAGGCCCTGAGCCTGGCTCAGTCCTCCCTCACCACCTGTGTGGCCTCTGTACTGTGTTCCTACCTACAAACCGGGGCTGATAGCAGTTCCCCTCCTAGACTGTGGTGGGAAAATGAGAACCACGGGAAGAGCACCTGGGTGTAGCATGTGGGACAGACACGTCACCAGCAGCAATGACTCATCATTGGAAGGGACTTTCAGAATCAGGACATCACCCAGGGCTGGACAGATGTGCCCCTGCGCTTTAAGGAACTGTCATGGACACCGAAGCTCGAGGGCACTGACCTAGACCCCAGCAGCTTCTCTGAGTCTCTGGCTGGGACCCTACCCAGCCTGCTCCTTGAAGTCAGCAGGTGCAGGTGAAAGGTGGCAGCAGAGCACTTGGAAGCCCAGGCGATTCTCTTCACTTGTCCATCATCCAGAGATAAATCAGGACACTCCCGGGACACAGGGCAGGACAGCACTTTCACATGGCTTTGCTGGTTTTAAGCTCACAACAGTCTCAGTCTCTGCTAAAGCTAAATTTTGTCCCTCTAAAAATTCTAAGTTGAAGTCCTAAACCCCAGGGCAAACGCTTTTTTAAAAGAGGTCACTAAGACTAAGTGAGGTCACAGGTTGTGCCCTGAACTAATAGGAGGATGTGAGACATCATGAAGGCTCAGCCACGGAGGAAAGTCCATGCGAACCCAGAGAGGCAGCTGTCTACCAGCCACAGACAAAGGACTCAGGAGAGACCAATCCTGCCAGACTTTGACCTTGGACTTCCGGGCTCCAGATTTGCAAGGAAATAAATCTAGTTGAACTGCTCGTCTGTGGCATTTATTGCAGTAGCCTGAGCAGACAACACGCCATTCCTCTGCTCCAGCACAGAGGGAGCTCAGAGTATGCAGGACAACACTGGCCACGCAGCAAGCTAGCCAAGACTAATGCCCAGTGGTTCCAAGTGCAGACACTGCAAGCAGACAGACCTAGATCCAAAGCCAGGTCTCTACCCACAAAGTCTTAGACAAGTGATGACACTCTTTGACCCTCAGTTTCCTCATCTGTAAACACTGTCTAATGGTATGCAGCACTTTGGGTCACTATGGACATCAGGAATACAGAATGTCATGTGCAGAGCACAGGGTGGGCACCAAATGTCATGGATTCCACTCAGACCCAGGCAGCTTGACTCCATTTCCAGGGCTTCAAACCCCACCCTCAGCTAGGACTCCATCTCCCTGCTGGTCCACACAGAGGGCCAGCAAGACCACCCTCTGCAGGTCCAGGAACTACTGTGCCCTTGAAAACTAGGGCAGACCATCCAGTGCAGACTCGTGGTCACCCAGTACTGTGGGAAGACAAACAGGCCCTCCCAGAGCCCCAAAGCAGGAATCCAGGGACTGAGAAGCCCCACAGAACCCGCCTTTCTGTGCCAGCCATGGCTGAGGACCCAGGGCAGAGGCAGTGGGACAGCCCCTGGGCAGCCCTCTTTCTCCTGGCCCTCCTGGTTCCTTCTGCCTCACACCCACAGCTTAGACCTACAGACAGGAAAAGACCTGGTCACACTCACAGGAAGGACTTTGGGGGCAGGGTGGACCAGAGAGTGGACAGACTTATCAGACCATGAACAGCTACCACCTCATCCCAGTCCTGCTCTGATCTAACCAATGGAGAAGAGCTGCCACTCACCAAGCCTCTGCCAAGGGCCTCACTGGGCAATACTCACACACAGACACCCACACTGGATGTGGATGTACATGTGCACACACCTATGTACACAGTACACACAGGCACACACTGTAAACCCACACACAGACATATCTGCACACTGCATATATAAGCACACCCATGTGTGCATGCACACTTGGCATACATGTATGCATAGAGACATGTGCATGCATGATATACACATATAAGCATGCATCGTGTGCACATGTCATCTTCTCCCACATGCACATGTGTGCTAGACATGTATGTGCTTGTGTGCATACACACACTGCACATATATGGGCATGTGTGCACACATACTCTGTGTGGGCATACACACACACATACAGGCATACATACACATCATCCATACAAATATGCCTATACAAATGTAACCTTATGTGATAAATATACAATCATATCTGCATGCAAGCATGCACATATACATGCACATGCACAAATACAAATGTATAAACACATGCATGCATGAGTGTATGTATATGTACATATATGTGTAAATACAAAAAAAATGTAATATACATTTGCACACATAGACACAGACATACACACATATACTATCTGTGTGCACATAGACAGTCTATACACACATATGCTATGTGAATATACACAGACATATATACGGGTGCATATATATGCACACCATTACACATACACAAACATGTATTTAGAGACATGTGTACATATGTATGCATACATACACACAAACATACTTGTGCACACAGGCATGCTATGCACATTTATGCATTCATACAAACATACATGCAAAAACAAATACACATACACTGTATATATAGACACCTCACATACTCTATACAGGTACCTGTGTGCGTCTATGCATCCATGAACATAAAACACTATATATGCACTTACATGTGGACATAAACACACACATACCAACACAAATACTGACACATATTTGTGCAAACACACACGTGTGTCTGTACAAACATACGTGCATGGCAGTACATGCCACACACATGCATGCATGGTGCACATACACACCACATGCAGAGCACAATGCATGTGCAGAGGCCTACCCTTGATCCTTACACAATCCAAGGCTGTAAAGCTCACAAACACAGAGCTGGTTTGACCCTACACCTCCCCCTGGGCTGTTCTGGGACCTGCTGCTGCTCTGAGCTGTGAACCTGATAGGAACTTCCTGTGGTGTGGTTGTGTTGAGGAAGAGGAGAGGGTGAGGGCGGTGAGAGCCCAGAGCTTGCCAACACTCCTCTCTCTGTGGCAGCCGGACCTCTTCTATAGCAGATGGGTGTTACTGGAAAACACCCCTTGGGGGCTGACCCCGAGCAGAGCGGTGGTGTGGTTGCCCAGGAGAGTGGACCCCACAGAGAGCTCCCCACCCTCCTGCCTCCAGGAAGGTCTTCAGGCTGCTGCAGATGGCAGCCAGATTTTGGCAAGACCCAGACACGGCTCTCCCACTGCACCCTGGCAGCACCCAGCACACGAAGAGCCTATGCCTCTGAGCTGAGGGGCAGCGCCCCAAGCGCTGGGGGTATGTGCTGTGCTGTCCTCTACCCCACTCCACAAAGAAAAGCAGGGATGCCTGAGAGTTGTCCAGCAGAGACCCATGTACCCGGAGCGGCAGCAGCAGCTCACAGCAGGGTGGGCAGTGCTTATTAATTTTAATGAAGCTGTATCACACAGTCCTTTGAAGTGGAGATAGGGCAAAAAGAGCACTCAGAATCCAGCTTCCTCTGCGATTTTTAATGAAGGGTACTGTGCGGCACAGAGGGCCCCTCGCTGGGGTGGGCCGCCCTCCTCCTTTTCCGCACATCGAGAGGGTCCCAGCTCCGTGACAAAGGAACAAGGCTGCCACTCGGCTCTTGCCACATCACGGGTCTGGGAACTAGGCACCAAGAAACTGAGGTGACACACACCAGAGGTCACGTCAGCAAAGCCATCTACCTTTCCATACTGCCTGAGGCTGGAAACTGGGTTGTTCTTGTCTCGGTGGAGAGCGAAGGACAGCAGGAGTCCTGCCCTGCCTGGCTCTTAGTTCAGAAAGGCAGGCACCAGCAGCACTTCCTCCCCAGCAGGGGCTGCCACGCGGCAGGGCAGCGGTTCCAGGCAGCCTCTCGGCAGGCCAGGCCCAGCTGGGCACAGCTTGCCTCTGGTGAGCTGAGATTTCCAGACCCTGGCCCCTCCCTGTGGGCAGCCCAGCCCCACAGAAGCAGCACCCAGGCCTGTTGTTGACGTGACCTCTGGTGTGCGACGCAGCAGCTTGGTGTCCTCCCGAAGCCAGAGCAGAGCCCCCTCTTTGTAGCAGCAGAGAACACAGCCCAACAAGGCGACCAGAAGCCTCAGAACACAGACTGCTCCCTGGACGCAGGTGGGGCAGCTCCCTCACCTGGGGCCACGTCAGGCACGCAGACCTGGGACTCTCGGTGATGCCGGAATAACCACGGATGTTGAAGACTTTCAGAGATGATTTCTTCTTGAGATAGCTTTATTTTATTTATTTTATTCTTTTAGAAGGGGTTTCACTATGTTGCTTAGGCTGGTTTCTAACTCGTGGGCTCAAGAGATCCTCCTGCCTCAGCCACCCAAGCAGCTGGGAACACAGGTGTGCACCACTGCACCAGCCTCAAGATCTACTGCAAACAACCGAGTGCCCTCTAAATGCCAGTCCCGCACTGAGCCCTGAGACCCAGAGTTGAAAGCAACAAAGTGCATCTGTCCCCAGGGACCTATAGGCTGCAGAGGCATCAGACACATAAAGGAATGCGTATGAGGTACCCCCACCGGTGGTGCTCACTGAGCAGCAGACATGGTGTCCACTGAAGGGCACTGGTCACTAACTGGCCCACCTCCTGGCGCCACAGGAGAGGTGCCCCCACCTCCAAGCCAGGGGCAGCTGAGGGTCTCAGGCAGTTGACGTGTTTCTCAGATGGATCTCATGTCAGATGGGGGAGTGTTCCATGTGTGACCTGCCGAGCCCTAAGGTGGAAGGCCAATCCAGGCAGTGCGAGGGCCCAGGGGGCGAGCAGCCCCAGCCCCCTCCTCTGCAGCAGCGCCCCTCCAGCTGTTTCAAGCTACAATCACCTTCCACTGCTTTTTCAAAACAGGTTTAAAAATCACTGACACACTTATCTGTGTCTCACACTCACACTAGAGAATTCAAAGCCACCTTTTAGATCACCCCACTACCATTTAAATAACTTGATCATATATATGTAATGTCTGTTACATAAAAAATATATACACTGTGACGATTTTTTCTGTCCAAAATGTTCTACTTTGGTTGAAGTGTAATTTCTCGTATTCTACCAGAGCAGAAACAGTACCCAGGGAGATGTGCAGGTAGAGAGGTAGCAGAGAGGGTTCCCCGTGGAGCAGACCGAGAAGCAAGAGAGCACTGAAGGCCATCGAGGGTCCAGGAGGCACTCGGCAGGACACGCCACGTGGGCCTGAGGCTGCACAGTGCCCTCTCAAGGGGGCGAGGTGAGTGCACTGGCTGGGCCCTAGGGCTGGAGCGTGGTCTAGGCCACTAGCACTGGGTACTCCAAGAGCCAGCCCGCTGCAGGGTCCTGCACAGAGTAAAGACACAGGGCTCCTGATCCTCAGCAGAGAATTCTATTTTTTTTTGGAGGGGGTGGGTACCAGGGATTGAACCCAGGGGTGCTTAACCACTGAGCTACATCCCCAGCCCTTTTTTGTAGTTTATTGAGAGATAGAGTCTCACTGAGTTGCTTAGGGCCTTGCTAAGTTACTGAGGCTGGCTTTGAAATCTCGATCCTCCTGCCTCAGCCTCCCAAGCCACTGAGACTACAGGCCTGCACCACCTCACCTGGCCAAAGAATTTTTAAAGGGGTAGGAAAGAGTCAAGTCCACACTGCAGACGCAGCTCTGGTCCCAGGAAGAAGTGGAGCAGACCTGGGACGTCCCCGAGAGATGGAGCCAGAGAACTCAGCAGGGCCCACCCCACAATGCCGTCCACAATGCCACCTGCGCCTGGTGCCTGGCACACACTGCGAGTGGCCACCTGCATTCCACAGCGGGCATGGAAGCCTCCCAGGCCCGGGGAGAGCAGCAGGGCCTGATCCTCGGCCCTGCCCACCAAGGCTGCCTGAAAAGGGAGGTGGCACAGGGCCTGCAGAGAGAGGTGGCACCAGTGTCAGGACGGAGACCAGAGGTCATCTGGTCCCTGGGCTTCCAGAAAAGTGCCTGCTGCGGGGCCCAAGCGAAGGGTCCACCCTTCCGTGAGAGAGAGCAGGGGAGGGACTCTCAGGAGAACGTGCCTGAGGACCCAGGGAGGGGAGGCCACCAGCCAGAGGACATACCTGAGGGCAGAGGGCAAGGGAGGCTGCGGAACCTCCCAGGACTCAAGGCCACGCAGACCTGAACACAAAAGGGACTGGACGGAGCTGAAGGCAGAGCTTGGCCGTAGTACAGTCGTGTTACAGCGGTTAGACACACACCAGGGGCTGGAGAGAGGCAGCCTCGGGGCCACCACGAGGAGCCGGTGCTTGTTGCTGTGTCCACTCGGAAACTGCATCTAGACAGAGCTGGGAGAGTCCACTGCCTGGTGGCCCAGGACCTGCACTTGTGGCCCAACAGGATCCGAGGTGAAGCAGGAGTCCAGCAGAGGTTCCTAGGGGAAGGCTGCTTCAACCCCTCGTGGAGCCTCTAAAAACTCCTGGTCTCCTTCCCAGGTCCCAGGCCACGAGCCTGCGAAGGCTAGAGCGGTCCTTCAGCCGGGAGCCAGCCCTGGCCCTCCCTGTTGGTCTCGAGGACGCCCCTGCCGTGCCCTGGAGAGCTCAGCAGGCACTCCACTGGCCCTCTCCTCATAACCAAGCCCTCCAGAGGGCAGCCCTGGAGCTACCGAGCCAGGCCCAGAGGCCACAGCACCAGGGGCGCAGCGGAGCCTGGAGAGCGGGGGGGAAACGACACTCTGGAAACATCCGAAGGACCCCCACATGTTCTCCCAAACTAGCAAAACTCATGGGTCACTAGTCCCCCAACCATTTCAAAAGGAGTATCACCAGTATAAGTAGCCATCAAGAAAAAAATGACATTGGCCACAACTACAGGGAAACATCTGTCAGTGACTAAAGACTGAAGGAAGAATCCTCTTTCTGCCAATGAGAAACTGAACATTTTAACTGGGAAACGGGACTGGTGCGAATAATGGCTCACAGAAGACTCAGGATGGCCAGAGGCATAACTGGTAAAATTTTATACAGCAAAAATAAAAAAACAAACAAACAGTCCAGGAGCCTGGCCACAGTTAATACCAAACTCAAGGATGAAAAGCTGAAGGTTTTTCTCTAAGATTAAGAACAAGACAAGGGTGCCTTTGGTTGCCACATCTATTCAACATAAGCACTCTAGGTCCTGGCCAGAGCAATTAGGAAGAAAAAGAAAATTAGAAGCTTCCAAATTGGAAATAAGTAAAGTTGGCTCCGTTTGCAGATGGCACAGTCTCGTAGGTAGAAAACCCTAAGACCCCACCTAAAAGGCACTCCAATAAACAAATTCAGTAAAGTTGAAAGATAAAAAGTCAAAATATGAAAGTCATTATTATTTCTATAAGCTAATGACAAACTATCCAAAAAGCAAATTCAGGAAGCAATGTCATTTCAGTAGCAACGAGAGGAAGGAGGAACTTAGAAATGAATTCAACGAAGGAAGTGACAGATCTGGATACTGAAAAACGAGAACCATGAGACTCTGACGAAAGGAAGAGAACACCAATGAACGAAAGGAATCCTGTGTTCGTGAATCGGAAGAATTCATATTCTCTTTTTTTTTTTTTAAACAGAGAGTGAGAGAGGAGAGAGAGAGAGAGAGAATTTTTAATACTTATTTTTTTTTTAGTTCTTGGCGGACACAACATCTTTGTTGGTATGTGGTGCTGAGGATCGAATCTGGACCGCACGCATGCCAGGCGAGCGCACTACCGCTTGAGCCACATCCCCAGCCCAGAATTCATATTCTCAAAGTGTCCAAACTGCCCCAAGCAATCTTCAGATTCAGGGCACCCCTATCGAAATTCCAATGACATGTTTCACAGAAAGAGAAAAAGCAACCCTAAAATTCACATGGAAACACAAAAAGCTACAAGATGCTAAAGCAATCTGTCTGATGGGGAGGCTGGGCTCTCCACCTGCCTGAGGGGGAGGCGAGGTACTGCAGAGACCTGGTGTGCTTCCAGGAGCAGGGACCTGAGCTCCGTGCTCTGCCTTGCTCTGCCGTGCTCTGCCTTGCTCTGCCGTGCTCTGCCTTGCTCTGCCGTGCTCTGCCTTGCTCTGCCGTGCTCTGCCTTGCTCTGCCGTGCTCTGCCTTGCTCTGCCGTGCTCTGCCTTGCTCTGCCGTGCTCTGCCGTGCTCTGCCTTGCTCTGCCTTGCTCTGCCTTGCTCTGCCGTGCTCTGCCTTGCTCTGCCTTGCTCTGCCTTGCTCTGCCGTGCTCTGCCTTGCTCTGCCTTGCTCTGCCTTGCTCTGCCTTGCTCTGCCGTGCTCTGCCTTGCTCTGCCGTGCTCTGCCTTGCTCTGCCGTGCTCTGCCGTGCTCTGCCGTGCTCTGCCGTGCTCTGCGTGATCCAGCAGCTGCCCCTGCAGCCTCATCTCTCGGGACTAGTTCTCTGAGTGATGCAGGGCTGGATCTATGACCCCTCCTGGAATCCCTGAGGTCATGTTTCCATCCACAGAGGGAGAAAAAGCGAAGCCACCAGCAACCCAGCCTCTCTGAGCGTGGCTCACCTCAGGCTTTGGTGCTGGGCTGCAGTGCTCCTGCCACTCACAGATCTCAGTTTGCTCTGGGCATGGACGATCCGCGGTGCAGCATGTGGCCATGAGCAAGCAGAGTGTGGGGCAGAGGGGCAGGCGCCTGATGTTTTGGGAGACCAGAAGGTTCCAGCCCAGCACGTGGCCCTCCAGGTGAGCCTGATCATCAACATTCAGGGCCCCTGTCCAGCTACCTTTTAAATACACGTACATGGGGGAGCATGGTGTGCACACCTGGTGGCCCAGCTACTGAGAAGGCTGAGGAGCAGGGTCACAAGTTTGAAGCCAGACCCCATGACTTAGCGAGCCCCTGTCAAAACAAATAGTAAACCGTACAGGGAATATAGCTCTATAGTGGTAGAGTGCCTCTGCGATCCGTCCCCGGTACTGCAAAAAATAAAAAAGATGGTCACAGGCTAGAGCTCAATGGTAGAGCACTTGCCTAGCAGGTGTGAAGCCCTGGATTCTATCCCAGTACTACAAAAATTAATAATAAAAGTAATTCCACAACTGCAGAACATAAACATTGTTGGAAATATGGAAAATGTGAAGAAGAAAATGTGAATGTCCATAATCCTAAAACTCAAAGTTATCTACTAATATTCTGGTTCATTGGTTTCTAGCGTCCTCTATGCCTTCTAAAGTTTGTTAGGCAGTTCCGTGTCGGCTTTTGCTCCTTTCCAACTCACTAGAGCACCTCAGGCCAGACACTGACAAAGGGGCGGTTCAGCACATCTACCAGAACCCCCAGCGCACCTCTGATGCCACAGGTGCACGGCGAGGATTTGTCCTCGTGCTACCTCAACACATTCAGTGAAACCCACTCGGAGCTCTCCAGCAGCAGATCCAGGAACTTGGGAGCCCACGGAGATCAAACAAATCCACGCACACCTCACTGCCTGGCTGAGGAGCCCCGGGCACCCACACGCAGAACGGTCCCCAAGGCACTCCTCAGGAGAAAAGAGCCAAATCAGAGCCGCCCGAGATCCCGCACTGCATTCCCGCCTCCTGCTCACATGTGCCTCCTGCTCACATGTGCCTTCCCACGCACACCCAGCCCCTCTGCACAGCCATCCAGCTCTGCCACACGGTTGTTCTAGCTCCTCCACTCACAGGATCGTTGCCTCTCGCGTGACCTGGCCTCAGCTCACTCCCACGAGGCAAGCAGAGTTCTGCCATCTGCCAGGGAAGCCGACTCCAGAGGCACCCTTTGAAGCCCCAGGTCTGTCCCGCTAGCCAGCTGCACTACTTGCAGAGGGCCTCCCTCGCTGCTCCCCAGCAGTCTGCGACATGAGGTCTCCCTCCTCTTCATCACCCACCTCCCTCCCCCCAACAGGGCCGGGGACTGCAGGTACCTTTTTCTCCCGTCGGGCCGACTCTTCCAGGCCTTCCCGGGGCGCCTTTGTCTCCCTTCTCTCCCACGTCCCCTGTGGAAGAAGTCACATCTGTTTAGCAACTGATCTGGCCGGGACCCCAGGTGCTGTGTGGACGTGTGCACTTGCTGTGCCCCTCTCCACCCCGCCCACCCTCCCCAAGTCTCAGTGCCCCCATCTGTCCCCGAGGCTCTAGGCCTTGCGCTACCATCCTAGATGACTCTGTCCACCCTTCAGATGCCCCTCAGACGTTCCCTCTGAACTGACTCCCAGTTCATCCCTGGGGGGCCCCATCCTAACACCAAGGAGAAGAGAGGAAGCCGCTCACTGCCCCACAGGGCCCCGGGAAGCCACTGGGCCATGGGATGCGCTGGACACCACCTCTTCTCCCTGAGCACGAGCCCCATGTCACACACACTACTGAGTGGGGTGGACTCCTGGGCCAGGGGGCACGGCCATCCCATTCCAGGGTTCAGACACCAGTAAGGAGACAGATGTGAGCAACTAGAGGAGACGCCTGCCAGACAGGGACAGGGAGGTGCACAGAGGGGCTGGGGCCACGGAAGACAGGGACTCCCCTCCCAATCTCACCCTCACCAAGATCATCTGCCTAAGACAAAAACCATATTACGTCTTTCCCTTCTCGAAAGGCACACAGAGCTGACTTTAGTCACCAACCATGTCCAGACCTCAGACTTCTTCCCTACCTCTGGCTCATCAACACACCAGGCTCCACCTCTCACCTGGCCCTCCCGCGGCTTCTCTGACCTGTCAGCCTGACCTCTCTCTCTCCCAGGGTGCTGGGACCCTGTTGCAAATGTACAGCTTTTTTGTGACCTCATCTCCTTACCTGTTCCACCAGTGCTGCTAGGAACAGAGAGAGAGTGTGCATGTGTGTGTGCACACTTCTGCACAGTGCAAGCCACCATTCAAGTACACTACTCCTCTGTGATTCCCCACACACCCTCTGACTTGGTGAAAGGCTTAACTGAGATTATCGACCCCCCAATGAAATCCCAAAACTGACCACCTGGCCTAACCGAGGGGACATTCATTTTAAATTTAATTAAACAAGAAGAAAAGCAAAGTGAGAGACATCAAGAAGGAGAGACAGACCTGAGACCTCCCAAGGTCGCCCTGGCCTACAGCAACAGGCACTGGCTACCTGCTGAAAGCCCCTGGCCTATTGTAGGTTTGGCACCTGGCCCCATTCATGCACGGCCCTCAGTCTCTGGATAATTCTCAAATTCTCTCTTACCTTTTTAAAAAGAAAGAAATGCACCAGCAGCAGTTCTCAGAGAAACCTTGACAACCCAGCAAGAGATGTCAACCACCAGGGTGCGCACAGCGTGGACATCTGCCCGGCGCCGGAGGAGGACCAGCCAGCAAGGGCGCAGTGGGCGACAGACTCCCCTGTGCGCCAGTGCCCAGCGCCTGGCCAAGACAGCAGAGGAGCAGCGTCCCACCACAGGAGTCAGTAGGGAAGGGAGCGCCCGAGTCCTGTGCAGGGAGTGCCCTTGGAGAAGAAGCCCCCGAGGCAGCCTGAAGGGCCAGCGATGAGGACCTCGCCACGAGGCAGAGAGCACGCGAAGGACTCGACTGCGCAGCACTGAGATAAGCCACCGGGAAGCTTCGCTGGTGTTCATTTGAGCCAAGTTGAGAATTGAGGGAAAATCTAATAAATGCTAATGTCCACCCTACAGGAGGACAGAAGGAGCCAGTGGACATTTGAAGGCCTAGTGACTGCGACTTCCAACATGAAGGAAGGACATGATGGAACATGAGGAAAAGGCCCCCTGAGACCCGCATGGGGGGTCACCCAGACATCGCAGGTGGCAGGCAGAATGTCTGTCACTACCCAAGGTCTGAAAGCTACCCAAGAGGAAAGCTCTTCGGGCCTGTGAGCGTGCGAATGAGAAGCAGACTGACAGGAGCGCTCGCTAGCCACCCCGCAAACAGAGAAGGAGCCACAGCATCAACACAGGGACATGTGTGGGCCAGGACACCGACCGCCTCTCTGAGAGATGCTTTAAGGTGAAGCTGCTGAACAAGCTGGACGTGGCCAAGCAGAGCAAGAGAGGCATTCTGAGGAGAGGGACAGGGCACTGCAGCTGGTCAGGGGAGCCAGGAGGCTGGAGGGAGAGGCTGGAGCAGCAGCCAGACCTGAGATGTACACACAAGGACTGGGATAGCATGGTCACCCACACAGCAGGGCAGTGCACCATGGCAGAAGTCCAGCAGAGACGATCAGACTGGACGAGGGTGGGTGCTTGCATGGCCTGTGCCACAGCCTTGCCCCTGCTCTCCACTGGGCTGAAAGCTCCGTGACGGTGTACCCCACATCTCCTGGCTGACCAGGAAGCCCCTGCTCTAATGTGGACCCGGCTCACATGGCATTTCCACCTCTGCAGCTTGGAGCCAGCCACGGGCAAGCACAGAGCGGTGCACGACTCTAGACCAGCTCCTCACTGCCCAGCCCACGTGCTGCCAGTCTCAATACCCCTCTGAGGACAACTGGGTCACTTATGTCACCTGTAGGCACTTATTTCTGATGGGCAGATGTCTTTTCATCCACACCGAAATCTGACAGTTACAGTATCTTTCTTCTTTTTATTGCCAGAAAAACTGACTGTTTTTAAAAAATGGTCGGTGTTAAAAACTACCGACAAAAAGACTGTGATTGGGTTAGAATGTAGCCGGTGGCAAAGCTCCTGACTCCCACCACAGAGCCCTGGGTTCAATTCCCAGCTCCAAAAAAAAAAAAAAAAGTCTTTGATGTTTTAAAATTAAGCAGAAAATACACAGACTATAGTTTCCAACCAACATGTAAGAAACACCTTAAAAATGAGTGGCACTGGGCTGGGGCTGGGGCTCGGAGGCAGAGCGCTTGCCTAGCATGTGTGAGGCACTGGGTTTGATCCTCAGCACCACATACAAATAAATAAACAAGTGGACGGCACCGTGTCAGGACTGGTAGGCTTCCCTCACACACTGCGGCTTGACCCAGAGTCAGGGAGACGCAGTGGGGGGCTCTGCAGCCTCTCAGACCCGGCCGTCCGCTCCCAGGCCTGCGCTCACCCGAGATGTCCAAGCAGAGCTCATGAAAAACACACCCACCACAGTGGGGCTCACGGCCCAGAAGCAGACCCAACAGAGGCCCCCAACTGGAGGGACGAGCAGGGCGCTGTGCCGTGTGTGACAGGCTCCCCCAGGGCCTTGGCTCATCTCCACCATCAGCCTACCACTAATTAGAGAGCAAAACCACAATGTGGTTAGCCGCCCGTACCTCCCTAAACTCCTAAGGACAGTGCTGCAGGCTGAAGGGACACGGGACTCAGGGAGCCGGTGCCCAGGCGATGGACGAGTAAATGGGTTTACGTGTGACCCACAGTAGTGTCATAAGTGCACACAGAAGCATTTGAACCGACGCAGCACTGTTTCAAAACAGCACCCCGTAAAGGACGGCGACAGGACCTAGGCTAGCACTGAGTTTCCACCCAGCAGTGACCTGCCGCACGGACAACCGGAAATAGGCAGAAGAGCCCAGGGTGGCCTGCAATTGAGAACCACGCTGACCAAGATCAAGCAGCTCCCACCCTCCGAAGTGCTCCAGGGTTTCAACGTCTCCTCTTTCACGCAGGAATGTGGTGTAGCATTTTGTACAGATACGGGTCCTCTTAGACACCACGTAGGGGGACCAAGTTACCATGCAGAGCTCTAAGGACAAGGCTCATCTCTGCCAGGGGGGTCAGAGTTTCAACTCCCCGCTCCTGCTCCACCACTGATGTGTCTCCTCTCGGAGAAACGGGAAAAAGGGGCAGGGTTCCACCTGACCTGGCCTCCTGCACGTCCTACGAAGGTTTGCCCACATTGCACTTGGGCCTTTTTTGCACTAGAAAGATCCACAACATGAGATACTTAGATACATAGTTGCTGCCAGCCGAGGAGGGCCCGGACGTTCCTGGTCAATACATGGCTCCTAACCCTGAACCAGCCCGTCTGCGAGGGTCACGAGCAGGAGAGGCATGGCCTCAGAGCCACTGCCTAGGCCAGCAAGGCAAGAGTCCGGCAGGACCCAGCTAGCTTGGCCGCCCTCGTTTTGAGAGATTACTGTCAATTAATTTGTAATTAATCTGATAAAACCTGTAAGAACAACCCTGCCCTTTGTCACTTCTGAGCAGCAGTCTCCCTGATACGTATCCACATTTTCCCATACGTAACAAGAACCTCACTGTTAGGTATGATTATTATGCACCAATGTTAAAAAGTTTTAAAATAAAAATTTTTTAAATACATGTTTCCCCACCTACAGCGAGGTCTTTAACCATTAGGGAAAGTCCGTCTCTCTCTAAATGCAGACACAGTGGACTATCAACAGATGCATTTTGTTGAACACAGTCAAGGGGCCGCCTGGTGTATGTGCTGAGAAGATCCGACAACCACAGGTGGACCTGCAAAGTCCCGGGAGCCCAAGGCCAGGAGGGCACGCGCCGCGTCTCACAGACAGGCACCTTCCTCCACAGAGAGGCCCTGCTCTTCTCTCCAGCCCTGAGCCAAGCCCTGCAAGATTCTCAGTAAATTCCGTCTCATGAACCAGCGGCCACCGTGTTCCTATTTCCCCTTAAAAGCAAGAGCTGTACTGTGTTTAAATAGTCTCCCTTCATGGACCACCATGATTTCTGACTCATCAGTTCTGACAAACACCGTCAGGCTCCACCGTCCCTCCCCTGCTCCCCTCTGACTTGCTGATCTTCACGGGACACGTGATGCAGGGAGACCTCTCACCTCCCTGGACAGTTGCAAGCTACCATCTAGAAGCCGGGCAGCAGGGGCTGGGCCCTCTGGTCACTGCATCCCTGTCTAGGAACAGGAAACCCACACAGCACAGGGCTCAGCACAGAGGGGCTGGGGCTGGAGGCCACTTCTCCCTCCTCTCCTGGCGCTGTGTATGTGAGCATCACTCTCCACAGGGCCTGTGAGTCCTGGTCCAGGTAAGACACCCAGAGAAGAGTGGCATTCGCCCACTTGCTGACGTGTGCTGAGCATATCGTGGGCCATCCCGGGCTGGGGGGGTAACCCCCGCCCCCCGCCCCTGTGCGTGAGGACCAGGAGGGTGCTGTCTCCAGGCCAGGGCCTTCTCTCCTGATGCCAGTCTGTCTGCACATGGTTCACAAAAACTTACATGAACCCTGAGCTTTTATGGCTTGGAAACCTGGAACTTGCTTCCCTCTACACTCTCCCTGCCGCCCCATTGAAACACCGCAACCATGGAAGTCTTTGATTCTGCTTTAGCCAGCACACCCAGTATCACAGAGCACTCCTGGCCACGTCCACTGTCAGAGGGTCAGGTTTCCAAGGGCCTGAGTAGCTGTGTCACAACATTCCTGCAGTGCACATCCCCTTGGCCTTGACAGATGACAGGGTTGGTCTCAGGAAGCGAGGATTTACACCCCGGATGCAGAGGGTGGGCTACAGCGCACGCGGCTTGCACATTCCACACGCTTGGCCACCCAGGAGCAAGTCTCTCCACCCGCCCGATAAGCAGCCCTTCAGGGCAGGATCCGGGTCTGAGCACTGGTAGGACCCTGCTCAGAACCTACCCACCCACTGTGGCGCTCAGTAAGTCGACAGGCTGCAGAGGGACGGGTTTGCCGACCCCACCAGCAGCACGGGGCCTGACAGCTTGGCCAGCTCATCACTGACCCCACACTGGGTTCAAGTGCAGACAAACCATGATGGAGGAGGTGCCACTCTGCCCAGGAGCTGGCCAGGAAGAGAGGAAAGACCTGGCTGGCCACCTGTCCAGGACGGTCCATGCCGAGCGCCACCCATGTCCACAAGGCCAAGGGAAGGAGCACAGGCCACCACCAAGGCTGGCTTCTAAAGCACCTGGCTCAGAACTGCCCCGAGAAGTGCATCCCAACTGGAAGACCCGGTGCTGATGCTGCCTTCCTGTGCGTGCAGAGCCAGGGCTGCTGCATGCAGGGGGCTTGCAGGCTCAGAACCACGCCGAGGTGACGGCTCAGCGTGCTTCCTTCCGGCTTTCCTCAACAGTGGCATATGTCTTTATGTTTTAAAAGAAATTAGGGACCACGGTATTTCACACTCTGCTCTCCTGTCCAGCCTTAGCTGCACCGCACCTCCCTGTAACTGTCAGGACCCGCTAAAGCGTCCTCCTACCTGCCCCCTTGGTCTGTTACCAGAGACTTGGTCCAGGTGGAGCCGCGCGTTAGGAGGCGGGAAACAAACTGCAGTGAGATCCGACTGCCGACTGTCTACCCTGTGGGGGGCATGGAGTCCTGCCACGGCCACGCACAGGAACCCTCACCACAAACCCTGCAGAAGGGAGGCTGGGATCCCACGGCTGGAGAGGCCCGGCCAGGGAGGAGAGGCGGCCTGTCACCCTGCAGCGTGCGTGAGGTGCATGTGGGCCGTCTCCCCCAGCAGCCTTCTTCCCCACCTGCACTTACGAGAAGGGACAGCCAGACAGGTGACAGTTCCTCATGACAGAACAGAAAACCACTGGAAGGATCCTGGAGCCCATGCCCACTGTCCTGAGGACACAACAGACACTCTGGAGTCCCACATGGTGGATGGGGACATGACCTCCACAGTCACGTCTCCCAACTTAAACTTGAAGTTTCCACTCACAGATCCATTCACACGCCCTCAAAGTCAGGGCTCAAAACCAGTTCCCAGAACTCGGCCTCCAGGCGGCTCAGGGACCCCTGCAGCAGCTGGTTATTGGAGAACCCCAAGACGGCTGCCTGGGCAGAGCCTAGCTGCTGGCTTCCAGGCCTGGGATCAGCGGTGATGTCCTGAAGGCCCTAGAGAGGGCACCAGGACAGCACGGCACACTGGCCACCACAGCCTGACCTGGTGCAAGGCGCAGAGGCCTGGGATCATCCTGGCCGGGCGTCCTCACAGGGGTCTGGCAGCTCCAGGCTACAAGGATCCACCTTAACAGCTCAACACAAAGAGCAGCCCAGGCAGAGGCTGGCTCCAGGGCCCACAGCCCAGGCTGCCCGTGTAGGGAGGAGCAGGAGGCAAAACTGGATCTGGGGTGTGGAAAGTGGCTGTGACTGCCCTCTCCTCCCAGGCCAGGGCCCAGCACCGCGCCCCTCACTCAGGAGGGCAGCTCACGTGGCCCGCTTGACCCTGTTCTGCTGGCTCCACTGGGCACTCAGGCAGCTGCGCCTGCAGCTCCTCCCACCCCACACGGCTCCGGGGTCTCTGGCCCAAGACGTTCCCAAGTGGAAATTCCACTGGAAGGCCAGAGAGCTGGTGCCTCGAGGACCTTCCTCAGGCTGTGGCTCGCCCCAGGCCTGGCCTGCAGAGCCATCTCTAGCTGGAAGCAAGTCACAGAGAGCAACAAAGAAAGTTCTCATTTTTAAAAGGAAGAACCGTCCGGAGGCAGAGTGGGAGCTCACTGTGGGACCTGGGGCAGGACGGTTCGTGCTGAGCGCCACCCCAGGTCCGCAAGGCCAAGGGAAGGAGCACAGGCCACCACCGAGGCTGGCTTCTAAAGCGCCTGGCTCAGAACTGCGTCTGCGCCTCCGGCTCCCTCGTTTGTCCAAAAGACCAATGAGATCCTCCAGGGCTGAGTCCAAGCCGGTGCCCCGACCCGGGGATCCCAGGGGAAGGCTGAGCTGCACACAGACTGCTGACCCCAGAGTCCCACCATTCCTCTGCTGAAGGAGATCCGACACCCCGTGACCCAACCTGGGTGACACGGGGGAAGCCATGCCTGGCTGTCCCTGGAACCGGAGTCAGGCTCAGGGTTTCTGCTGTAAGACAGACGCTCAGGGTCCCTGAGCCACCTGGAGGCCACTGTGGGGCCAGAGCCCCAGACACAGGACCAGTTGTTCCCTTTTTTTTCTTTTTTGGTACCGGGAATTGAACTCAGGGACACTGGGCCACCGAGCCACATCCCAGCCCTAGTTTGTCTTTTCTTTACAGACAGGGTCTCACTGAGTTGCTTAGTGCCTCGCTTTTGCTGGGGTTGGCTTTGAACTTGCAATGCTCCTGCCTCAGCCTCCTGAGCTGCTAGGATTACAGGCGTGCGCCACCGCGCCCGGCCAGCTGTTACCTTTGAGGCCTGGGACGAGAATCTGCACAGAGCAGGCGTCATCCACCGTCTGCTGAGGACATCCAGGTGGCAGCAGCAACAGGAATGCCAGGCCAGTCAGCGTGCCCGCAAGAGCCAGGTCCCTCTTCATCATGAGCACAGGCAGGACATTGACCTGACGGAAGGAAGGCACAAACAGTGAGGGACTCCAGAGCGCGGGGGTGACTGAGCAAAGCGGGCCTCGACCAGCCAACCCTGTCCTTCCCCTCCAGGATCTGGAGCTCGCTTACTGGCTGGGCCACGAGCTGGCCTCAAGCCCCAGTCAGGCAGGACACTCGCAGTCCTCCTGCCCTGAGCCTGTGAAGGCTGAGCGTGTCCACAGTCACCGCTGGGATGAGCTGCCCAGCACAAGGCCTGCCCCAGGACCCCATGTGATCCTCAGAAAAGACTCGGGCACAGAGGACAGGTGGCACAGACGGAGGCCCCCCACAGAGCTGGGCAGAACTGTCCAGAGGGAACGGCCCAAGCACCAATGCTAATGGTTCCATTCACAGACAGGAGCCCAGGCCCCACGTCCCCTGTCCGCCAGGAGACAAGGACAGGAGGCTCACTAGACGTGGCCTCCTCCAGAGAGGCTGGTCAGGAGAAGGAGCCCACCCTGGGAATTTAGGGGACGCAGTCACGAGTGGTCTCATGGGCTGTCCTGGGAAGGGTGGGGCTCATTGCCCCCCACCCCGTTCCTCATCACGAGGGGCCTCAAAGCCTGAGAGAGGGAAACCATCAGACCCTAGGAGGAGAGACGCAGGAACAGGAGAGGGGGCAGCAATGAAGGCCAGCGGTCGAGGCAGGAGGGAAGGAGTGGGGGAGCCCAGGGAGGACCAACAGGGGGGCCGGGGGAGGGAGGGAGCTCCACAGCACCAACATGTCCATCCTGAAAGGCCACCTGCTGACACTGCCCGCACCTGACCACTGGGTCCATCGATCATCCAACAACGTGTGAAAGCCAACCCGGCAGGATGCAGCCAGAGCAGCCAGCTTCACTCACTCGGTTGGAAGACAGAGGACAGATGAGAGGCGTCAGAGGGAAGGCGAGGGCAAGGAGGGGGTCCGGGCACGCGGGAGCGGCTGTGACGGGAACAGGAAGGGCTGCCCTCCAACTCTCTCCTCCCCACGAGCGATGACAAGGAAAGGCCATGTGAAGATGGCCTTCTGATGTCACCACCATGAAGGGAAATGTCACATGCCCCCTACGCCTTCCTCATGCTAAGGAACAGTCAGGGTGGGCCCAGGGGGAAGAGGGAGGGTGAGACAAAAGTGAGGGCAAGGGCAGCATTCCCAGGGCTGTGCCAAGATCCATGCACTCACCTCCGCCTTCCTGGAGCCCTGAGGCCGGGGGAACGCGGCCTGCCCTCTGCGGGTCCAGGGTGCCAGGGGAGTGAGACACTTCACAGCTCAGAGTCACAGCCACTGACTCTACAGGCCAGCATGTCCCCAGGCCCTGCCCTCTGGGCCACTGGGCCCCTCGCTGGCCGTGGGTCCTCTGTGCACACATGCAGGGGAAGGCCAGAGGCTAACTCACAAGGCACCCACCCCTCGGTCAAGTGTCCAATCACAAGGAATCACAGAGGGAACTGGCCTTCTGCTTTCCCTGAGAGAAAAACACTTGGGCCAGGCCGACTGCAAAAGATGTAAATCCAAAATCAGGAATGGGAGAGAGGGAGGTACACTGGCGAGGGAGAGCAGCCGCTTGGTCCTTCTGAGCAGCCGCAGTTCCAACGAGAGCTCTGGCCCACCCAGCATCTCCCCGTGACACTCCTTGGTCAGTTTGTAATGTTTTATGATGCAAAATCTGAACTCCGCACACAACTAATGCCATGAGCCTCTGCACCCCTTGCCCAGCCTGGTCTGACACCTTGGAGGCATCGTGTGGGTTCCCTGCCATCCTGCCTGGTCGGCACACAGGGACAGGATGAGCGGTAAAGGGAAGGACCTGAGCCCACCCAGGGCCAACCGTGAAGTCAGGGTGCGCTCCTCCCCGCCGCAGCCCCCAGAGCGACTGACCGCCTGAACTCTAGCCCCTGGTTCCCTAGCAGTGAACAGCACTGCTACACAGGCTTACTTTCCTGAATATATTTGCCTGGATGGCCAGTTGGGTTCCGTGAGGCACTGCCACATTGGCAGTCTTCTCGTGTCCAACCTTTCCGCTCCACTCTGCAGTTCACCCACTCTGCAGGAAGCTGCTGCTTACTGACCGTCTGGTCACAGTAATGCAGAGAGTACGGGTCACAGATGGGGGCTGGGATGGGGTGGGCGTGGGGGGGCAGAGGGACGCGGCTGCAGCCTGAGCTCACCCCGAGTACCCCAGAGCAGACATGCCATTCACATCTGCCTGATCCCGAAGGAAGTCCTGTGCAGCTCACAGAGCCACCACTTGGGGCTTTGGTGACCAGATGGCATGGTGTTTAATGGGCAGCCACAGAAGCAGCTGCACCACTTACCAGTACCTTGGGCACACAGCATGCCTCTTGTGAGCTGGCTTTCTCATCTTAAAATGGAAATGAGAAGCCCTTGGCTCTCTGGGGGAATAACAGAGGTGATGCCTAATAAGTGCCCTCAGCACTTATTCGCGTGTGATTCTGGGACATTGCTGAGTCTTTCGGACCATGCTTCCTCACCTGCACCTGGAAATGGTGAATAGTCTCTGAGGAGCATGGCAGTTGTTTTCTCCGACCTGACGGATGCTGCCCAGCTCTGTCCTCTGCAGTGACTCTGAGGACAGAGCTGTGTGCTCCTGTGTGATGAGCGCACTACCAGAGGCAGGGTGGACAGGAGACTTTCCTGGGTGCGTGTGTTGCCCTGGTGTGGGCAGAGGTGCTGTTCAGGCCTCTCTGCCGGGAGTCCGGCTTCCTGCCCTTGCACACCTGTCTCTGTGCTATGGAGAGCCATCGCTTGGGGAGCACTTCCACGGACCAGGCCCCGTGCCAAAGGCTTGGTGCAGGGTGCTCTGAGGCCAGCCTGTTCTGCTGCTGACCACTGTTTGGTTGGTTTTGGTTTGGTTTTTTTTTCCGGGGGGTGTTTATTGTTTTTTTGTTTTGTTTTGTTTTGTTTTGTGTTGTTTTGTGCCAGGGGTTGACCCAGGGTCACTCAACCATTGAGCCACATCCCCAGCCCTTTTCATGTTTACTTTGAGACAGGACTTTGCTAAGTTACTGAGGCTGGCTTTGAGCTTACGATCCTCCTGCCTCAGGCTCCAGAGCCTCTGGGAATACAGGCGTCACCCCCACACTCGGCTGCCCTCTTCATTTTCTGAGACAAGGCCTTACTAAGTTGCCGAGGCTAGACTTGAACTTGAAATCCCTGCCTCAGCCTCCTGAGTTGCTGGGACGACAAGTGTGTGGCCACCTTGCCCAGCTCCCAGAGTCTTCACCACATCTAACGTCCACACAGAATGCCCAGGGTCGGTCGCTGGCTACACGGTCCACCTGTGTGGGGCCATGGCTGCCACATGTGGGTGAGTGCTCTGCTGTCAGTGTTCTGAAATTCCTAGGAGTTTGGGTAACAAGGGGCCATAGTGTGCAGCCAGGCCTGCTCTTGACAGCGCTCTTGACCCTACGCACTTGGCCACCAACTGGACAGCAAGTATTTTGATTCCGTCTACTGAAAACAATGTTGACCCTTGCAGCACGTTCCACACGCCCGGCCCTTGGTCCTTCCTGGTGTTTGCTGGGTGTAAACCATGCTGAGTGTTCGAGGTTCCTCAGCTACCCCAAGGTTTCCTGTCTGGTCAGAAACAGTTCTGCCCAGAGACAGCAGGGCGTTTAGCAACGGTCACCGCTCTTGCTGTACAGGTCCTACGGTGACTTCTAGAAGGATGGGCTGATGCTATCACCCAAGAAAGGAGGTGACCAGGGCAAGGCAGAGGCCAGAGTGAGCCACTCTGGGCCTGCTGGTACAACCCCGCTCAGCAGCCCCCTGCCCACGCATGTGCTTGGGGCCTGCTTTCCGCGGGCCTTTCCCTGGGGACAGGAAGAGGCACAGGCCTGCCCTCCAGTCGCTCCCAGACTCTGGCTCCAGCTATGAACCAGGGCCCGTAGGCACAGGGTGGAGGCCCCACCCCCCAGGAGCCCCACGCCCCAGCACTCTGACTGTGCAGCTGCTCGTAAGAGGAATTTGGTTTATGAACTGAAAGCGGCAGCAGGCGCAGGATCTCTTTAAGAACAACATCCTTATCTCCCAGCCAGGCCCAGGTCTCTAAGGCGCCATCCACGAGATCAGCTCTGCAGGGAGAGGGCACTTCACACAGGGACAGAAGAAGGAAGGGGAAAGCGTGACTCGAGCTGCCAATCACACTCGCTAAATACCTCCAGCAGGACCCAGGGCGTCCCAGACACTGCAAATGCCCACCAGGAGCCACACCTGAAGCACGAGGGGCGGCTGGTTTGACTGGCAGACTGAGCTGCCCACGCTGGCTTCCTGCAGTGCCCTCCCCGGGGTTTACAGCAATTTCCAGCCAGGACACGGTTCTTCCCTCCTCACCACCACCACTGCAGGAAGAGGCCCCTTCCCTCTTGTCTCCCTGGATTTAAGCAGATTATGGGCCTGGTCCCTTCTCAAAATCAGAGATGGTCCAGGACGCTGCTCGGCCCAGCACCACAGTCCCCTATCACATGCAGTGGCTTCAAGCATTGCTGTTGGACGTGGAGGTGCCCCTTCTCCGCGGCTCCAGCAAGACCCCGGTTCCTCAGGGCTGGTGTCAGGCAGCAGGGCCACGCTCTGGAGCTCTTTTCCAGATTCCAGAGACAAGAGGACTCCTGCCGGTAAGAGATGACCCACTGGGAAGGACTGTCCCTCCCTGACGGTGGCCTCCTCCAGTCCCAGCTCTGCCTTACTACCGAGGGTGAGGCAGACAGCAGGTCCCCAGGGAGGGCCACTGCACTCAACACTCTCACAATGGCAGATGAGGTCTGTGGCCAGTTACGACCCGGTGGTTTGAAAAGAGAAGGCACCAGGCTCCCCGGCTGCAGGTTGAGTTTTACATAACTAGTGACCCCATCTGGTGATCCCCAGGACTTGACTCCTGTCATCAAAGTCTCCATGAAGTTCCCACCAGGAATGACTGAACCCAGTCTCTGCCTGAATCCAGATCCCACCTTCCTCGCAGCCCAACTCCATCTCCAGCCCCACATGGAACCTTGTCCCCGCATCCATGTCTCAGTGCCCAAGTAACCCCCCGGCCGTCGGCAGTGTCTCCTACCTGGGCACACTAGGCGAGGAGGCTGTCCTGAGCACTGCTGGCCTAGGAGGACACTGTGCCGCAAAGCCTCATGGCTGCTCTTTACAAGGGCCGGCCCCAGTCCAACACTCGGAGGGGACCCTGCCTGGCTGCCGGACGGCCCAGCAGTCCAGCTGGATGGCTGCAGCCTTATCTGCAAAAGCTTCCTGTCTGAGACCATCCGCTGCTGCAGGATGGTGCCTGAGTGTGGGAATGCCGGCACCACGGGGCCTGGAGATGGCCCCAGCCTCCAACACCCTCCTGCCTCTTGTGGAATTCTTTTGTGTTTTCTTTTTTCTTTGTTATTGTTTTATTTTTGTTTTGTGGTGCTTGGGACTGAATCCAGGGTGCTTTACCACTGAGCCACATTCCCTGCCCTTTTTATTTTGAGACAGGACCTTGCTAAGTTGCCTAGACTGGTCTGGAACTCGCATCCCCCTGCCTCAACCTCCCGAGCTGCAGGGATTGTGAGCGTGGCCCCGGCGCCCAGCCTCTTTTTGCTTTGTGGCTGTTAATGAGCCACACTGTGGAAAAGTTCCTAAGTGTGAAGAAGAAAGAGTGGAGACCAGCACCTGGCAGCACATCAGCCAGAAGTAATCGCAGCTCAGCCTCTCCTGTCCTGTTTCCCACATGGGACTTCACTGCAAAACGCAGGAGGCACTCACCACTGCCATGGAGAGCTGGCCGGCAGTGAGACCCAAATTGCCACTTAAGTTGCATTTAAAAGCAGTGAATGCAAGAACAAAGTCTTGTGGACGTCTCAGGGCCACAGTGTGCAATGACCCAAGGGCTGGACACATTCACACCTCAACACCAGGCAGCACCCCCTCTGCTCCCTCAGAACACCAACGGTGAGGACAGCAGGACCCCCAGGCTCTGCCGCCAGGTGCTGGTTAAGACCACTTGCAACCACTGAACCAAGTCTCATCACCAGCCCCATGTTAGAGGTCAGGAATCAGAGACCTCGCCCAAGACCAGTTAGCAGAAATGGGCAGGCCACTGCTGCCAAGCCAGCCTCCCTGTCCCTCCTTCCTGGACCCCTCCCATACAGCTGCTGTAGAGCTGTCTGTTCACATTGTCCTGCAAGGTAAAGGGCTTTCAAAACATGCCAATAACCTGAGAAATACCCTGTTACAAAAATAAAAATGGTGATTCCATTTGCCTCTTTTGCATAGGTTGTAAATCAGACCACTTAAGATGATAAACCATGTTCACACTGTATTCACACTAGTACCAGGAAGTCACCCGCCACTTCCATGTCCTGCCCGCTCCACTCGGCCTCTGGAGAGCATCACGCCACGGGAAGCACTCTTTTGCACATGAGCTCTGACCCCACAGACTGTTCTGCTCCAGGGGCCAGGGGAAGATTGGTCACATCCAGTATTTACATTTCTCACAGATAACCAAGAGGTCAGAGAGCATAAGTCACATGAAAACCACTTTGTCTCTGGATGGGAACTTTCACGGAGGGTCACGCCAGACGTGTTCCCATATCTCTGAGACACTTTGTCCCTAAGGACATTAACCGCGGCCACCTCGGGTCCTCATCCAGAGTTTCTCCAGAGTTCCCTGAAGTGCAAGGCAGCAGTGAGGCCTCCTCATGCAGGACTTGCTCATCTGGTCCTGTCCTAAGCACCCTCTCCCTCCCAGCCCACACTGCCAATGTCCAGCAGCCAGCAGGTCCCAGGGCACACGCATCGCTGCCAACACGTTTCAGACCTTTGTTCTTGCGAAGCAATGAGAAGGCACTGAAGACTCCAATGTTAGCAAATGGATGAGAGCCAGCTAAAACTCTGCGTCTGAGGCAGGTTACAGCACTCTTTGTCCTAGCTTCTATCCAACGCCAGAATCTGGATCACACTGCTTGTCATGGATTGCCTGGGGGGGGGGTGCACCCTGCCTTAGAGGACACCATCAGATTCCTAGGGAGTCTAACTGACTTAAAATCAGATTGCTTTGCTGACCACTTGGAAGCCAGTGTCCACTGACCACGTGGAAGTCAGGGCATCATCAGAGCTTCTCAAACTGCAGCCAGTGACAGAATCACCCAGAGACTTGTTAGGGCAGATGGTGGGGTACCATGCCTTAAGTAGTGGGATCCAAGCATTTTCTGCTCTATCAAGTTCACAAGAACCAGGACCACACTTTGAGAACCACACCTGCCTCATAGATGGCTGTCAGCATTCAAGGGAGCACAGAATTGCTCCAGCAATGGCTGCAGCCGGAATTGCTCGGTGCCTGCCCCCCTTGCCTGTGTGCCCTGAACTGCCACACTGGCCTGCACGCGCCTGCTGCAGCACAGCCAGAACTGAAAATCAACACACCCACCCCGACGGGAGGGAAGGGTGCTTGCTGGTGGACCTGTCTTGAAGAAACACCACTTAACCCTCTGGTCGAGAGCACACCCACAACACAAAGGGACATGGAGAACTGCCCAGCATAGCTTCCTCTCTCACAGGGCAGCTGTGGACCTGAACTTACACCAGGGCTCCCTGGGGGGTGGTCCTCAGGCCTCTCGCCCTCCCAGGTCATCTCTGAGGCTCGCAGGAGCCTCCAGAAACAGATCTGAAGCCAAAAAGAAAAATAAGCTTCCTAAGGCATACATGAGAAATTCACAAATGCCATTGCTTATCTTCCAGACTTCTTGGTGGCGTGTTTTCTAATGAAAGTTGCGGTGGCGACTGTTCAGCGTGCTAGATCCCCATCTCACCATGCAGCCAGTAAAACAGCAGGCGCTGCAGGACCAAAAGGGAGCCCACCAGAGCACACACACCTACCTCCCCCAGCTCCACAGCCTCCGTGGAAAACGTCGTTGTCGTTTTTTGTTGTTTTTAGTTTCAACAGTGAGAATGTATTATTTTTTTGCTCTTTATACTTGTACTTTTTTTTGCATTACAATTCTTATTACACATATATATTCCACAATTTTTCATGTCTGTTTGTATATAAATCAGGTTGACACCCAATTCGTGTCTTCATACATGTACTTTGGATAATGATGCTCATCACATTCCACCATCCTTGCTAATCCCCTGCCTCTTCCTTCCCTCCCTCCCTTCTTACCTATCTAGATTTCATCTATTCGTCCCATCTTCCCCCTCCCTACTCCACTGAGTCAGACTCCTTGTATCACAGAAAACACTTGGCATTTGTTTTTTGCACTGTCACTTTTTGAATGGTGGTCAAACATAAGTTTCTACTAGATTTCCTTCATCTACAAGTTGTAAAATTTCAGACATTTCCACTGTTTTGTGGTGCTGGGGATTGAATTCAGAGCCTTGCATGCTTACCACTGGGCTACTACCCCAGCTATAATGAGATTCTGGGATAAAACTGGAAACGGTCCCTAAACCTTTCTGCTCAGCAAAGCACTAATTGTAGCTGAAGCAGTGAGACGACTTCATTTTGAAAAGCTTGCCTCAATACTTTACAGCAACTGTAAACCCCGCTCTAGGCTGTTTACTTTCTTGATTTTAATAATTATCAAATCTGAGAGACTTTGAAGAATATGAGTTTAGAATTCACTTTAATAAGAGGGCTGTGAGCTAGACTTGGGGGCTGAGGCAGGAGATCAAAAGTTCCAGGACCAGCCTCAGCAACTTAGCAAGGCCCTGATCAAGACTGTCTGAAAACATGAAATGAAAAGGTCAGGGATGCGTGGCTCAGTGGTGGAGGGCGCCTGGGCTCAACCCTCAGTGACAAAACAAAGCACACAGGGGGAAGCTGAGGGGAACCTGCTGGAAGTAGTCACATGACCATCACCTTTGTGAGTGACAGAAAATCTCCACTACCACTTTGCAAGACAAAGATAGATGCAAATGGAAGCAGCACATCTTTGCCTGTGCTTCCCATCCTGCAACTGTGCAGCTGTTGTTACAGACCAACCAAAATTCTGCACTTATCCTGGTATTCTGGTAATCTTTGTTCTTGCAAAGTAATTAGAAAATATTGAACGTTTTATGGGACTGGGGTTGTTGCTCAGTACTAGAGTGCTTGCCTCACATGCGTGGGGCATTGAGTTCAATCCTCAGCACCACATAAATAAATAAAGGTATTGTGTCCATCTACAACTAAAAATTTTTAAAAAAATTGAACATATTAAATGGTTACAAAGCCAACTGGAACTCCTTGACAGACTGGAAAGCCATTTCCAAGTTTTTGGAATATTATAGGATAATCTAACTTAAAACAGAAGAATCTCCCAAAGGCCATCTTAAAATACACTTAATTCTTATACTAGTTTCAAAAGGCAATTATGTTCTCACGTATGTTTAAAAGTTCTTTTCATGGAGATATTTTTGCTTTGTTTTAACCCCTCTGAGGTGTTACTAGTGAGAGTAGCAGCATTGTTGAAAATCCTGACATATAGGTAGGTCCCTCTGTGCAAATTCTCCAGTCTTCACAGGAAGCCACTAAAACAGAAGCCCGAATCTACGCAATCTTGAATACAGAATACCCGAAAACAGGATACTGTAAACGACAGTTTATTTAGTCATTTTGTTTACAACTGAAACTCTGGGAATTCAAAATTAACATCCTTGCCTGTGAGCTTCTTATAGACACCAGAAAAGGTTTCAACCTACAAGGAAAAAAAAATGAATCACAAATTAATCACAAACTTAAATAAATGCACACACAGACCCCAAAACCTGACGTCTGTGAAAACGTCTGGCATGATTTTCCTCCTGGACAACCAGGGGTGGAAACTCCTCAGGGCATCCCCCCAGAATCCCAGGACCAGGGACAAGCTCGACTTCAGCCTCCCTGGACAGACTCTGCATCCTGACACAGTGCCATTCCTCCTCTGTAGCACATGGATGAAGCCAGGGGGTCAGCAGGTGTCCCCCACCACCCACCCCGATGTGTGAAAACACAAGCCTTCCTCAAAGCTGATCCCGGGTCACTTCCATTCCTCCTAACAAAAAGGTAGAGAAATTCAAGTGTCCAATTTCTAAAACATCCCCAATTGAGAACCTGGCACACAGAGTCCAAAGGACTTGGGTAGAGGTGGCAAAGGAACAGCCAGCCCTGGGGTGTACCCTCCTTCCAGCAGTCAGGCCCCTCCACCAGTATCAGCCCCCCACCTTGTGTTCCACGTTGTTCTGCTGTGCTTTGTCCAAGTGAACTTTTATAAGCCGGCTGCCATCCAGCTTCACACGAATCCTCTTGCCCACAATTTCACTCGGGAAGACTAAGTCCTCAAGGATCGCATCATGCACAGCTGTCAGAGTACGGCTTAAAAAATAAGCAGAAAATTAAGCAATCTAGCAATGTCTGTGCCCTAGTAAGCCCTGGAGGACACTTCTCAGTCAAAACAAAACTCCTGAAATCCAACCTTTGATGGAAGAGAGTTAACAGTTCTGTCTCTTCTATTTTAAATGTGACACCCTGGTAAACTACATGTGCACCAAGCCATTGTGAGAACTTATCTCTATTTTCACACGGTTTTTAAAATAACCTCTTTACCACTTTGTGGATCCTTGTCCAAAGTAATCTTTCAAAAATACCAATATGATCACATAATTTACCCACTAAAGGTCCTTTAAGAGCTCTCCATGGCCTCTTAAGATGTCACCAAAACTCCTGTACTATTCCATCCCCAAAGGTGCTATTCTCTCATAGTTCTGGGATAGCGGCCCCAGCCAGGTGGACCCTGATTTTCCATCCATCCCCATTTGTAAATGACATGGCTACCTGTTCCTTACTGGAGCAGCACCACCAAGCTCACCAGCTGCCCAGCTGCTGCCTCACCTACCAATCAAAAAGGTTCAGCTGCACAGTCCTTGATTCACAATGTGATTATACCTGGTAAACCCATCATCAGCAGGAAACACAGAAAGTCAAAGACATATTTAATACACCTGAACTGCTGAGCGCCCTAGCTTAACAGGAGTCCACTGAGGACTGCCAGTTGTTTCCTCTTGAGATCGTGAGGCTGATCAGGAGCTGTGGGCTCACTGCCACTGCCCCACATCATGAGGACTGTATCACATATCACTAGTCTGGGAAAAGAGCCAAATTCAGAATTCCAAGTACAGTTTCTATCGCTTTTGCATGATTTTACAGTCAAAACAAGCCAGGGACCATCTGTAATTCCTAACTTTTGGGTACCTACTATGTACCACAAGATGCCAGGATTGAGTCAAGAGACAGTTCTTAATTTTTGACATTTAAAGCAGACTGATATTGTGGCTACTTATCTAGATCTCAGTCACCACAGGGTGGGTTAACAGACACTATGTCGTGCTCATTTGTATTTTCTATCTGGCAGTACCCACACACACAGGAACTGCTTTCTAGTGGATCTCAGGATCCACGATCCAAAGTCTTCATCAACTTTCAAAGTCATTACTACTCATTAGTGAAACATTCTTATAGTACTTGGAAAACACACCACTGTGAAATTAGACAATTACTTCCTTTAAAATGTAAACTAAGGGCTGGGGATGTGGCTCAAGCAGTAACTCCCTTGCGCGGGGTGCTGGGTTCGATCCTCAACGCCACATAAAATAAAGATGTTGTGTCCACTGAAAACTGAAAAATAAATATTAAAAAATTCTCTCTAAAAAAAATGTAAACTAAAACAGAAACAAAGCTATTCTTAAGAGTCATCTCTCAAAATTCTGTTTTTAAAAATCACTTAAAAGGGGAAACAATGGCAATGCAACTTTAATAATCACAAACCATGGGACTGAAGTAGTTCAGAGGGAAAGAACCCTTACATAGCCAAAAATGAGGGGTGGGGCTACTGAAAAGCAAAATCAATCTGAAAGCAGGTAACCAGACTGGAAAAGTGGCATAATCACCACAACCTGCTAAATATATCTCAGGGAGCAGGAGAATAAAGATCAGAAGTCCATCTCACTTCTGCCTCCATCCCCAACTATGTCCACCTCTACTGTACCTAGCTCACTTTCCTCAACAGCTAAGAACTGAGGATTTCCCTTTCATTCTATCCTTTGCTGAAAAAATGGACAGACTCATCTTTTACATGGCTGCTCTATTATACTGTATAAATGCCTATGTGAATCACCTGACCTCTACATCTAGAATGAATTCCACAGAGGAAACCAATGTCACTCAGTAAAGATTCTTAGTGAATAGCTTAGGAAGAGCCAAGTCCTGACTGAGAACATCTGGAAATCCCAGGTTTGTGAGGACAGAGCATCAATCAAGGCTGCAGATCCGGGAGACAGTCCCTTAGCTGTGTTCCTACGCTCAATTAATTCCTCACAGGTTTTCAGAACTGGGATTCCAAACCCCTTCTACCTTCTAAGTGTCAAGATTTTAAAAAAGAAGTGGGTTAAAAGAAAAAAAAAGAAGAAGCTAGTCTCAAGCCTGTGATCTTCCTATCTATATCTGCCTCCTGAGATTACAGGTGTGCACCAAGGCACCAGGCCCAAAAAATCCTGAATTCTTATGCTACTCCCACTGCCCATGAAACAAATTCAAAGTTCTAGAAAATCAGACACCTCCTTTTCCCATCCTCAGGCTCCTCTCCCGTCTCTTACACCCACGGTAACAACAATCCCTGTTACACCCACAATACTAAAGTTCCCATCTCTATTTTCTAGGTATTCATAGAACAACTTGAGTTTTAAAACTTGTCAGCACTTTTAGTTAACGGAGCAAACTCTCCTGGGCTTGGGTCCATTTCTCATCCATGAACTAGGGAAAACAATACTATGATATATTCCTAAGTGCGCCACTTCTGGCAGTTACAGAAATAGCCAGAATAGTTTTTTTCTCAAATTGGTCCCTAGGGAAGAGTCTGCAGGGATCCTGGAATCCAAAATTTGAGAAACCAACTACTAGAAAACTACACTAAAACTACTACCAACTACACTAAAAACACAAGGCCTAGTTCAGGAAGTCAACTATTAAGTCTATGCCAAATAAGCTGAAGCATCAGAAGGGCACCTCACTTCTACCTCCATCCCCAACTATGTCACCTTCACTGTACCTAGCATGCTTTCCTCACGCCTAAGAACTGAGGGTCTGGAATCAATTCTACAGAGGAAACCAATGTCACTCGGTCAAGATTCTTAATGGATAACTTGCTTCAATACACAACACACCTTGTACAAATCACATGCCAGACAGGAGCACAGCACAATTCAGTCACAGCTGAAAAACTCACCTTCTGGGACGCTTCTGCTTGTTTTTTGTTCGGCTTTTTCGAGTTGGTTTAGGCAGAATTCTCCTCTGTAAGGTAAAAAATTATATGAAAAAAAAACCCATAAGCTGACAGAAAGCTAATAACTGTTGGGTTTTTAAATATTTTTTAGTTGTAGATGGACACAATGCCTTTGTTTTTATTTTTTCATGTGGTGCCGGGGATCTAACCCAGTGCCTCAAGCATGCTAGGCAAGTGCTCTACCACTGAGCCATAACCCTGACCTAACTGTTGGTTTTAAAAGAAAAAATGTCAAAAGTTTAGGAAAAACCTAGACCAAACAACTGAGGAACCCCTTTCTATAAAATTACTTCCAGAATTTTCAATAATTCAGAATCCACAGCTTATCTTACCTAAGTAAAACTCCCACATTTCTGACATCTTCCCATATTCAACAAAGCCCACTACGCAACAAGCAGCAGAAGACGGTGTTGATAGACCCAGAGTACTACTACTACTTTTTATAATATTTTTAGTTGTTGCTAGACCTTAATTTATTATTTATATGTGGTGCTGAGAATCAACCCAGTGCCTCACATGTGTGAGGCAAGTACTCTGCCACTGAGCCCCCAACCCCAGTCCCAAAGTACTACTTCTTATATTCCCAATCAGTCCTAGCCCTTTATTCCCCACAGACTAATCTGCACCAAAGCCAGATGTGAAGTTAAAACACTCATTTCGCTCCCTTCTCTACAAGGTATCCAGTGGCATCTTTCAATCTCAGAGCCCATGTCAGATTCAGCAGAGCATCAGCACAACCTCACAGGCCCTCGATTCGTCTGGTTGCCCTGTCAGCAGCCCACTAGACACTAATGGCACTGTATCATGGAAAGCCCTTCTGTGACTGAACAAACCTCTCACACTGTTCTGACTCCTCAAGAGAACGTATTCAATCACTTAACTCACAACTTCCCCGGCACCCTACCCAGCGTGCTTGTACTCTTAACAGGGGTGTTGTCTGCATTGTGATCAGCAACACAGCTTAAACTAAAGTACTTGGTCAAATTCAGGAAAAAGAACCTTCAGCAGTAACAGATACCTGAGCAATAAAAACCACATGCTTCCCACTGAACTTCTTCTCCAATTCACGCACAAGCCGGACTTGGATTTTCTGAAAAGATTTCAGCTGAGGAACTGGCACAAATATGATGATAGCTTTCCGACCACCACCAACTTCAATTTCCTTAAAAAGGAAAAAAAAAAAAAGGTCAACAAGCTGTCGCAGACCAGACCACCTGGCTCACTGAGATCCCTTTCTAAACATCACTTTGCTAGGGTTTGGACCTGGCTTGAGTGTGTGCGCAGGTCCATGAGTTGCGACCTAAGCTCACCACAGGGCCTTCAAGCCACTGCAGGTGGCAGACGCACGCGGCCCGCCCTGTCCTTTGCCAGGTGATGCCAGCAAGAGGTCGTCACCAGATAGAGCCCCTCCAGAGCGTTGTCAGACGAACCTTCCCCAGCACCTACCTGGCTCGGCCTCCCCACGCGGGCACACCTGGCACGCCCAGCTTTTAGCTCGTGCACCTAATGACGAGCCTGCACGCAGGCCCAGTCTCCTCCACCCGAGACCAGGTGGCACCGGCTCTGACTCCAACGCCGACGGCCGGCGGTCCTCCCAACGCACCGCGGGTGCGACTGGGCGCAGTTCCGCGGAACCCCGGCGGCCGCGCGCCCCGCTCACCTTGGCCGCCGTGATGTTCAGCTCCCGCAGCTGGGCCTTGAGGTCCGAGTTCATCTCCAGCTCCAGCAACGCCTGCGGGCAGACACAGCGTGGGCGCCCGCCCCGCGCGCCCGCCCGCCCGCCCGCCCGCCGGGTCCCGCCCGCCCGCGAGGCCACTCACCTGCGAGATGCCCGACTCGAACTCGTCCGGCTTCTCGCCATTGGGCTTCACGATCTTGGCGCTCGAGCTGAACATGGCGCGATCCTGGGGGAGCACGCGCGGTCAACGGGGCGGCCGCCGCCCGCCCGCCCGGCCTGCCAGGGCCATCGGCGGGCGCGGGCCGGGTAATCCACTGCATCCCACCGCCGAGGCGAAGGGCCCACAGTCCCGACAGACCCCATGGGGCCTTTTCCCCGAAGCCAGCCGAAAAGCGCGGCAGAGCTTAGGCCCCGTACCACCTACCTTGAAGAGAGCCGGCTTAGAAAGAGGCCCAGTCCTCGCGAGATCTCATCATATCTCGGAGGCGGAAGGAAAGAGGCGGGAACACTAAAAGTAGAGAGGCGGAAACCGGAAGAACCACTGAGAAGCAGCAGGACAACTAGAGAGTCCCGGAAGTGGGTCCAGAGCTCGAGTGTGCGGGCTTCGCTGGTTGGTCCTAGAATTCGGTAGTGGGTGTCCGCTGGTTGGGCATCGGGTTAGTACACACGTCATAAAACGAGATGGGAAATACTTCTTTGTGTTCTGTTTTCTGGAAAAGACTGTGGAAAGTTGAAATTAATTCGGCTTGGAGCATTTTGACAAATTCTGTGAAATCAGAGACTGAGGATTTCTTTTTTCAATTTTTAAAAATAATTACGGACTATTCAAATTATCTATTTCATATTGGGTGAGATTTGGTAGTTGGTGCTTTTTAAAGAACTGGTCCATATCGTCTAAGTTGTCCAATTTATGTGTGCTAGCAAAGGAGCCAAGTAGGAATGTGATGCGAGAGCCCACCCAATGGGAGAAAATCTTTGCTTTTGAGACAGAGGATTAATATCCAGACTATATAAAGAACTCGAAATACTAAACACCAGCTGGGCAAGGTGGCTCCCGCCTGTAATCCCATGACTTGGGAGGTTAAGACAGGGGGATGGCAAGTTCTAGGTCAGCCTCAGTAATTTAGGAAGACTTCACAAATGAGACCTTGTTTTGAAGGTTAAAAAGGCCTGGGGATGTAGCCCCCTGATAAAGCGCCCCAAGGTTATAATCACTAGTAATAAAAACTTAACCCCAAAAATCAACCCAATAAGTGGGCGAATTAACTAAAAACTTCTCAAAAGAGATTAAAATGACCACCAAATATATGAAAAAAAAATGTTCAACATCTCTAGCAATTTGTAAAATGGAAATCAAAACTACACTGAGATTTCATCTCACACCAGTCAGAATGGCAATCAACAAGAATACAAATAATCGTAAGTGATGGAAAGGATGTGGGGAAAAGGAACACTTTTACATTGTTGGTGAGATTGTAAATTACTACAACCACTATGGAAATCAATACCGAGGTTTCTCAAAACACTAGGCATGGAACCACCATGACCCCTCTATAACTTCCCTTGGTTTTTATCCTGAAGAATTACTGTACAGTGATACATGTATACCCATGGTTATAGCAGCACAACTCACAGTAACCAGCCTAGGTCCATCAATGAATGAATAAAGAAAATGTGGTATATGTACACAATGGAGATTTATTCAGCCTTCAAGAAAAATGAGAGGTGGAGGCGGGGGTGTGCTGTAAGCCAGGAGGGTGGGCACTGGGCTCTCTTCCTCGTGCTCAGCATTGATCCCCAGCTGCAGCCACCACCACGGTTGTCCTGCCTGGCCCATCCCAGAGGTGAGCCTGCAAGGTTCCTGCTTGTGTCCCTGGAGCGTGGGACGCTGCTGAGCTGGAGCTGTGTGTTTCACCTTGATAGCTGCAGCCAACAAGGGCAGTCAGCCCAGAGTCTGGAGTATCCACCTTGCAGCAGGCCATGATGCCAAAGGCTCCCAGAGCCATCTCCACTTTCATGAGAAGCTACATGACTCAGTGACCGGGGTCACCCAGAAGGGGGACAGCAGCTTTCTGGTCAAGGTTGGCTTCCTGAAGATCCTGCACAGGTATGAGATTACCTTCACTCCGCCCTGTCCCCCTACCCTGCAGTCTGAGCCTGGACATCCCTGGGACAC
Source organism: Urocitellus parryii (assembly GCF_045843805.1). NCBI lineage: Eukaryota > Metazoa > Chordata > Mammalia > Rodentia > Sciuridae > Urocitellus > Urocitellus parryii. The sequence goes on along the minus strand of NC_135542.1, from coordinate 33,292,338 downwards.
CTGTTCCTAGCCTTCACCTCAAGATCCTCAGCATCATGCCCGTCCCTGAAGGTGGGTCCCCTCCTGGAATTCCGGAGGCCTGCCCTCCTCCAGTAGGTCCCAGAGGTGAGTGAGAGTGAGAATATGGGGTATTTCAAGTCAGGGACATGGTACCTCTTAAGAGCTTGCTGTGAAAACTTGGTAGTTCTCAGGTCCCGGGCCTCCCTTCCTAGACTGAAGCCAATGAACTCACACTGCAGTCCTGTGTCCGCCCATGGCCTGACGGTTTCCTTGGTGGGGAAGTTACCAAGATGGGAGCCACTGGCTTTGGGCCTCCAACCTCCCTCCTGCCTGCCCTTGAGAAAAACCTGCTGGAGCCGCAGAACTTTGTGTGGTTAACTTCTAGCACCCACTAGTCCCAGGCTTTGGGTTTCACACTGCTTCTCCCAGCCCTGCTGGCCTCGGGCCCTGCTCCACCCCCCACCTTCAGCTTGGGAGAGGCTAGGGTGTCAGTTTCTGCGTGTACTGCCCACAGACCCCAGCTTCAGTTTCGTGTCCCCCTTTCCCCACCTTTTCTTGACCTTGCCCTCTAGGGGACTTCAGGCAAGGTGCCTTAGGCATTTGCCTTGCTCACATTCCACCCTGCCTGCCTCCCTTGTCCTCCATCACCCCCTCACTGCCTGCCTGCTTTGGGGGGGAAATGAATATGGCATTTTCAGGAAAGTGGGAGGAACTTGAGACCATTAGGTTAAGCAAAATAAACCAGACTCAGAAGATCAAAGGCCCTGTGTTCTCTTTCATGTGGAAGCTAGAGAGGAAAAAAGAAAAGAAGGGTGGTGGTGAATCTCAGAAAGGGAGAGAGGGTGGTAGGTAAGGAGGAAGGGGAAGTGCTGGGGAGTGGAACTGGCCAAATTTTATTGTGTGTATGTAAAATATGTAACAACAAATCCTATGTACAAATAGAATGCACCTGTAAAACTATGGAATAAATAAAACAAATTATAACATGAAAAGAAAAAAGTTATTACATGTGCAGAATTATTCACAGTATTCCCTTGTCCTATCAAAATGTTAATAACTTTTTTTGGGGGGGGGGCGGGTACTGGGTATTGAACCCAGGGGGAGTTCACTACTGAGCCATATCTCCAAACCTTTTTATATTTTATTTATTTTTTATTTGTTCTTGTTAGCTATATATGACAGTAGGGTGCATTTTACATTATACATATATGGAGTATAATTTATTTCAATTAGGATCCCATTATATTTTATTTTGAGACAGGGTCTTGCTAAGTTTCTTAGGACCTTGCTAAGTTGCTGTGGCTGGCTTTGAACTCAGGATTCTCCTGCCTCAGCCTCCCAAACTGCTGGGATTACAGGCACGTGCCACTACGCCCAGCTAATGTTAATAATTTTTAAAGATAGATTTAACTGGATTTGACAAGGAGATTTTACTTCCTTCAAGTCAATATTTTATTTCTAGTTCCTGTTAGAGTGAAAGGATCACCTGGAGACAGAGAATAATATATACCCATCATTAGCTAGGCAAAAAGAACAAAGTCCTGCTCAGTGAGGTACAAGTGAAATTCCAGCAGTATCAGGAAAATAGAGTCTCCTGGGAAGAATGGCCAAGCATCTTCAGGAAGATCTGACTTCCGGGGTGGAGAAAGGGCACTCAGCACCCACAAGAGAGCAAGTTTTCAATAAGGGGGAAATGGAGACACTGGAGTCTGGTTTGCTCAAGGTGTTGCCTGCCTGTAGGACAACCCCAATTTGTTTAGAACTGAGAGTTACTGTGGTCACAGAGTCCTTACTGTCCTGTGGCATTGTGTTGTCCCCATTAGTTGATTTCACATGCCCAGACCTACCTTACAGCTGGTCATTAGATGGGTGTTACTGTCCTTGATGGAAGGGTGCATAGGGATATCAGGGATGAGCTCTTGTTACATCAGTGTTAATTACATTCATGTTACTTTGTTAATTCAGGGCTAATTAGTTTTCTCCAGAGCAAAGTGACCATAGGCTTAGTAACCATTTTTCCTACTCAGGGTCCTGTTTTACTTCTGGGATCAGTTATAGGTGCATCATCAAAATGCCCCTTTTCCCTGCCAGCCTAAGGCTGTTAGCTTTCCTGGAAGGGAGAAGCCTGGTTGCTGGGAGATGTCACACTGCCATTACATGTGCTGCCCCGTGGGGAAGGCAGTGAAGGGGCCTTCCTGCCTAGCACTGATAAATGGCAAATTAGGAAACCCAGCTGCAACCTAGATTCATCATCTCTCCTTATACCCAGGAGTGCTACCCAGTGGGATACCTGGACTAGAGGAAGAGGAAAGGGGGCCCAGGCCATTGGTCTGCATAGACCGAGGTGGGGGTTCCAACCAGGGACTCAGAAAAGAACAGGGTTCCTGTGTTGTGGACCTCCCTCCTGTTTGTGAATCAGGCTCAGCAGCTGCGTAGCCAAGAAACAGGGATAAAATAAGCAAACTAAATCCACTTAACGGGACTTAAGGAATTCCAGCAACTCGGGAGGCTGAAGAAAGAGGATTACAAGTTCAGAGCCAGCCTCAGCAACTTAGCCAGGCTGTCACAAAATATAAAATAATAAAGGCCTGGAATGTGGCTCAATCCCCAGAATAAAAATTTTAAAAAATAGAAAAATAAAAATAAATCTGTTGGAGATATAAAAACAAACCAACGTCCACACTATGTGAAAGAGCCCTGAGGAAGGATCTTGTTTTGGAGACGCGTGATCTCAGTGCCTGAGATGCAGAAAGCCCAGAAGTCAGAGAGGTCGGGAGCCCAGGGCTCCAAGGTCGTCCTTTCTCCTCCAGATCCTCATGTTCATAAACAAGTGACAGAGAGGAGTTACTGATGAGTCCTTGCAGGTTAGACACGTGTATGGACCTGTCTTGTCTGTTTGACCAAGAACTAATGGATTCTCTCCTCTCCTCTGCAGCTAGCAAGGCTTTGATTTATTATTACCCACTGGTCAGTGTAAGTGAAATGAATCAGGGAGCTGGGAATGAAGGCTAAAATCCTGAGTCAGGAATTTAATGGGAGCAAGGTCACTGGCTATTCTGTAAAGCTTCAAGGTCCTTTTTCCTGCATGACAGCTCAGGATCTTCAGGCACAGAGACCTGTCAGGAGGATGGAAACTACCAATTCATATGTTCATATCTAAAATACAGAAATGTTTACACTTTTGATTTTTACTATAAACTGATAATTTGCCCCTCTTCAATATATTTCACCAAGAGCAACAAATTCTTGCCATTAACTTGCATGAAATAGGCTTGAGATCAGAAGGAGCATGGCCCCGAGACGGTGCAGGAACATCAGGCAGTTGGTCAGCTTGCACAGCCACCATGCAGGGCATCACGATCTCCTTTTTCACAGGAGAGAGAAAACTTGAAGCAGCTCATCTGATTTATAGCGCTGGTGATGGTGGAGCTGGAATTTGAAGTTGATGTGCATGAACTTCCGACCTCAGGCTCAGGGGAGAACAAACAGGCATCAGCTGAAAAGTGATACACACATCGCCCTGGGTGACCCCCATAGCTCTTCCAGGCCGGAGGGCCAGAGGACTAGAGGGCACAGAGCCCTCTGCTCCACCCCATTATGGTTCTTGGCTCTGGTGCACCAGGCACTTGATCCTCCTTGGCTAGTGAGAAGAACTGGGGTCTGAAGGGAAGTCATGTGACAGGGAATGCACCAGGTCTCAAGCCTAGTTCACTGCTCACCTTGGGGTGCATCACATGACAGGGTGAGTAGCAGAAGTACAGGGAGCTTGGAGAACTGCGGTGGAGCTGCCCTGGCAGGCATCTGTCCTTCCTAGGACTGCAGGGGGTTTCCTACTGCATCAGCCTGGGGGTTCTCACGCCAGGGATTCCAGAGGGAGTGTCCCTAGGACAGTGCCATCCAGGGGAATTTGACACCAAGAGTGGATTAGTCAACACCCTTCTCCAATCATTCAACGAAAATGTTTACAGCTGTAATCATGTAATAGTAATAGTCATCTGCAGGGTTTCTGCTCTTGCGACTAAAAGGCTCAGGGGTCACTCCAGGAAAAATGGGCTAACTGGGCTGCGCGAAATAAGCACACAAGAGACACAAATACCTTTTTCTTTGGGACCCCTGTAACGGCTCCTCTGACCTTAAGGGTCCCCAGAAAGAGAACGAGAGCACGAGAGCACGTGCTGAGCCCTTTTATTGAGGAGAAGCTATTCAAATGAGGCAAGGGGTCAGATTTCAGGGGCTGAGTCTGTCTTCATGATGTCCACTGTCAGCAGGTTGACTGATACCTGGGTAGGCCACACCCAAGGGCACAGTAGGAGAAGGGGACACACACAAGGTACTTCCATGGAAGATTCTATCCTAAACAGGGCAAGGGGTTATATTACAAAGGAACATGTGACCGTAGCTTCACCCATGGGGCTGTAGCAGGACACACCCATGCACAAGACACAGACCCTTGAAATCAAGAAGGGTGGGGAAAGCTCTGTCACATTTCTGTGACTGAGTGCCTCAGCACCCAGCCGGGAGTGTGACTCAGTCACGTGTGAGGTTGGTCTCCCACAGTCATCATTTTCCTAATCCATTAATTTTAACCAATAATTATATTTTAAAAGAATAGATTTTGATTTAATTAAAACTCAGCAGTAACTATGAATAGTTTCTTTGCTCATGAAGGAAGATTTCTCCTGAGAAGGCACTTATTGGGCAGTGTTTAGAAGGGCTGGTGTTTGGTGATGATCACAGCAGTCTGACTTCCCGTGTTGTTGTTTACTGTCTTTGACTCTCAGTAGGTAAGATGCCTTTGCAGCACTGCACCTCGCATGGGTGCACACACACACAGATCCCATTACCCAGCCTTTGGGGTCATGCAGGTGAAGGTGCAGGGGTCCTTTGTGTCACTGCATCAGGGGTGCAGACCCCATCACCCAGCCTTTGAGGGCATGCAGGTGGAGGTCCAGAGGCAGGGTGTGGGATGATGGATGGAACCTGAGGATCTGGAACCAGGAAATGGATGGGCTTTGGGAAAGGGCGTCTGCATCCATAATCTGGGTTTAACTCCTGGGAGTGGTGACCGGTCACCACTGGGTGTGGGTGACTCAGATTCCAAACGGGTGCACCTGGAAGGCTTGTGGGAAGTGGCCCGTGGTGTTTGGCTATGCTGGGCAGCTCCCTCTGGTAAGCCACCCTGGAGCTCTCGCTCCTGACTAAAGACAGGACCACCTTTATGAGCTGAGTGCAGATCCCTCACAGTGCATGGGCACAGCTCCAGAGTAGGAGCTGTTCAGTGCCACAGATGCCCAGGTGCCTGGGCCAGCCACAAGCCTCCTGGGGCCTGTGTCTTCACCACTAAATAAGCATCTGCCCGTGGACCTCATGGGTACTGTGAGGAGCAGCCAGTAGCAGAGGCGAACCTGGCTGGCCCCCAGGGGGAGCGCCCTGCAGCACCCAGGCTCTGACCCTGCCTTCACCTGGAGTTTCCCATGCTGTGGGCCTGGAACAACATTCTGAATTCCCAGGGAGGCTTTTCCAGCTGGCATGAGGCCCTGAGAGTCAGGATACTGGTTCCCGAGGCCCGGCTCTGGCGTCAGCTCTGAGTCTTGGCTCTGTTATGTCCTGTCTTTGTGTCCGTGGGCAAGTGATACATGTCTCGTCCCTTTCTCAGCCACACCAGGATGGTACTGTGTTGCACTGAGGATTGACCTGTGGCCGCGTTTAGTACTAGTACAGCGCCTGGACTGCACAGGTTGCTGAACAGCGGTGCAGGTGCCAGTTAGAGAAAGCCACCAGCCACTATTACCTGGTCACTGCGGTGTGTTAGACACATGCATTATTCCTGAAGAAGGAATGGCTCCAGGGCGTTTTCTACCCAAAACTGCAGACCTCAGGAAGTTCTAAAGTGCTTTCCAGAAACATGACATTAGATTTTACTTATCAAAAAATATAATTTGCAGTAAAATGTGAATTAGTTACAAACCCATAGTTTGAAAATATCATTTTATATGTAGTTTCTTAAAAATTTTTAGTTGTAGATGGACATAATATCTTTATTTTATTATTTTTATGTGGTGCTGAGGATCAAACCCAGTGCCTCATACGTGTGAGGTAAGTGCTCTGGCTGAGCCACAACCCCAGCCCCTTTCTATGTAGTTTTAATATTGTTTGATGATAAAATTTTAGGTCAACAGTTCTTAAAGTTCAGGTCTTTGCATGGCGCTGTGGTGCACTTTTGTAGCCCCCTAGCAGCTTACAATAAATCCTCGGGAGGCTGAGGCAGGATGATTGAGAGTTCAAAGCCAGCCTCAGCAACTTAGTGAGGCCCTAAGCAATCCAGCAAGATCCTATCTCTAAATAAAATATAAAAAGGGTTGGGTGTGGCTCAGTGGTTAAGCGCCCTTAGGTTCAATCACTGGTATATATAAAAAATAGATTTGGGTCTTAGGGTCCTTTAAACTTTTATTTTTTATTATTTTTTTTAAATATAATACCTGTTCTTTTATTTTAATATTTATTTTCTAGTTCTCGGCGGACACAACATCTTTGTTGGTATGTGGTGCTGAGGATCGAACCCGGGCCGCACGCATGCCAGGCGAGCGCGCTACCGCTTGAGTCACATCCCCAGCCCCAAAACTTTTAAAAATCATTAGAGACCTTGAAGATTTTTTTATTTGCACTCATATTTACCACATAAAAATACAGTGGAGCGGTTGGGGGTCAAGTTCAGTGGTAGAGCATGTTCCTAGCATGTGTGAGGTCCTGAGTTCAATCCAGCACCACACTCAATAAATGAATAAGTAAATGGGGAACTAAGATCATTAATTCCTTAACAATAATCAACTTATATGTTAACATGCTGCCACACATAACATGTTTTAAGATAATTATATTGCTGCCAAGGGGTAGAGCATACCTGTAATCCCAGCAACTCGGGAGGCTGAGGCAGGAGGAGCACAGCCTGTGCGATTTAGCCAGACCCTGTCCCCAAATAAAATGTGAAAAGGGACAGGGTGTAGCTCAGAGGTAGAACCTTCACTTGGCATGCTTGAGGCCTTGGATTCAGTCTACAGGAATGCAAAGAAAAAGCAGGCTGTATTTTTAAACAAAGAGTAGAATTATGTACACTTTGCCAACCTCACTGATGCCTGGCTTAATAGGATTAGACAGAGGTACCATTGCAGGAACTGAGTCCTTCCTTTCCTTCTTTTCCCTGGTAGCTAGTTTTCTGTACCTCAATGTAAATTCAAGGAGTATATTTTTAAATTTTAGTTGTTTTTAGATATCGAAAGGGTTTTTCTTCAGTGACTTGTTCATTCATTTAATGTTATATTGCTAGGTAGAATACTGTTGTGTGCGGATGCATTTCACTTACCCTGGGTGCTGCAGGTGACCTGCCACAGCTGGGGGGGTCCCCTTCCATTGATAGTATGTGGATTATTTCCACATTTTCTCTACTGTGGAGGTCATGGACGCCCCGCTGTCATAGCCTTCCAGTTCTGTTAGCTGCAGTGTACATCTCAGAGGAATTGAGGGTAACAGGGTATATGAATGTCCTTGACTCTCAAAGAGGCAACACCAAGGTGTAATGGTCAAAACCAACTTGAACTTTCAGTGGAAACATAGGCAACCATTTTATATGGATGGTGGTCCTCGGATGTGGTTCGAGGACAGCAGCCTCAGCCTGGGGTTGTGTCAGCAGCACTTCCCAGAACAAACAGTGAAGGGAGCATGTGACAGGATGTCCACTGTCACTGGCGGCCAAGAAATGTAGATGCAGACCAAGGTGTGATGCCACTGACATCCACTGACAGACTTAAAAGTCTGACAAAGCTCAGTTACAGGGAGAAACAAAGTGAAGGTTGAAGGAGATCCAAGGAGTTACCAGAGAAGGGGTCTCAACTCAGGATGAGTGAGGTTCTTGACAAATGCCACAGAAATGAGCGTGAGGACACATCAGTTAGATTCAGGTTTATTTAGGGAAGTAGAGACCCACTGAAGGGAGAATGTGGCTATCTTGAAAGAGGTGCTATAGGGTCCCAGGCTCTTCTTTTAAAGGAAGTTGGTGAGGGGTGGACTTGGGAAGGTGTGTAGGGATGACCCCAGTCTAGTGATCACAAGGTGGTTAATGGTGCTGTGGTCATTCTCAGAATCCTTAAGTCTCCATTATCTGATCAGTTTATCCTGTTGGAAATTACACTGTCATAGATACTTTCTTTTTTTTTTTTTAAAGAGAGAGTGAGAGAGGAGAGAGAGAGAGAGAGAGAGAGAGAGAGAGAGAGAGAGAGAGAGAGAGAATTTTTAATATTTTTTTTATTTTAGTTCTCGGCGGACACAACATCTTTGTTGGTATGTGGTGCTGAGGATCGAACCCGGGTCGCACGCATGCCAGGCGAGCGTGCTATCGCTTGAGCCACATCCCCAGCCCCATAGATACTTTCTTAAAGTATCTTCTCTCTGCACTTAATTTATTAAGGAGAATATTTTTAAATTTTAGTTGTTTTTAGATATTGAAAGGATTTTTCTTCAGTGACTTGCTTCATTCACTTAACATTATATTGCTGTTGTGTGCGGGTTAATTAACAGGGCACAAGGTAATTCTCATAAGTGAATGAATTTTCATGAGTGGTAACTCTGAGATTTAGATTTTCCAGGAATTTGAGTGAAGGCTGGGAGAGCTAATCTGGGGAGTGACAGGCCTCAAAAGGCCTATGGAACTTCAGGTTAAAATCCCATTCCGTATCCATCCTTCTGTGTCCTTTTTACCAATCTACCAATTTCTTCTGTCAAAATGACTTTGAAAAAGTTTGCCATAATCCTTAAGTGTCCCTTTTTCCAGGTAGTTCAAGGGCTGATGGAGGACCACAGCCAGGAAAGCGGCCATCCTAACTAGTTCTCACCCCCAGGGGGCTGGTCGGGCTGGAGCCCCCACAGGCCATCCTGATCCAGTCCCTGGCACATTTCTAGGTTTCAGAAACATTTGCAGGAAGAATATAATGATCCATTATTAACTTTCAGGGACAGGGCTTTTTAAATTTTTATTTATTTTTTTCGTGGTGCTGGGGATTGAACCCAGGGCCTTGTGCATGCGAGGCAAGCACTCTGCCAACTGAGCCCTATTTTTAATTGTTCTTTTTAGTTATACATGACACTGGGATGTATTTTGACATATTAAACAGGGATAGGTCTTCTTTTAAATGAAGAAACTACCTTGAAGAGCATTAAGCAGGAATGAGGCGTGCGAGCCCCTGCGCCCGGACTCTAGGAAGCACAGGCCTGAGCGCACTGCGGTCACCCGGCCACGGTGCCGTCCCATCCCACCTCCTCCTTCCGCCCGCCTGCAGGCCGAGCCGGGGCAGCGATGCAGACCCGGCCTCCCTCAGCGGCACCCCCGGGGGCGCGCGCTGCAGCGACCGGCGGGCGAACTGGGAAGCCGTCCACAGTCGTCCCGAGCGCGGCGCGTCCCGCCCCAGAAGCGCCAGGGCGGAGAGCACGTCGGCCGGGCTCTGGGAGCGCCTTTGAGCGGCACCTGACTCCGGAGTGGAGTCGCGGGCCACCGCGCGGGGCTCAGAGGGCCCGTGGTGCGCACCGACCGCGAGGGGACGGCGCCTCCCCTCCACTGGTGCGCGTTCCTCCCTCCCTCGCGATTTGCCCACGAAGCTGGACAGACCAGGACCCAGCGGAAACCGCGGCGCACCCCGTGCCGCCGACTTCCGGGAACGGAGGGGCGCAGGCCCAGCCCCGCGGGCGTACTACGTCATCTCCCCGCGTCGCGGCCGGAAGTGGGCTCGTGGGCGCGCCGGAGCCGGGAGATCGGGGCGGCTGGGGGCGCGGGCCTGAGTGATGCGCGGGCTGCTACCTCTAACCGGCAGAGTAGTTCTGGTCGCGCTGCGCGGCGGCCGCGGCTGCTGCGGGCTCGGAATGTTCTACGCCGTGCGCAGGGGCCGCAGGACCGGCGTCTTCCTCACCTGGTGAGTGGGCGCGTCGGCCTGTCGGACCCCTCAGGCGGCTTTGGGGCGGCCGGGCCTCCCTGGGGCCTGTGTTGTGGACGGGCTCCCCGCGGAATCGCGCGGCCCCGGCAGCGCCGCCAGCGTCGCCAGCACAGGTTCCCTGCTCCGACGGGGCGGGAACTTGGGCGATCTCCGGGGGGGTCCGCGGAGGGGCCTTTGCGGTGGGCGGTCGTGACGGGAGCGCGCTCCCTGGGGGGTGGGTCCCCGCTGTAGGGAGCTCCGGCTCAGCTGGGCCGGACCCTCCCCTCCGCGGTATCAGGTTCTGTCGTCGGTGTGCACACGTGGACTCCCCGTGCCTGGCCGCGACAGCAGAGAGGAAGAAGCACCTCAGGTGTCCGCCCGTTTTGTTGCCATACAGTGATCAGTCGACCTTTTTCAAAGACCCCCAACTTGTTGTTATGCTCCGAGTTTGAGGAAAGCCAGTGGGGCCGACGCACCGTCCGCCTGGCGGACAGCAGGGCAGGGGTGTGGAATGGGACACGCCAGGGAACGCTGCAAGCTGTAGGGTGTGACATTTGCCCCCAGGAGCTGGCAGCCCGTCCTTTCTCACACTGTTTCCCACCTAAGAGAAGAGTCTTCATTAAAAGGAGGTAGTTGGGCAGGGAGGGAGGTTGGAAATGACGTGCCTCCCTTTTCCAGGAATGAATGCAAGGCGCAGGTGGACCGGTTTCCTGCTGCCCGGTTTAAGAAGTTTGCCAGTGAAGATGAGGCCTGGGCCTTTGTCAGAAACTCCGTGAGCCCGGATGGTGAAGGTACTCGCCTGTCTACGAGTGTGGTATTTTAGCCCATTCAGAGCCTTCACAGCCAGATCTGTCTGTGCACGGAGGAGGCTCGGCAATCTCATTTTTTCTCTGTTGTACAGATTAAAGAGTAGTGCTCATGTCAGTGATAGTGTTAGACACACCAGGACGCTCATCTCTTTTTGCATTCAGTTTATCACTAGGTCATAATTCTTTTTTTTTTTTTTTTTTTTTGGTACCAGGGTTCTTAACCACTGAGATACATCCCCAACCCTTTTTATTTTTATTTTTTTAATTTTGAGGAAGGGTCTTGCTAAGTGCTGAGACTGGCTTTGAACTTGTGAGCCTCCTGCTTAAGCCCCCTGAGCCACTGGGACTACAGGTGTGCACCACCATGCCTGGCATAATTTCTTTCTTTTAAAAAAGTACATGTTACTGGACCTAGCGGGCTATGTTTTTAAAGGATAGAATGTGATTTCCCTCCACAGAATATGTGTATATGGTGTTTTTATTTGGAACAGAGTCATGCAATTTGAATTTCTTTCAATTTCATGTGTTACGGAAAGTATTGAAAGTTTAAGGCCTAATATAAGGGACATAAGATTTGCAACTCTGATATACAGGACTGAGATAAACAGAGTGACTCTGATTTAGAGCACAAGATTAAAAAAATATATTTGGGCTGGGACATACTTAATGGTAGAGCATTTACTGAAGACACATTTGTGTGTGCATGTGTGGTGGTAAATGGTGTGTGAACCTACCTTGAGGAAGTAGGGTTTCGAGTACTTGCAGACTTTACAGGAGAGTTAAGAATGAGCAGAGCCTAATAAGCTCATATGCTCTTGAACAGTTTCAAGCTCACTGAGATGCTTGAATGCTGAACTCCTTTGGGATGTGATAACAATTCTGGATAGACAGGATTCAGGGAAAGGCAGGTCATTCTCAGACTGGTATTTTCAAAGGGCTAGTTTCTGAGGCAGGAAGATCCTTCCTTTGTGCATCTGCTCATGCTCTGTCCCCAGCAGCTTTTTAAGGAGCTCCCTGTATGCTAGTTACTCAGATGGAGAGATTAGAAAGAAAGCAAGTTTGAAAGTATGGCACTTGTCTGTTTGGTTGAGTTTTTCATTGCCTTTTCATAGTTTTTCTGAACCAGTTAACAATTATTCACATCTCAGTTCTTCCAGTGTACATATATTCCTGTCTATGAATCTGCTTTCCTAAAAGCTTACAGAGACCTCATAGTGGCTTAGGTTTATAAATTGAGATTTTAGCACTTTTAATATTTAGGAACTGTATCAAATAAAAACATTAGCCCCCTTTCTAGTTTTTTCTCTTATCCTCATTTTGGAATTTTTGATCTGTTTCTGGTTGTATGGCTTATATAAACTGATTTACTTAGAGAATAACACACTTTTGTGAAGTAAAAATTACCTGATAACTATGATTTTTCCCATCTTTCAAAGACTTGTCTGCTCTTTAAAAACTTTCAGTTCAACTAAACTCTGTTGTAGTAAATAAACCCGTATTTGTATCAATATCAAAATTCTAAAAAACTGCCCTTTGATCTGTACCTATGTGTTTGCATTTACTTCTGTAGAGTACCTTTGAGGTAAATAAAGAGGCACTGAGATGGTGGGTGGAAATGCCCCCTTGCCTCACTCAGATTCCCAGTTGCCTGGACATTGGAGAGGCCTGGCAGGAAGCTGCTGGAGACACAGGTGTGGTCTCGCAGCTGTCCAGCAGGCACCTGGTGGGTGTCAGTGCCCTGTTCCTCCATCCCTGGCATGAGAGTTTAGAGCTGAAGGTCAATTCTGTGGTTTTTGTTAAGGTTGCTGTAGTGGAGATGTTAGTTATATTAGTTGCTCCTTCTGTACCTCTGTTCCCGCTCCATAAAATGATACCGAGGGAGAGTTGCCTCAGATCAGCGTAGAGGGTCAGGGTCGATGTCAGCTGCCCATGTTCTCAGCCAGTGAAAGTGGAGCTGCCCTTGAAACACTTGTTGGTGAGTCTTTCTCATTCAGCTTGTGCTTGGGGAAAGGGGACTGAGATCCTGGCTGTCCAGTTATCCCTGAGGAGGTGTTTGAGATTCCTTTGGCTTTAACCCCGGGTCCACCTGAAGAGAAACTACAATAGTAGTTGGCTTGTTTCCTGATGTATCCAATTGCCTGGTTGTTTACGCTTGACCCACACCCCCTTAGCCTCCCTAGAGGTTCTTAGTGTGGAGTTCATGTAATGGCAATATTTGGGGCAGCAAGGGGGCTGATCTTATGTACAAATTTGGGTCCTTGTTTTCCTGGGTAAGAGTCCCTCAAATTTTCACATTGTCATCCCTAACTGGTGTGTCTGTTATGTCCATCAAAACCAGGTTTTTCCACAGAAGCTCTTCTGTTTTCTTCACAGTGCTCTTATCAAGCTCACCTTGGAGAGTTGAGAGAATTTCACAGGACGTCAAAATCTGAGATGAGCTGGGCATGGTGGTGCATGCCTGTAATCCCAGCAGCTTGGGAGGCTGAGGCAGGAGGATTAGGAGTTCAAAGCCAGCCTCAGCAACTTAGCAAGGCCCTAAACAACTCAGTGAGACGTGTCTCAAAATATAGGAAAGGACTGGGAATGTGGCTCAGTGGTTAATTGCCCTGGGTTCAATCCCAGTGCCAAAAAAACCCCCCCCAAAAATCTGAGATGGTGTGTTCCAAGTCATTCCCTCTTTGTAGGGCTGTTCAAAGGGTGTGATAGTAAATAACTTGCCAGAATTCTTGATTCTTGAGTAGTACATTTTATGCTCATTGTTTCTATCTCATGAATAGGCTCTTGTCTTCCAGAGCAAAAAAATACACATGCACAGGAGTCACAGGTGAAAGTCAGCAAGCGTCTCAGAGAGCCCTTAGATGACCATGAAGAAGAGGTCTCAGAGCCGAGTGCGAAGTATGTGCGAAAGAACACAGAGCCAGCCCCTGCCCTTGGCAAGGACACATTTTCTTATATGGGTATGTGTTTTAGTCGGGTTCTCACCACGGTGACCAAAAGACCTGACAAGTAATGCAGAGGAGGAAAACTATTTTGGCTTTTGGTTTCTGAGGTTGCAGTTCATCGACAGGCAACCCCATTGCTTTGGGCCTGAGATGAGGCAGGACATGAAGACAGAGGGAGTAGTGGAGGAGAACTGTCAGGACTCGGCAACAGGAAGCAGAGAGCGTTCTGCTTACTAGGGACAAAAGATAAGCCCCAAAGGCATGCCCTCAGGGACCTACCTCCCCAGCCACAACCTCTGGCCTGTCTGGATTAATCCACGGTGGGGTTACAGTGGTCATCCTCTAATCATTTCACCTCTGAACCTTTTTGCATTGTTTCACACGTGAGCATTTGGGGGATACCTCCTATCTAAACCGTAGAGTACATCTTCCTTTGGTTTTTAAAAATATAACAATCTAGAAATCATGAAAACTTTGCTCAATCTCTAAATGAGAGAAATCTGAGCTGATGTTTATCCTCATTGTTTTCCATACAGGATATGTAGAATTCTCTAAGGTTACCATTTTATAATTGATGAAGTCATGCAGAATTATTAAACTTTTAGGTATTCTTAGGAAAACCATTATGTAGACCACAAATGACATTGTAATGTTTGAAAGACCTGTAATCCCTATGCACAGAGTGCTTTAGCTCTTCAGATGAGGAAGGCCTCAGCACAGCTGCCTTCCACCCTCAGTCGGCACCATTTTACCCTTGTGTTCAATCTGGAGATTGTGTCTTATCCCTAGAAGCAAGGTGGTCATGAACCGTTTTTCTGCTTTAACTTCGGTCTGTTAGTGACAGTGTGTATATATTCTTATCTTTAGTTCAGGCGAACAGAAGGTAGAAATACCCAGCATTTTTATTTTTAAAATTTTATTTATTTTTTAATTGTGAATGGATCTTTTATGTTTTATTTGTTTTTTTGTATGTGGTGCTGAGGATTGAATCCAGGGCCTCACACGTGTCAGGCAAACGCTCCACCACTGAGCTACAAACCCAGCCCTCAGCATTTTTTTTTTTTTGTCCTGGGGATTAAACTCAGGGGCACTCAACCACTGAGCCACATCCCTGCCAGGGTCTCACTGAGTTGCTTAGCGCCTCACAGTTGCTGAGACTGGCTTTGAACTCTTGAATCTCCTGTGTCAGCCTCCTGGGCCACTGGAATTACAGGTGTGTGCCACCGAACCCAGCTCCCAGCATTTTTTATAACTCATCGAATTTGTAGGTTCTAACTTTCCCAGGAAGAAGCCATTTTATAGTTTGATTCAAAGGAAACAAATAGAAATGTTTTGTTGATCTGTATTTGTAGGTTAGTTATAGTTATTTAAAATAGTCAAAAAGGTGTACTTGATTTGGTTATTTGCTGCTTGGAATTGAAACAGATGTTTGTGGCGTACCCGGGGTATGAGCTGTTCCCAGCATGCTCACCACTGCTTGAAGCTCGGTGGCCCCGACACAGCCTGGTGTGTGGTAGGTCTCTTCAGTGACTGCAGGCAGCGGTGGCTGTGTTGGCAGAGCTGAGATGCAGCTGGACTGAAGCGTCTCACCCAGCCTGTGTTCTGATGGCCCAGCACCCTTCCAGGAGCCGAGTCCCCGTGCTTCTGTAGCATCCTCCCACTGTGCCTCTGCTGTGCCTGCTCCACCCACTGTCCTGGACAAGGGCCTCCTGTGTGTGCCTCTCTGCTCCCCCTTCCTGTTCCTTAGTGCTGTGCAACCCAGCTTCTCCCACTGTTCTGCTGAGAGTGTGTTGCTGGCCAGCAGAGGCCTGAGAGTGGCCTGGCCTTATGTCCGTCCTTTTCTTCCTTGTTGTTCACAGCTTTGGCATGTTAATCCCACCCTCTGCCTTGATGAAAAGAAGCAAGGTCAGGAGCAACAGTTCACTGTTACAAGTGTCCTACAAGAAAAATGAGACCAGCGTTTGTTAGAGGACTTGATCTTCTGGCAGGCAGGGTCACCATGATGCCAAGGCCCTGCTCTCTCTAGAGATGGCTTGCTGAGAGTGACGGTGGCCCTGACATAGAAAAGGACATTGCCGTTGTCTTTTGACCCTTTAGGGTAGGTGTGAGTGGTAGGTCTCAGGAAGCAGGTTCTAGCTCTGCACTGTGACCAACTTGTCCTGTCCCTGGCCTGGTGTGTGAGACCAGGTGTGATGTAGCATCTGCCCCACATAAGAAATTTGTGTTTCCCAGAGACTGCAGCATGTAGAACATCTTCTTAAAATGCTGATCTGACTTCAGAGACATTTGGTGCGAGTTTTGTTTTTTCCAAAATTCGATCCAGCTGTATTTACTGTTTCCCTTATAGGAGACTCTGTGGTTGTCTACACCGATGGCTGCTGCTCCAGTAACGGGCGGAGGAGAGCACGAGCAGGAATCGGCGTCTACTGGGGGCCAGGCCACCCTTTGTAAGTAAACAGCTCAGTTTTTCAGCATCAGACTTTACTGAATCATATTCTAAAACTTGTGGAAAGACGCGTAGATCTGGGTACTCATTGATTATTTGGAAACCTTGTCAGACAAACAGCTCTAGCAGGGGCTGATAGAAGAACAGAGCTTTGATTTTTATTGACACTGAACAGCTTTGTTGTTCAGAATGTCGAATGTAGAAACTGGGTGTTGCTGTGTCGGCCCTAACTCTCAGGCGTCTCTATCTCATGCGCTTTTACACCAGAAGGGCCTCCTGCCTCTTAGCTTAAATTAGATGGACCTCGCAGGGCTGCCCAGGGAATGGCTGCTGGGCTTGGAACCCGTGTATCACTAGACCCTTTTGAAGCTGTGTGACCCAGCGGTGACCCTGATATGTCAGAAGGCAAGGTGAAATGCTCTTGTTCAGACCTATCTCGCCTGTGGATGTGAAGGAACTGGAATGGAAGCTGAGCCCTGAAGTTCAGAGGAAAGAGGGACTTGGTCCCTCTAAAGCCGCCTGCACCAGCGCTCAAATTTGTTTTTTAGTATTTACAGGTACCCACAAGAGCCATGTGTAGGTGGCCAGATGCAGTGGTGCACACCTGCAATCCCAGTACCTCAGGAGGCTGAGGTAGGAGGGTGGCAAGTACAAGGCCAGCAACTTAGTGAGACTCTGTCTCAAAATTAAAAATAGTCAGGACTGAGAATGTAGCTCAGAGGTAAAGTGCCCCTGGGTTTGATCCCCAGTAGCTCGAGGAAAAAAAAAAGTTGGTTGTTAGGCATTTTTAATAATGATACCACTTTCCATTTCTTTCTAACTGTACAGTTTACAAAGTTCTTTCACTTTAACCTTTTGCTTAGTTTCAAACCCTTGTGGTGGAGAGTGGAAGCTGGTGTGGCACTAGGTTCTGGGGACGTTGTGCTGGCCCTAGACACCATGCTAATGCCTTTCAGTCCAGAAATTACACTTTGTCCTTGACTTCTGGTCTGGTGTTTCTTCTATGCCATATTATAGTATCTTTGAACAAAGTGTTAGTATTGTTGGTTTGATTTTTTTCTTAATTTTTTTTTTAGTTGTAGTTGGACACAATACACTTATTTATTTATTTATTTTTATGTGGTGCTGAGGATCGAACCAAGGGTCTAGCACATGTGAGGCGAGTGCTCTACTGCTGAGCCATAATCCCAGCCCCATGTTGGTTTGATTTTTTTAAAGGCTGTGTTTTTATATGAAGCTTTTATATCTTTTTTTTTTTTTTTAACACACTAGCTCATTATTCATTGGAGGGAATCACTTTTGAGAATCAGCATTATAAGTGTATTTTTAAAAATTCTGTTTTGAAACAGAAACATAGGCATTAGACTCCCCGGACGACAGACAAACCAAAGAGCAGAAATCCATGTAAGTTATCAGATAAATGTGAGTTTGTCATTTCTCAATATTGACCTTGAGCATGAAACTCATGTAAAGTTACCTGATACATGTGAGTCTGTCATCCCTCAGCAAGACTATGAGCATATCACTTATTACTATTATCCATGTAGATAAGATATTCAATGTCCAGAAGAAACTTTGGGTTAGTAGCAATTCTGGAGAAACACTCTAAAATGTCATTTCAAGTCGGTGTCAACAGAATTATATGTTTAGCACTATTTCACGTAAAGAATATAATCAAAGTACATAAGAAGAAGGAACCCTTGTGTCATAGACCCTTTTGAACATGTGTGACCCAGAGGTGACCCTTGTATGTCCAAGTGTGAATCACTTTGAGCATGAGCTGTGTTGCCAGTTCTCTGCGGAGGATGACTGTGGCTTGTTTTTTCAAGGCAGCCTGCAAAGCCATCGAACAAGCCAAGGCTCAGAACATCAGTAAATTGGTTCTGTATACGGACAGTATGTTCACTATAAATGGTAAGCCTTCATGTTTATTTCTTCCAGTAATTTTCCAGTCGCTCTGAGGGGAACTAGGCTTTTCTTTCCCTGGTGGGAGGTATTATAATAGGCTAAAATTAATAACAGGGATAACATTGGTTTGTCACAAGGAAAAGAGGGAGGTTTTGAAGCCCAAGTTCTGTCATGAAGTAGACGTGGCTCTGCTGTCCTTGCAGTTGGAGTCTAGATGTGTGTAAGTAACTTAGGATCAAGGTGTGCTGGCTGCTTCTTGGAGAATGCCTGTAGGAAACTTCCTGGAGAAGGACGTCCTAAGCTGAGAGCTTCAGGTGAATGCAGTTAGAGGAATGGGGGAGATGGGTGTTTCTGGCATGTGCTGCAGGCCAAAGCAACTGGGGCCAACTGAGGAGGGGAGGAGTCCAGGATGATGGGTCAGAGCACAAGAGGCCCCAGAGGCAGAACAGGCAGGGCGGTGCAGGTGGAGCCCCAGTGAGCATACCTTCCCCTAGGGATCACTAACTGGGTCCAAGGCTGGAAGAAGAATGGGTGGAAGACGTGTACGGGGAAGGAGGTGATCAACAAGGAGGACTTCATGCAGCTGGAGGAGCTCACCCATGGCATGGACATTCAGTGGGTGAGTGCCTATTAGAATGTTCACATCTTGTGACTGTTGTGACCATGTGGTCCCTGTTGGCTCGAGAGCAGTGGTTTACTTAAGGGATCGAGTGGTGCAGGTTAACAATTCCCACGAGGGTCATATCATGAGGTGTAATGAGTGCCTTTGATTCTCTCTGTCTTTGCAGTGAACAGTGTTACTAGGTGTAGGAAGTGCAACAGTAAAAAATATTGCTCAAGGGCTGGAGCTGTGGCTCAGCAGTAGAGCGCTTACCTAGCATGTGTGAGGCCCTGGATTTGATCCTTAGCACCACATAAAAATAAGTAAATAAAGGTATTTTGTCCAACTACAACTAAAAAAATAAATATTTAAAAAAAATATTGCTTGATAAGGCCTTAGGAACATGGTCTTCTTTCCAAAAGGGAAATGTTTTTCTTATAGTTTTTTTTTTTTTTTTTTGGTGGGGGGTGGTACTATGGATTGAAACCAGGGGCACTTTACCACTGAGTTATAGTCACAGCTTTTTTTTTTTTTTTTTAATTTTTTTTAGATGTTAATGGATTTTTATTTTATTCATTTATTTATATGTAGTGCTGAGAATCAAACCCAGTGCCTCGCATATGCTAGGCAAGCACTCTACTACTGAGCCCCAGCCCCAGCCAGTCACAGCTCTTTTTGTTTTTTTATTTTGAGACAGTTTCACTAAGTTGCTGAGGTTCGTCTTGAACTTATGATCTTCCTGTCTCAACCTTCCTAGTTGCTGGGATTACAGACATGTAATAGATAATTTTAATGAAATGTTTTCTCCACACAATACAAAGCAAGTTAAACTTTTAACCATTGTCTCAACTCTGCCTTATTCTGCCTCCATAAAACCATTGGTAACATTTTGTAACCAACATGTAAATTTGCTTTAGCAATGGAAATGTGAACAATGGTTAAATCAAATAAGTAATCCATTCTCCTAAACAGCATTCAAAGAGTAAAGAGTGTGTGTGCGCTCACAAACACAGATATCCATCCATCTGTACAGTTTGCCATATACCATTGCCAAGTGAGAAAAAAAGCACCATTAATGGTAAAATCAAATTTGTAGAGAAATGAAATGGAGCTTTTGTGAACACGTCATTGTGTGAAGCATCTGGATATATGTTGGGCAAGAGGCTCTGAGTGAGCTTCGGCTCGCCCAGTCTGCTCTGTGTGCTTGCGTTTCTCAGTGGAGTGTAGTCATGTTGCTTGAATAAAAATCAGGGGAAGTAAAAAGGAAAACCTTTATTTTAACAGATGCATGTTCCTGGTCATTCAGGATTTGTGGGCAATGAAGAGGCCGATAGGCTGGCGAGAGAAGGGGCTCGGCAGTCTCAGGACTGAGTGGAATCACTTGGGTGCTGTGGAGAAGGCAAGCGATAGCTCTTGTTGCTGTCATATCCTGGTGTGGGCATCAAGACCTCTCAGCAGGAGTGGCTGCAGGAGACAAAGCTGAGCCAGGGGGCACTGTGTCCTGTGAGCATCTCAGTAAAAAAGTGCTCCAGGAGGAAGTGGACGTCTTTTGAGATCTGGTGATTCTGAGATCTGCTGCTTACTGGGCTTAGTGTATTTTCATGTTTTATTGCAGTTTGGCCCAAAGTGCTTGGGCGTTGATTTTTATAAGAAATCAATAAAACATTGGTTAAAAGATGCAGACAGGAACTCAGGAAGAATTGTGAAAGAGTTCGCTGACCTTCTGATTTTCAAGGTGGAGTCACCTGCCCTTGTAGCCACACACTGGGCATGTGGCTCACAGGACGCCCCTCAGGTGCCTGATGCTGTGTACACAGGAGACCGTGGCTGTGGAAGAATGGCCTCAGTCTTTCAAATGTGTGTGTGTGCAGGGCTGGGATCGAACCCAGGACCTCACACATGCTCAGCAGTTACAATTTTGTGAGGGTGTGTGTGTGTGTGTGTGTGTGTGTTGGGCACTGGGGATTGACCCCAGGGGTGCTCTACCACTGAGATGTTCCCTCAGCCCTTTTTATTTATTCATTTTGAGAGGTCTTGGTGAGTGGCTGAAGTTAACCTTAAATTTGTGATCCTCTTTGCTCAGCCTGCTGAGTGCTGGGATTATAGGTGTGTGTCACCACTCCTGGCTCAGTTACAGCTTTTTTTTGGTACCAGGGATTGAATCCAGGGCAACTTAACCACAGAGCTGCATCCCCAGCCCTTTTTTATATTTTATTTAGAGACAGGGTCTCACTGAGTTTCTAAGTGCCTGGCTAATCTGCTGAGGCTGGCTTTGAACTCGCGATCCTCCTGCCTCATCTTCCTGAATTGCCAGGATTACAGGTGTGCATCACTGAGCCCGGCTCAGTTACAGCTTTTAAAGACCAAGATGCATATATCTTTGAAAAGTTTCTTTGGCCTTTTTTCTTAAAAATACTGTGCAGGTTTAAAACAAATGTTTGACATGATCATTTATTTTTGAATTTTTTTTCGATAAAATAAAAATACAGAAAATGACACAAAAGAAATGAATGCGTATTTGAATTACTATTATAAGATGAATGTCTTTGCATCCACCACCCTGTAAGGAATAGTGCTTTACTGGACACTCCAGAGTACTCCCCTGGGACCTCTCCTTCCTCCTCCTTCCCTCTCTTTACAAGTAATCCTGACTTTTGTGGAAATGACTTCAGGCATTTCTCGATGGCAGTTTAATCTTGCCAACTTTTTCCTTTTTTTAACTTAATATTTCTTAGGGCTTTTAATTTGCAGTCCCTGCTCCATCCCACTGTTTCCCTACATATTATCTTCTGGACCTGGGCCATCTGTTGTTTCTGTAGTCTGGATTTTGCCGATCGTGTTCATGAGAACACAGTTCAAATGTGGCCAGCAAGATGGGGAGCAGGACTAGGGCACTGCCTCCACTACACAGATAGAGCTCCATTGTGTCAACCCAGAGATATATGGGATTATTCTGTTTTAGGAGCAGTAACTCACCAATGGGGTAAGCAAAGGTCTTTTTACTTAGGACATATGATCATAAAAGAAAAAGACTGCATATAAATAAAAAACTTCATAAAGCAAAGATTTTGAAAGTAACAAGCAAAAGCAAACTATGGAAAGAGTTTATAACTCATCACAAAGGACTAATATCCCTAATGTGTACGAGAAAACAACTGGTGAATCAGAGGAACGGATCACCCAGGTTGTTCCCAAGAAGTACATACAGCCCCTGGAGTGGATGTGTGTCCATCTTCACTCCGCAGAGTACAGCTGAGCAGCAGATGCAGTTTCTCCCTCAGCAGGCTCCAGGGTTGCCGAGGCTGTTGGGAAACGCTGCTGATGCTGAAGGCAGATGGCATGGCCCTGGACACCAGTGGGGCCTGCCTGCCAGTATGATAAATGGGTTTCCCTGATCCGCCAGCCCTGTTCTGCAGATTGATACTGCAACACCTGTGCCCATACAAATATAAGGCAGGATTTATGGGCTGGGTAGAAACTCAGCCACCATGCCCAGCTCATCAGATAATGTTCTGGAGAATGTTTTGGAATTAGAAGAAAAATGTTGTCGCTATTAAACAGTTTTCTCCCTATAAGCTGCTGTGGTTTGGATGTGGCCCCAGTTCATGTGTGGGGAGCTTAGTTCTCAGAGGCACATGCTGATGGTTGGGAGGTGGGCCTTTGGGAGGCAGTAGGGTGAGGTGAGGTCTACAGGGTGGCCCCATGACCTGTAGAAGCCTTAGAAGAAGGGAAGGGAGACTCATGTTTTTTTGTTTTTTAGAGAGAGAGAGAAAGAATTATTTAAATATTTATTTATTTATTTATTTTAGTTTTTGGCAGACACAACATCTTTATTTGTATGTGGTGCCGAGGATTGAACCCGGGCCACATGCATGCCAGGCAAGCGCGCTACTGCTTGAGCCACATCCTGAGCCCCAGAGACTCTTGTTTTTGGGAAATGTCTTAAGAGTCTTTGGGGACAATATGACCATGAATGAGGCTGGTGGCCCACACTGGAATAACTTTTGGGTTTGATTTTCATCGTGGGAGCCTGGACGCTTGGAATAATTCACTGACAAATAACTCAGGATTTGCCTGGCACAGTGGCTACGCCTGTAGACGGGAGAGTCTAAAGCAGGAGGATGTCGTGTTTAAGACCAGCCTCAGCAACTTAGACCCTGTCTCAAAAAATAAAAAGGGCTGTGACTCAGTGGTAAAGTACACCTGGATTCAATCCCTAGGACCAAAACCAAAAACACAAAAACCAATACAAATGAGTTTTTCTGCCTCTGCCTCCCCTCTACCTCCACTACCTCTCAGGACCAGAGACTGCTTTCCTTTAATAGCGCCAGTGAGACTTTGCTGAGTGGCCTCCAGGCAGCTGACTGGCTTCCTCCTTGAGAAATCCAGACCCGTGCTCCTTTTTTTGTGGGGGGAGATTGAACCAAGGACCTTGGGTGTGTGAGTCAAGCACTCTACCACTGAGCTACATCCCCAGTCCCAGTCTCCCTTTTTTCAGTGAAGAAAATTTACGTGCACAGCTGGCTCATTTCTTCATTCATAGATAACACGACTTTAAAAATCTTCATTGGAAATTTCAAAAGTACACAAAAAGAGTAGTTTGATGAACATCCATGAAACCATCTCCCAGCTTCTCCAACAGTTACCAAGTTGGATAACCTGGCTGAGTAGTATTCCAGGCTGTTCCTTCATATGTGGTATTAGGTGTGTCTCAGCACAGGGACACATGGAAAGTCTGCCAAGGTCATGGGTCTCCTAGGGGACTTCCCGGGTTTCTTGGCTGGGTGAGATCTGGGACTGCCTGGCTGGTTTTCTTATGCAGGTCGTGGTGCTGTTGACCCCAGGTTTACTGATAGACAGGCCCTTGTGTTTCATAGCAAGTGTTTTTTTTTTTTTTTTTTGGCTGTGTGGCAAGGCCTCTTGAGTAGTGCCCAGGTGTGCCTGTGTGTTATCTGTTGGCCTTTCTCCCCTGCTCTGTGTGTGTTTCCCACAAAGCCCTCAGGCTGTTCCAGCTGGAAGTCATTAGCCCAGATGGCTTTTCTGTAGACTCTGCCTGGCCTTGCTCTGGCTGGGTCTTAGCAGAAGTGGCCCTGGGGAGAGGACCTGAATGAAGATGACGGCTGAGAGCAGTTCTGCTCACTGTGTCCTCTCTCCACCAGAGCCTCTGAGGCACCAGGCTGCAGAGTTTGGTTTTGGTGTGAACATCTGCCTCCCAGGTTCCCGACTTCCTGCCCAGTCGTGAGACCTGTGGTCTCAGAGCACCTCACAGCTCCCTCAGAGATCCCCAGCGCCAGCAGTCTGGTTACTGCTTCTGCTCTTGAACAGTTGACTGTGCCACGTCTCTCACCCAGGGGGCCTCAGTCCTGTTACATCTGGGAATCTGGGTGAGGTCAACAGCCTGCAAGCTGGGCAAAATCTCACTCTTCATCGCTCTTTGCAGGCCAGGAGAGAGAGGTCAAGTACGCTGGGTGAGCAGACAAAAGCAAAGTTATTAGCACACAGCAGGGGCCAGCTGAATCCTAGAAATGGCTGTTAAATATATCCCCGTATACTACCTTCAGTTTCTCCTGTTGGCCTGCAAAGCCTAACGTGTTGACTCTGGCCCTTCATGGAGCACGTTTGCCTAGGGCGGTGTCCGTGTCCCTGGTTTCAGTGGCTTGGGTCACCTGGTCTTCCAGGGCACTGCTCTGCCTGTGGTCTGCTCCCGGCCACCTCTGCAGCGGAGGAGGCCATCTTTCAGAACACCTCAACAGCTTCTTCCCCAGTCTCATGGTGGTAATGAAACCTGGTCGTGAAACATTTCTGGGCTGTTGGTGGCTGTTTTTCTGGAAGAAACATGTCAAAGATTCTCCACGGGCAGTGGTGTCCACAGGAAAGCAGCGGGTGCCGTTTCCCTCAGTTGTCCTGCTGGAGTGCTGGGGGCAGCGGACACAGCACCTGTTTCCCCGCCAGTCCCTCCGCACCCTGCCCATCTTGCTTTTCCAAAGCACGTGGGAGGCCAACCTTAGGGGTGACTGAGTTACACTCCCCAGCTGGGTGCTGAAGCGCTCAGTCACAGAAATGGGTGTGTCTTACTACAGCCCCATGGGTGAAGCTATGCTCACCTGTTCCTTTGTAATATAACCCCTTGCCCCATTTAGGATAGAGTCTTCCATGGAAGTGCCTTGTGTGTGTCCCCTCCTCTTACTGTGCCCTTGGGTGTGGCCTACCCAGGTGTCAGTCAACCTGCTGACAGTGGACATCATGAAGATAGACTCAGCCCCTGAAACCTGACCCCTTGCCTCATTTGAATAGCTTCTCCTCAATAAAAGGGGTCAGTGCGTGCTCTCACTCTCTCTCTTTCTGGGGACCCTTAAGGTCAGAGGAGCCGTCACAGCGACCCCAAAGAAAAAGGTATTTGTGTCTCTTGTGTGGTTATTTCGTGCAGCCCAGTCAGCCCAGTTTAACTAGAGTGACCCCTGAGCCTTTTAGTCGCGAGAACAGAAACCCAGCAAAAGCAAAAGTTTTTTTATGGCACAGAACTGCTCCCCTTTCCCCTGTCCCAGTGGGAAGGAAAAGACATCTGCTCAGGATGGAGGCCGGCAAGGGCAGATGCAGGCTGCTGGGCGGCTGCACCTGGACGGGGTGTTAAGTGCTCCCCCAGGTTCAGGACCACTATGC
The DNA here is from genome assembly GCF_045843805.1 of Urocitellus parryii. Classification (NCBI taxonomy): domain Eukaryota; kingdom Metazoa; phylum Chordata; class Mammalia; order Rodentia; family Sciuridae; genus Urocitellus; species Urocitellus parryii. The sequence continues at coordinate 33,267,016 of NC_135542.1, read as the reverse complement.
TGGCACCGCATTTTAGCAGCTACTATAGAGACTGTTGGGCAAGATTCCCTGAGTTCAAACCCCAGCCTTGTCACTTCCTGGCCATGTGACCTGAAGTTAGGTGAGTTCCTGTGCCTCAGCTATCTCACCTTTCAACTGTGGGTGACAGGTACTCCCAGCTGCCCAGAGTGGTCCTGAGGGCACCACTGTGCAGAAAATTCTCACACCCAGCTTGTGCTGCGTCACTAGAAGTGCTGACGAGGGGCAGGAGGCCATTACAGTGATGGTGTGAAAACTCGGGAGGGCAGTGTTCACGAGTCTTTCTTGGGGTACTGTGTGCCAGGCGCTGAACAAGTGACCCGAAGGTATGCACAGCCGTGACACCACACAGGAATCGTACCACCGACATGAGGTTGGCAGGTGTAGGCAGATATTGATTCGGATGTCCTCACGGAACCTAACAAGGAGCATGCACGTGCCTAAGGGGAGGGGCCGCGGCCGGCGCGTAGGAATGGCCAGGGGAAAGCACTTGAGTCAGGAGGAGCATCTCGGGGAAACCTGCCTGGGCAAGGACCTGAGGCAGGAGGAGCAGGAGATCCACATGCTAAAAGGCCAGAGGTCTGGAGAGCCGAGTGCAGGAGGGGAGGTGGCAGGGTTGGGGGTGGCCAGGGTCTGGAGTTCAAAAAGCAGGGTTAACATGGGGATTGGCATGACATGGCTTTTAGAAGGTCACTGGCTGCTCTGCAAGGAATGGTGGCACTGGGGCAAAAGCAGTCACAGGAGACTACTTCAGTGGTCAGTTCCACCAGCCAAGAGGTGGTGGAAAGAGTGGGATGGAGGCCAGTGGACAGGGGTATGGTGTTTTGAGGGTCAAGTGAGAGGATTTGCAGTTAGGGTGGACTGGATGTGGAGTGTGAGGGAGAAAGAGCAAAATACCCAGCTTTGGAAGAAGCCACTGCTGCTCCCTGATACAGGAAAGGGCAGGGGAAGGGTCTCCGTTGTTTCAGCCAGGTTAGGTTGGAGACTTGTGGATACTCGCACCTGAGGTTCTGGAAAGGGGTTCAGACTGGAGAGGTGGACAGGGGAGTCGGCAGCATGGGGTGGACCATGTGAGGCCACTGGGTTGGTGAGAATGGACAGGGAGAGACCGTTGGGACCATCCAGAGGAGCAGGAGCCAGAAGAGAGAGGGAGGGAGGGAGGGAGGGAGCAGTGACTTGAAGGAGAACCAGAAGAAGGTGTCTGAGGGAGTGGGCAGCTGTGAAGCGCTGCTGCTGGGATGTGGCAACACACAGTGTCCATGGAGTGGGTCAGGAGGCAGTGAGAGAGGACAGGTCATTAGAAACCACTCCTGAAGCACACAGGGAAATGGCAACCATGTCCGAGCTGCCGGGAATCAAACCCAGGACCTCACAGGTGTACGCCAGGCATATGCTGTACTCGGAGCACATCCCCAGCCTGAAGGGCCAGCGGAATCCGTCAGGCGGAGTGCAGAGGAAATGAGGATGTGGGCTTAGTATTTGCAGTCCTTAGAGGAAGGGAACAGAAATGAAGTGGATGTGTGCTTCCTGTGCAGTCTTCCTGAAGCCCTGGAGTCAGTCTGCTTTGGAGATGTAAACTAGCACAGTCTGGTTCAACATCTCGGGGTTCCCAGTTGCTTGATTTGCTAGGCTGAGGGAACAGCTGAGAATGTGATCTTTTTTTAGCTGATTGCTCTGAAAAGATAAATCCAGGCTCATCAAAAGGTTAGATTCCCTTTTTCTTTTTTATCAGCTACACAGATGCTCAAGCTTTGATGGGATTACTTCCCGATAAACCCCTCGTAAAGTGAAAATATCAGCTGAAAGCACACCAAACCTACCGCAAGTGGCGCCTAGTGGGGCCTGTCCCCCAGGCTCACACCAGACCCAGCAGTCTGTCCTCAGGTGTTGAACATCCCATGTCATTGACTCCACAGGTACTGGCAGTGGAGGGCAGAGTGGCCGCATGAGCGCTGCCCACTGTGGTGCACAGCTAAGACACACTCTGAAAGGTCCCTTCAGCTGCAGTGTCGACTGTCTGACTGCGTGGCTGCCAGCTCCCACAGCACGCCTGGAGTGTCCCTTTACCTGCTGCCAGCCTGGGCAGAGGCCAGAATTCAGAACTCCAAGTGTGGTTTCCGCTGAGTGCAAATGGCTTTCCACCTGAAGTCACAGGGTCCCCGCTGAACCACCCTAGGGAGGGGGGCTGTCTGCGTTCACAGGGAACTCAGGACTAGGAGGGGCAGCCTGGTTTTATTCCAGGACACAGCACATTTTATGGGAAAGATGACATGAAAAGGAAAAGATGGTGCTTTTAAAAACTTACATATTAGGGCTGGGATAGAGAGCTCGCCCAGCACGGGCGGGACCGGGTTCGATCCTCAGCACCACATAAAAATAAAGGCGTTGTCTTGTGCCCATCTACACCTAAAAACTAAAAATATTTAAAAAAAATTACATGGTAGAGTGGCCGACTTTATTATTATTTTTTCTAGTACTGGGGTTTGAACCCCTGGGCACTGTACCACGCGGCTACAGCCCACCCTTTTTCAGTTTTTACTTGGAGACAGGGTCTCCTTAAGTTGCCCAGGCTGGCCTCCAACTTGCGATCCTCCTGCCTCAGCCTCCTGAGTCTGGGATGACAGGTGTGGGCCGCGCCGGGCTACAGTCGTTCATTTTTGCCTTCACGTTGACGGCTGTAAAACGTGAACTGTTCCCCGGAGTCTTCTCCCGGTGAAGGCGCAGGAAACCTGCGGCGGCCGGCCACTCGTCCTCCAGGCCCCGCAGGGGCGCGCTTCCCTCGCCCGCCCCGCCCTGCAACTCCTCCCACTCCTCCTGGCACAAGACCCGTCCGGACCTCCTCCCGGAACCACCCTTCCGGAACCACCCTCCCGGTCCTGGCCCGACCCAGCCCTTCCCTCCCCGGCCCCGCCTGCCTCCATGTTCCGGCTCACCTCCATGTCCGGACTCTGCCCTCCCCGACCCCGCCCTCCGGCCCGGGCCCCGCCCACCTCCCTGTCCGTTCTCTGCTCTCCCCGGCCCGGCCCCGCCCACCTCCCTGTCCGTTCTCTGCTCGGCCCGGCCCCGCCCACCTTCCCGGCCCGGCCCCGCCCTCCTCCCCGGTCCTGGCCCCGCCCACCTCCCTGTCCGTTCTCTGCTCTCCCCGGCCAGGCCCCGCCCACCTCCAGGCCAGGCCCCGCCCACCTCCCTGTCCGTTCTCTGCTCTCCCCGGCCCGGCCCCGCCCACCTCCAGGCCAGGCCCCGCCCACCTCCCTGTCCGTTCTCTGCTCTCCCCGGCCAGGCCCCGCCCACCTCCCGGCCCGGCCCCGCCCACCTCCCTGTCGGTTCTTTGCCCTCCCGCCCGGCCCTCCCCTCCGCCAGAGCCCTGCTAGCCGCGCCGTCGCCATGGTGCAGGCCTGGTACATGGACGAGTCTGCGGACGACCCGCGGCTGCCGCACCGCCCCGAGCCCGGCCGCGCGGTGGGCCTGGAGCAGCTGCGCGGGCTCGGCGTGCTCTACTGGAAGGTTCGAGGGCGCTCCCGACGGCCGGGCGCGTGCGCATGCTCGCAGGGCGCCGGGCGGCGAGACCCCGGCTCAGCCGAGTGGCCCCGAGCACCCGGGGGCAGCCGTGGCCTCACCAGGCCCGGGGCGGCAGTGCGGGGGCCCGCGGAGCTCCCGTGGGCTGGGGTCCCTGGTTCAGGTGGACCCCGCTCGGCGGACGTGTGCTCTGCGAAGCTGGCGCCGCCGGTGTTCAGGGTGGGCAGGCGCCGCTCCCCACCCCCGGGGAGGCCACGGGGATGCGCGGGGGTGACTGTTGCTCTCGCTAGTCTGCATTCAGTTGTGATGAAAACGGAAAACGGGCCCAGGCCTACATCCCCCCACCCTTCCCTAGGGCGCCTCCTGAGGGTAGGGTTAGGGAAGAAGAAGGGTGAAGGGGGACTGGAGACACAGTAAGCGTGGTCAGTGTATGCAGTTGATCTTGGGGCGCCTTCTTGGATGCAGGTTCAGAAATTGGCAAGATCTGAGGATGGTGTTGTCTGGTTTCAACACGAGTGGCCTTGAGGTGGCTGGAAAGGAACAGGCCGTCATGGCTGTGACCTGATCCTCAGACGTGCAATCTACATGAGAGCTGAGAAAGGCCAGGCCTCCAGTATGGGGGTTGAACCCAGGAGTGATCCACCACTGAGCCGCATTCTCAACACTTTATGTTTTATTTTGAAATAGGGCTTTGCTAATTTGCTGAGGCTGACCTCAAACTTGGGATCCTCCTGCCTCAACCTCCCAAGTCACATGACTTCATGCCAGCCAAAAGCAGGCAGCTAGCCAGGTGCAGTGGTGCATGCCGTGCCTGTAATCCCAGCCGCTCCCGGAGGTTGAGACAGGAGGATCAAGAGTTCAAAGCCAGCCTCAGCAATGCCAGGTGCTAAGCAACTCAGTGAGACTTTGTCTCTAACTAAAATTCAAAATAGGGCTGGGATGTGGTTCTGTGGCCAAGTGCCCCTGAGTTCAATCCCCGGCACCAAAAAAAAAAAAAAAAAGGCCGCTGCAGACAGGCGAAGCCAGAGGGTCCTGCTGGTGCCGGGGCTGAGCAGAGGAGCTCAGCTCTGACTTACGGAGCCAGGCCCAGGTGTCTTTCCCTTAAAGGCTGAATAGGTCAATTCTAGACTGGACTTGTCTTTTGTGGGCCATAGCCGAGTTCTGACCTCTGGAAGGTACCGTCTTCAGTGCAGTCAAGGGCTTTATGGTTTCTGTTATGATAGGAAAATAGGTTTTGACGAAGAGTGACATCTGATTTATCCCCAGTCCCAAGCACAAGGGTCAGATCACGGCACTCCTGGAGTTTTGTTGTGACAGTTAAAAACAAAAATGAGGTAAAGGTCAACTTCAGACGTGTCTGGAGAGTGGGACTGTGTTAAAGGGTGTCTCTTGGCTTGTTCCCTGGGTCAGCCAGGATGTCTTCCTTCTGCAGCCCAGAGGAGGACCCCAGGCTGCGGAAGGTCCCTTGCTTACCACGGGCTACCCGTGCCTGGTGCACTGTCCTGTGCTTTCCTAGTGACTGAGATGGACCAGTGGCATCCAAAAGTGAAATTAGTTAAAGATCTTTATTTTCTCAGTAGTGGGGATGCTGAACCACATCCCCAGACCTTTTTTAGTTTTTATCTTGAGACAGGTTCTTGCTGAATTTCTGAGGCCAGTTTAAAACTTATGATTCTCCTGTCTTAGTCTCTGCAGTTTCTGGGGTTACAGGTATATGCCACCATGCACTGCAAAGTTTGTTGAAGAACTAATTGGCTTTTGCTCAAGATTTGTGAGGCCGGGCAGTCTGCATTCTGTGAAATACAGTCAGCCTCTGTCTTTACATTATGCACCAGGCAGTCAATCAACTGCTGATTGACAATAATAACAAAATTGCATCTGCCCTGAACCTGCGCAGCTTTGTCATCCCTTCAGAATACAGTAGAACAAGTATTTATGTAGCATTTGCATCCTGTTAGGTATCCAGAGATGATTTAAAGTACGAAGGAGGATGGGTGTAGGTTATGTGCCCATCCTGCGCTGTTTTATGTAAAGAACTGGGCATGTGTGTAGGTGTCTGTGCCAGCACCCCAAGGGCAAGAGGAGTGCAGAACGAGCACTCCCTGGGTATTGGTAGAAGGGTGAGCTTCATAAGGTGGGAACGAGAGACAGCAAGAGGAGAATAAGCTATTGGTTAACATCAAGTTCCTTTTGTGGGGGTGAAAGCAGAATGTGGCTTCTTATCAGCTGACCAGGAGACTGGTGTCTAATGTTTCCAGGAAAAACAGGTCTGTCTGGGGACCTCTCTCGTTTTGTTTGATTATATAGCATTTAACATTGGTGGCTCTGTTGGTTTTGCCTGGCCTGTTGCTGGATGCAGAGCTGGATTCAAAGCAATGGGACCCCTGCCGCGCATGATGGCACCTGCCTATAATCCCAGCAACTTGAGAAGCTGAGGCTGGAGGATCACCAATTCAAAGCCAACCCCCCTAAAAAACCAGCCAATCAACCAAACAGACCAAAAACCAAAAACAGTGCCCCCTGTAATTTTGTCAGGTTTTAGTAGGGATCCGAGTGGTGAGTGGTCTTGTGTACCGCGCAGGCAGCTGGAGGTTAGGTGGTTCTAGTTTGCAATAGTGTGCGGTCGGGGCACAACCACAGTCTGGGAAGAGTGTTTCTACCTCCTATTAACATGACTCCTTTTTGTTGTCTAAACTTGTTAGCTGGATGCTGACAAATATGAGAATGATCCGGAATTGGAAAAGATCCGGAGGGAGAGAAACTACTCCTGGATGGACATCATCACCATATGCAAAGATAAGCTTCCCAACTACGAGGAGAAGGTAAGGGCGCTGCTCCTGCGAGACTCAGGCTTCCTCCCCGTTCCTCTGAACGGCCTAACCTAGGGGCTGGGAAGGACGCGTGGGCTGGTGGGCTGAGCAGGGAGGCTGCCCTCGCGGGGCTGCACTTTGTGGGTCGCTGGCAGCGGTGAACCCCGCTCTCTGTCAGCTTGGGCGGTCCAGAGGCCCAGTCTCTGGGGCCTTGGGAGTGCCCAGGGCTGTCCACCATGGAGCTGTGCCCTGCTTGGCCGCCCCCACTCCTGGTGCCCTGGCCGTCCTGGGCCTGCACAGGCTTAGGCTCTTGCTGACCTCGCGAATAACCCTGGGCTCATCGATTTCCTCCCGGTTTCTGTTTCTGCTTCATCGATTCCTTCCTGACCTTTGCCTCCTTCTGTGGACTTTGGGTTTAGTTTGCTCTTCTTTTTTCTAATGTCTGGAGGTGGAAGCTGAGGTCACTGGCTTGAGTCTTTTCTTCTTTTTTATTTAAAAAATTTTAAATAGTTGTGTATGGACACAGTACCTTCTGTTTACCTTTATATGGTGCTGAGGATCGAACCAGGGCCTCCCGAGCGAGGCACGTGCTCCCCCACTGAGCCCCAGCCCCAGCCCTCTTCTGCTGTTTCATGCAGGTGTTTACTGCTCAGGCTTACCCGCACGCACGCACGTGACTCTAGTGGTATCAAACACATTTTTATACGTTTTGATTTAATTTTTACTCAGTAAAAATTTCCTTTCTGACTTTGACTTTGACTCATGAGGGATTTTTTGTTCTCTCTTTTTTTTTTTTGGTGCTGGGGATTGAACTCAGGGTTGCTCTGCCACTGAGCTACGTCCAATCCCTTTTTATTTTGAGATAGTCTTGCCAAGTTACTGAGGCTGGCCTTGAACTTGTGCCCCTCTGTCTCGGCCTCCGAGAGCTGGGGCGACGGGGCATGTGTCTCCCTGCCTGGCTGTGTTTTACTTTTAAAGACATGTATCAGTTTCCAGTTATTTGGGGATTTTTCTAAAGACATTCTTCTGTTTCTAACTGATTCCATGTAGGTAGGGGATGTACTTTGTGTGACTTGAGGTTTTGGATTGTGACTTTGAGATATGTTTTCTGGCCCAGAGTGTGGTCTCTGTGTTGGTGACGTTGTCTCTGAAGGCCCCTTATATCCGGGCAGCTGATGGTGCTGTGGGGCCAGCGCATCCTTGCTGGTGTCCCGCCTGTGGTCTGCTGTTCCTGATGGTGGGCTGCTGAAGTGCCGGCTGGGGTGGACTCGTCTGTCTCGCCCTCCGGTTCCTTTAGTGTTGACCTTGTGGGTGTGATGCTTAGGACGCGTGCATGCCGGGGATGGTCGTGTCCTCTGGGAGAAAGGCCGTCTCCTCCCTGGTGACGCGATGACCTGCTCTCTGGGGAGCACCTCTCCTTCCCTTTACTTTCAACCCTGCAGACCACGTATGATTTTGTTTTTGGTTCTGGGGATGAAGCCCAGGGCTCTTGAAGCCCCCTGAGCTACATGCTTAACCCTTTTTATTTTTCATGTCGAGACAGAGACAGAGTTTTATTAAGTTGCTAAGGGTCTTGCCAAGTTGCCGAGGCTGGCTTCCAACTTGCGATCCTCCTGCTTCAGCCTCCTGAGTTGCTAGGATATAGGCATGCACCACCATGCCCGGCTTTAACATAGAATTATTTTTTTTAGTAGTCATTCAAACAGTTTGTCTTCTAATTGGTTGTACTTGGACAACCCACATTAAAACTGGTTGTTAATATAATTGAAATATCTACCATATCTATAACTGTTTTCTAGTTGTACTTATTAAATATTCCCACTTTTTTCCTGCCTTGTCTGGTTGTAACTGAGTATTTTTTATAATTCTATTTATAATTTTTTATAATTCTAATTTTATAATTCTTAGGGTTTGTGAGACATGTTTACCCTGGACCGAGGGGCCCAGTTTTTTCCTCCCGTCACTCCCATGGCTCAGAGAAGTTAAATACTAGATCATTGAAGAATAATGAAAATCAAATATTTATTTTATCTTTATTTCCTCTCTTTCATAGATCCGAGTTTCAGACTTATGTAATTTTCTTTTTGGTTTGAAGAACATCTTTAGCATTTCTTGCTAAGCAGCTCTCCTGGTGACAAATTCCCTCAGTTTTTGTTTGTCTGAAAAAGTTCTCCTTCACTTTTTTTGGTGCGGGAATTGGGTGTGGTGGCACACACCTGTGATCCCAGACACTTGGGCCAAATTTAAGGCCAGACTCCACAGCTTAGCCCGACCCTCTCAAAATACAAAATCGAGAGCCTGGGGCTGTGGCTCAGGGGTAGAGCGCCCGCCGCGCACCTGTGAGGCCCTGGGTTCCATGTCAGCACCACAGGAAAAGATCTGTGTCCATCTACAACTAAAAAGTATTAAAAAATAAAAAATAGAAAAGGGGGGGATGTAGCTCCGTGGTAAAGGGTCCAGTCCCTGGGGAGGAAGACAAGACGAGAAGGAAGGTGCTCTCCCTCTGGCTGCCCCGCCCTCCCTTTTCGGGTTGGGTGGGCGCCTTCCCTCCGTCCTGCGTGGTTTCTGGGAGAGGCTGGCGTGATCCTTCTCCTCCTGCGTCTCGAGGTCGGTGCTCTTTCCTCTGGTCCTTTCACGTTTGCTCTGTCTGTTGGTTGTCCGAAGTTGTGGTGGGCTGTGCCTCGGGGTGGGCGCTGGGCTCCCCTGCTGGCCGCTCAGTTTCCTGATCTCTGTGGTTTGGTGTCCGCAGTTCACTTGGGGAAATTCTTGGCCTTCTTTATTCCAAGTTTTGTCTGCCTCTTTTTCCTTCCCTCTGCCTACCAGTTATGTAGAAGGTGATGGTGTCACTGGAGCAGTCTCCTCCCGTTGACCCCTGTCCATCCTATGAATACCACACTGGGCCATCACCGTGGCTTTCTCTAGGAAGTCTTGAGGTTGGGTGCAACTGTGGTCCATTCCTTCAGTCTTTTTTTTTTTTTTTTTAAAGAGAGAGAGAGAGAGAATTTTTTTTATATTTATTTTTTAGTTTTTGGCGAACACAACATCTTTGTTGGTATGTGGTGCTGAGGATCGAACCCGGGCCGCACGCAGGCCAGGCGAGCGCGCTACCGCTTGAGCCACATCCCCAGCCCTCCTTCAGTCTTGTCCTAGGTATTATTGCTCTTGTGTCTCTCCACTTAGCTTTGGAAGCAGTGTGCTAACATCTGCAGAACAGCTGGCCCGAACCTGTCGACTGCTGGGGAGAGCGCCGTCTTGGGACACTGGGCCTTTCCACCCCTGAGCATGGAGGGTCTCTCCACTCCTTTTAGTTCTTCCTTGATTTCTTCCATCAGAGTTTGAGGTTTTCCTCATGTTCCCCTTGTGCTGACTTTGAGTTTGCACTCAGCACTCTTGTTTTGAGGGGTGCTGCTGTGAGTGTGGTGCTGATCTCAGACCCTGTGGTCGCTGGTGTGCGGGAGGATGGGAGGCCTCCTGGTCCAACCCTCTGTAGTTCTTCTCTGCCAGCTCTGGGTGTTCACGAGGGGATCGAGTCACGTGAGCAGTCTCCTCCCTCCCGACGGCTGGCTTTCATTTCCTTTTCCTGTCGCGCTGCATGGTAGGATGGTTCACTCTGTGCTGAGCCTCTGCCTGTGCCCCCTAAGTGGGGCACAATGGCGGGACGGCAGAGGGACTAGAGCTGGGTTTCCCGTCCCCGACCCGCTGAGCCCCGGCTGCTGTGACAGAAGGCCCCCATCGTGCCCCGAGGCTGCGGTGGCCAAGCTGCTGCGTGTCGAGGGGCTCGAGGTCCGAGGGCGAGGTGGCATCTCAGTGCGGTGCCCGCTGGTCTTTCTCTGAAGTGGTGATTTTCCAGACGCCACGGTGAAGGCACACAGCCTCCTGCGAGGGGCGGGAGGCCCTGACACGCCTGGCTCTCGGTGGGGGCATTGGGCCCTCATCTGCAGGGCCACTTCTGTGAACTTGCTATCTTCATTATAAAACGCAGGGAGAGACGACCATCGGAAAGATGCAGAGTGAGTTTGAACAAGTGGGGGTCACATCCAGACCACGGCTGCTGTCCCGCTGAGCGCTTCGTGGTCAGTGTGAGAGCGAGGGTGGAGCCGGATCTGCGGGGCCGTCTTGCTCTGTGACACTGGGCCCGTGACCTGCCCTCTCTGCGCCTGTAGTCTCCCTCATCTGTAAAACTGGGATGACAAGGAGACCTGCCCGGTGTGGTTGTGTGTTCAGAATGGGATTGTTGCCTGGCACCTGGGCTGTGTGAGTGTGGCCTGCCCCTGCAGGGCTTCAGTGGGCTCCTTGACTATTCTGGCCCACCCCTCAGGGCTTCCCTGGCCCCCCGGCCCTCTGGCCCCTCGAGGCCTTCCTGGCCCCTCCTGGACCCTTGTAGCTCTCCTGGCCCCTCCTGGCCCTCCTGGCCCTCCTGGCCCCTCCTGGCCCCCCCTGGCCCCTCCTGGCCCCCCCTGGCCCCTCCTGGCCCCCCGGCCCTCTGGCCCCTCGAGGCCCTCCTGGCCCCTCCTGGACCCTTGTAGCTCTCCTGGCCCTCCTGGCCCTCCTGGCCCCTCCTGGCCCCTCCTGGCCCCTCCTGGCCCTCCTGGCCCTCCTGGCCCCTCCTGGCCCTCCTGGCCCCTCCTGGCTCTCCTGGCCCCCCCTGGCCCCTCCTGGCCCCCCGGCCCTCTGGCCCCTCGAGGCCCTCCTGGCCCGTCCTGGCCCTCCTGGCCCCTCCTGGACCCTTGTAGTTCTCCTGGCCCCTCCTGGCCCCTCCTGGCTCCTCCTGGCCCCTCCTGGCTCTCCTGGCCCCCCCTGGCCCCTCCTGGCCCTCCTGGCCCTCCTGGCCCTCCTGGCTCTCCTGGCCCCCCCTGGCCCCTCCTGGCCCTCCTGGCCCCTCCTGGACCCTTGTAGTTCTCCTGGCCCCTCCTGGCCCCTCCTGGCTCCTCCTGGCCCCTCCTGGCTCTCCTGGCTCCCCCCTGGCCCCTCCTGGCCCTCCTGGCCCCTCCTGGACCCTTGTAGTTCTCCTGGCCCCTCCTGGCCCCTCCTGGCTCCTCCTGGCCCCTCCTGGCTCTCCTGGCTCCCCCCTGGCCCCTCCTGGCCCCCCCTGGCCCTTCCTGGCCCCCCCCCGGCCCCTCCTGGCCCTCCTGGCCCCCCCTGGCCCCTCCTGGCCCCCCCTGGCCCTCCTTAGCCTGCGTGGCTGGTTTCCCGTCACCAGGGTTCTAGCCGTGCAGGTGGGGGCCGCGTGTGCTCAGGTTCGTGCCCAGTGACTGAGCGACTCTGCCTCCTGCCTAGATCAAGGTGTTCTACCAGGAGCACCTGCACCTGGATGAGGAGATCCGCTACATCCTGGAGGGCAGCGGGTACTTTGACGTCCGGGACAGGGAGGACCAGTGGATCCGCATTTCCATGGAGAAGGGAGACATGATCACTCTTCCCGCCGGCATCTATCACCGCTTCACGCTGGACGAGAAGGTAGGATCTGCTGACCTCCATCTGCGTCTGCCTGCGCTGGACGTCGGAGCTGGCCGGGTGTCCCCGACAGTGCGCTCCTGCCGGCCGTGCCACTGAGACTGATGAGGGCGCGTGGGTGGCGCAGCTCACGACCTGGCAGCTCATGCTCAGGGGCAAGGGCAGCGGCCTGCCTGGGGCCATGTGTGGGCCGCCCACAGAGCACAGAGGGGTTCCAGTGCCCTTTCTCGTTGTGTAGGGCCGGTGGCCGGGAGGCACCTGCAGGGTGGGACTCCTGTGGTTTTGGATGATAACAGTGGAGATGCAGCCATCCAGTTGCCGGGGTGTAGAAATGAGCACCCTGCGCGCGGGTGTGATCTGGGCTAGGCCTGAGGGCTAGCATGGTCTTTAATAGATAATAAGTGCATACAGCTTGAAGTTCTGAGTTAGGAAACAAGAGAGTCTCCGCCTGACCCCTGGTCCCAGTTCCCAAGTCCCCTCCCTGTGGATGGCTGCGTCACATCTCGGGATGCCTTTTTAGAGAGGTTTTGTACGTATTCCAGTGAATGGGGTCGGGGTCCTTTTCCCTTCTCTGCACGGTTCTGCGTGTGCCCTGTTCCGCTGACGCACCGGGGAGGGGTGGTCCTCCACCCGCATGTTTGTTTGCACTCTTGGCTGCACAGGGTGGCCACTTAGGCAGAGGGTGCAATGTGGGATGAGCATTGAGCGGCAGTAGGACAGCTGTGAGGGCATCTTGTTAACGTGGGAATGTGTGAGAGGTGATGGGTCAAATGAGATGTGGTGTCTGTCTGTCCCCAGAACTACGTGAAAGCCATGCGGCTGTTTGTGGGAGAACCAGTGTGGACAGCATACAACCGGCCAGCCGACCATTTCCCCGCCCGGGAGCAGTACGTGAGGTTCCTGGCCCAGACGGCCTAGCGCACCGCACCGGGGAACAGCTTGCCTGCAGGCTCTGTGTGACGCCCCGAGAGCCACCTCCTCGCTTTGCTTTCATGCAGTGGACGGCGGCTGTCCTTCCTTTGCAGACATCTAATCAGAGTACTTATAATGAATGGAGCTGGGAATCGATTTCTCGTGGACATGAATGAAGTGGAGAACCCCTGATTCCCTCTGATCTATCCTGCTATGTCAAGAGTCTGGCGGGCAGCCCAGTCATCTGTGACAGAACACAGGAGTCAGCTCCTGGGGGTCACTGCCCCTGGTCAGCTGACACCGGTCAGCCTGAGCGCTGTACACAGGAGCAGTCCTAGAGACAGGCAGCCGGAGGGAGGCGAGGCGCTGTCCGCCCGGGGCACGTGGGCTGGGAAGAGCTCCGGCTGGTGTGCCTTGGGCTGCCTGTGTCCCCTCCTGTTGGGAATAAAGTGCCTTGACCTCACGCAGGGGCTTGGAGTTGCCTCTGAGTGGTGTGGGTTTGCCTGGCTCATGATCGTGCGTTTGAATTCGCTGTGAGACCCTGGGTGTGTGGTTAGCTCACAGACTGACCGTGTTGCTGTTTCCCAGTGTGAGGCTTCTAGGTTCCGCCAGCTCTGAGATCCCGATCACGGAGACCCCGCAGTCTCCCTGTGGTTGGAACATGGTGGCTCATCCTGAGCTCCTGTTTTAACTGGAGGCAGACTTCGTGCCCATCACCCTTCATCACCCGCACCTGGTGTGGGGCTCTCCTCCGCGGGCAGAGGCCGCTCGAGCTGTAGATGGGTTTCCGTGGCCAGAACCAGGGCTGGTCTGCTGGAGCTGTTTCTGTGGATGGATTTCTAATGGTCATCGTACATGGGACATGTTTTCCTCCTGTCCTCTGTGGCTCCTCAGGCTTCGGGAAGACGGAGGCGGGTGGCAGACTTCTGCCAGCCCTAGGAGCCAGGGCCCCGTGAGCCTGGTCACATCTCACTTTCCCCTGTGTCTGCGTTGTCACAGTGCTCTCGGGCAGGCTACAGCTGTGTGACACGCCCTCAGTCAGGGTTCTGGGCAGTCTCACCAGCCAGGAGGTGCCCGTCCCCCCTGCCCCTCCCTGCCCATGCCAGCCACGCCAGGGAGTGTTCCAGAATCTGTGGAAGTGGAGCCTCGGGTAGGGTCTCTGACTGGCTTCCTGCGCTCCTGCCTCTTCAGTGCAGCCCTGTGTGCGGCTCAGATGCTGCTGCTTGTCTTTCCCTCGAGAGGGGCCTTGCGGTGTGGCCCAGGCTGGCCTCGAACTCCCGTGCTCACATGCGCCTCCTGCCTCAGCCTCCCAAGGAGCCGGACTGCAGGCTCCACCACTGAGCCCAGCGGGATGTTCAGAGCACTCGGCTGAAGCCTCCCGAAGCAGGGAGTCGCTGTCTCGCTGAGCTCAGTGTCCGGGGTCTCCTCTGAAGCCGTCCTGCAGCAGGCCGTCTCTGGTTCCTTCACGCCCCCTCTCAGGGCCACGAAACCCATCTGCAGCTCCAGTTGCCTCCGCGCGGCTGGCGGTGTTCCTGAGACCCAGCCCCAAGTCCCAGTGGAGCCACTGCTATTGTCTCGTTCGAGGCTGCCCCTCTGGAAGGACACCCTGGCTTGCTGAGCAGGGCGCATCTGGACAGGTGTTGGTCAGTGCACCTGTTGGAAGGTACGCAGTGTTTGTGCCTGGGCTGTGCTCAGGGTGTGGCCTTGGGCAGGTCTCTTTGCATTTTAGAGGAGTGCGCAGGCCGGCTGGGAAGGGCGGCGGCAGTGGGCCCTGCAGTGCTGTCTCTGAGAAGCCCAGGTGCTGGGCCAGTGCACCTTGCCTCTGGGAAGCCCTGCCTTTCCAGCCCTTTGTCTCTGCCGTCCGCCGCTGCCTCGCCTGGCCTAGCCCTGCTCTGCTCTTCACTCCTTGCTGTCCACTTCTTCCTCCGTATTGGTCAGAAGAGAAGCTGGAGACGAAGTAGCAGCTACTCTGCTGTCCCAAGAAGCTGCTGCTGTGGACACACGGTCGACTCAGCCAGATGCCTCAGTGATTGTCACTGTGGGAGCTCATTAAAAATGGCAGTAACCCAGGCTAGTAGCACACACTGGTCACAACTTAGGAGGCTGAGTCAGGAGGATGGCAAGTCGAGGGTAGCCTCAGCAACCAAGTGAGACTCGTGGTGGAGCGCTTGCCTGCATGCTGCCTGAGGCCCCAGGGTCCATCCCAGCACTCGACAAAGGCAGAAACAACATAAACGAGCAGGGAAGCACTCCCCGTCAGCTGTGAAGCCCAACTCCCAGCTCCTAGAAGGCTGAACAGGCCTCTTGCAGCTGTGGAGCGGAGGTGGGGGTCTTGGAAGCCGGAGCAAGGGTGGGAGCCGGAGAGAGCTGCAGTCTAGGCACTGCACACCCACAGACCCACAGCTGCCGAATTCAGTACTTGCATTAAAGATCTTCAAAATAAAAGTGTGGATCTGGGCAAACGGAGGCGCTCACTGTGTCCAGGTGCACCGCTCACATCCCGCTCCTGATCAGTCATGTGGCTTCTGGTGGGATTCAGCAAACGCTCTCAGGGCTCCCACGCTGGCCCCTGTGCCCACCAGCACTGCTCCTCTCCTCCTGGCCCCCATGGAGCTCACCTGTCTTTAGCCCAACTGGCTATTCCTTGGACTTGGAGGAAATAGTCTTTTTTAAATCCAAAAGTCTGTGAGCCAGATAGCGTTTCAGCTTCCTCAGAAGTAGTCGGTCCTCGCGAGGACGGTGTGGATTGCAGCTTTCTGACAGTAGAACTGCAAACCTGTGCTGGGCAGTGCCAGCCTGAGTCCCGGCAGGCTGCTGGCCTGCAGGAAGCCACACTTTTCCCAGGTAGGTGGTGGTGCCCTGCCCTGCTCTGGCAGCCGTCCACCTGTCCCCACACTGCTGTCTGTGAGCCCTGGACAGTGTCCTGGGGCTGAGGACCAGGGATAGTGTGCAGGGCATGTGGGCGTCTGTGGCCTCCTACCTTCTCCCAGGAGGCAGGTGATCAGTCACTTTGGAATCCCAGTGCCTCTCCAGGGAGGTGACCTACTTCTGTGGGTGGGGCTGTTTTTTCCTAATTACATGGCAAAGTCTGCAGCACCAGACATTTTTCATTTTCTTTGCTTTGGGTTCTTATTAAACCCAGGGCCTCGTGTGCTGAGCATGCACTCTGCCACTGAGCTGCACCCCAGCCGACATTTCATTCCAAAAATATGACTTTGACAGCTGAAGTGAAGCCCTTTAGCTTATACAAGGCTCACCCGGTGGTTTGCAAAGTGCATGGCTCTGTCCTGTAGACTGGCGCTCTGACGCAACCTGAAGGCAAAACTCGTCACCTGTGATGGACAGGCGACAGTGGGACTGGGAGTAATTTGCCAGGATCAGGGTTTTGCACATTTCCCAGAGCCTGGCATGTGGTGGGATTCAGTATGACTTGGGTGGTGGGTAGGGGCCACTGAGGGTGGGAGGGTGGGTGTGTGGGTGGGCAGGTGGATGTCTGATGGATCTGTTTCTTTTTTTTTTTTTTTATTGTTGGTCGTTCAAAACATTACATAGTTCTTAATACATCATATTTCACAGTTTGATTCAAGTGGGTTATGAACTCCCAATTTTACCCCGTATACAGATTGCTGTATCACATCAGTTACCCTTCCATTGATTGACAAATTGCCTTTCTAGTGTCTGATGTATTCTGCTGTCTGTCCTATTCTATGGATCTGTTTCTTGCCGTGCAGATTTAGAATATTAAGTTCAGGTATGATCTTGAAAAGTCTTTTTTTTTTTTAAATCTGTTTTCTATTGGAAGTGTGTCATGTTTTAGAAAGCTCACATAGTTTTATGATTTACACAAGGAAAACTTAATTCCAGGACATTTAAACATCCACTGTCCTAGAGCTGTCAGGAGGATGGAGGGGGGCAGAACGTCTGGCCTGGTGCTGTGCTCGGCCCCGAGGGCTTATCATCCTGGAGGCCTGCAGCGGGGTTTAGAGCGTCTCCAGGAAAACCACCAAAGGTAGAAAGTGAGAGGCAGCCATGCAGTGGCCCTCTGCCTGTCGGCGGGGACTCCACTGAGGTGCTGCTCTGCACCCACCTCTTTGCCCGCCAAGTCCCACGGGGTGCCTTGGCCCTGCTCCTTGGCCTGGAGACAGCCGAGGACCCTGCTGGAAGGGGCTCTTGGAGCTGTGGTGTGTGCCCTGATTGCCCTGTGCTTTCGGAATCCAGAGTGAGGCCCATGGCACTTTCTGGGGCAGAAGAGAGCCATTTGTCACCATGGTATCAGGGAGAGGTCCAGGTGTGTGACACTGTTGAGGCCACCCATGGAAGCCCAGAGCCCAGCCAAGGTGCATGGCCCTGCCCACCAGCCTTCCCAGATGCCTCAGGTTGTTCTCCCCTCATTCCCTGGTCAGGTCCCTTTGTGGCTGTTCATTCACTGAGCATTTGCCTCTGGAGAGCTGGCACCAGGCTGGGAGTGCAGCTGGGTACAGTGGCTGCAGCGCGAGTCACCTTGGGAGTCATCTGCATGCCCCACAGGCACCCAGTAGAGAGCAGAAGCAGATACACAGTGGGCTCCTGGGCAGGACAGGACCTTTAACCTTGCCACTGTGCTTCTCCTATGGGGACAAGCAAGGCCTCGGTGCCCTTGATGGGCTGAGAGGTGGACACCGTCAGGTTTTCCTGCAGTTGGTCTTCATTCTTTCCCTCATCCTTAAATAACTAGGTAAATATCCCCCATTCCTTCTTCAGGTCTGTCCAGCTTTTCAGAAGGCAGTGGGAACCAGGTCCTCATAACTCGGAGGCCAGCTCAGCTGCGCTCGGCTGTCAGACCCTGAGGCGTGGCTGCTCACACACCAGATGGTCAGGTCCTGCCTAGATCACAGCCAGGCAGGCCAGGACCGTGGGACAGGTGGCCGAGAGCCAGGAAGACACCTGGAGGTGGGGGATTGGACCTGAGGTTGTGGAGAATGCTCCCGGGAGCCCAGTGGGAGTGGCTGGGAAGCTGCACTCTGAAGCCTCAGGACTCGGCCCAGGGCCGCTGGTTGCAAAGCACACCCCTCCCCAGTGCTCTGCTCTGCCGTCCCTCCCCCTCCCGCGGGGAGCGGCTCATGACCCCGGTGCAGAAGCAGCAGCACTGAAAGTTTGCTTTTTCTCCGTGTGACCAACATGGTGGGCGCAGTTGTGCTGCCAGAGGCAGCTCCCACAGAGGGCGCCGGTCTGCCTGCCTGTGGCGCACCCGAGGGGGTCAGCGTCCTTCCAGACGGTATCTGGACACCGGGTCTGGGTCTGCCCTTGCTGGTCTCCTGACTTGGGCGGGTGCCTGGGATCGGAGCGGGTGTTTCAGGGACGTGGTGTTGTGCTGGTTTTTGCCCTGCCGGGGATGGAACCCAGGGTGTTCAACACAGAGCTCACCCAGTCCTTGTAGGTTTGCTTCTAAAGTCTCGCTAAGTTACCAGGCTGGTCTGGAACTGGTGACCTCCTACTTCAGCCTCCTGTGCGGCTCTGACTACAGGCGTGACCCGAACCCGGCCAGTCCTGTATTAAAGGACAGCGTGGGTCAGAGCATCAGGACTTGAGCTGGGCCTGCTCTCCCTTCCAGTGCAGCGGGGCAGAGGCTGCTCTGCTTTCCTTGAAGCTGTAAACGGCCCAGAGCTTGGGTGCGAATTCCAGAGTTCAGCCACCACGGTCTCGGCGCCTGGCTCACGGAGGATCCACCACCACCCTGAATAAGGAGGGGAGAGCGTGACTGTGTAGGAAATGAGAGGCCCAGACAGTGTCCACCTGCAGCTGTGGCATGAGGGTGACACCCTGGCTTGTCACAGGACAGTGTCCACCTGCAGCAATGGTGGTGAGGTACCCCGTGCACACCCTGGCTCATCATGTGGCACTGGTGCTGTGAACTCAGAATGGTTGTCACTTGGTGACACAGTGACCTGCACTCACTGCAGACTGCCTCGGGATGGGGCAGGATCCGGGTGCAAGGCCACCCCGGGATGGCAGAGGCTGGCCTGCTGCGTTTCCCTGTGGGTGCTGGTGCGCAGGTCCTGGCTGTGTGGCACTTCAGGGAGCTGGCAGAGGCTGGCCAGGTGTGGCCTGGGAGCCGGGCTCTACACCATGGAGCACAGGTGTGTCCTGTGGCCCTGCAGGGAGTGGAGGGAAGGGCCAAGGCCCACTGCCCACCAGGCGGCCGCCACAGCCCTGGGCCTGGCGTTAAGTGCCTCTAGACGTCGATGTGCAGAAGGAAAGACTTACTGACGGGTGTGGATCCACCTTACACACCTGAGCCCTGCCTCTCGCCCCAACCTGCTCCTGGCCGAGTCGGCTGTCCGCATGCCCAGCCAGCAGGCCGTGCCGCGTCTCCTCGGTGCACTTCTGCCCCCACTGGCCCCCCGCACCTCGGGCACATTCTTGCATCACAGTCCTGTCTGCATCAGTGTGTAGGAGTTTTAAAACTGAGTTTTTCCATATCGTAAAAGTCCCTCGACAGGACGGCTTCAGTACTGCACAGACTTCTCTTAGCAACACGTAGTAAGTGATCAACAAAACCATCCCCAGCTGTCACCGTTTTACGGGTTCCTCTTGCCCCATCCTGTTCCAGAAACGCACACGCTGTTTTCTCTCCCAGCCTTGGAGAGCGTGCGCTGGCAGGAGGCCAAGTGGTGGACGTCCTGCACCCCTTCCACCTGGTGTCGCCTGGCTGAGCCCCCACTCTGGAGCGCCTGGCTTGCTGGGAGACCTGCCAGTGGGGCAGGGCGGGACCCCAACCCTGTGGGACTGTGGCTGATGAGGGGCGGCCGCCAGTGATGTGCGCACACAGGAGACTCCACTGAGGGCACAGTCAGAGGGCGCCCTCTGTCAGCCAGGAAGGGCTGAGGAGAGCCCAGCTCCCAGTCTCTGCCCCAGACTTCAGCCTGCAGAACTTGAGAGCCTGTGCTCTGGGGTTGAAGCCACCCTGTTGCTGTGTTGGTTTCTGCAGCCCACGCTGGCCAAGACGCCTGCGTCCACTCAGCTCCCTGCCTCCGGGCCCCTGGCTCTCTTTTGAGATGTCCTGTGCTGTCATCCTATGCAGCACCTGGAGCTAAAGGACACGGGCACTGCCTGTTCATCTAGGAGGAGTGTGTGACATGTACGCACCTGCCCTGAGCACTGCAGTGAGACCCTGCAGTCTTCCAGCACAGGCCGCAGGATGGGGCTCAGCTGGGCGGGGCCTGGTGAGGGGGTGCATCCCTCTGCCTTCCAGCTTAGGCCAGGTGCTGCAGAAGGGGGCTCAGCTGGGTGCACCCAAGGAATTGGGGTGTGGGGCGTAGCTACAGTCCTCCCAGCACAGGCCAGTCCTCCGGAAATGGAGCTTAGCAGGGCTGTGCCCAGGTCATGGGCACCTTGTGTCCTCATTAACATTGGTCACCTCTTAAAAGCCCTTCTACTCAAATACACTCATGTGGCAGCAGGGCTTCAATACACGAGTTTTGTGGGGACAGTTTGGTTCATGACACTAGGTGGATAGCTTTCCAGGGACAGGAAGAGCAAATGCAGACCTGCCCGGCAGACAGGGCTGATGACTGAACAGAGTCGGGGGTGGCGGTGGCAGGAGGCAGACGGATGGCAAGGGACAGATTTCACAGGCCTGAGACTGGGGGGCAGCCGGGAGCTCGACGGCCCTCTCTGATGGGGAGCTGGGGAGGAATGCGAGCTGAGGGGGCATGGCCTCAGGGGAGGCAGGGGTGGGGATGAGGAGGCCAGTCGAGAAGCTGTGACCCACCGCCTCTGCCCCACAGGAGGGACAGCTTAGTGGGGCTATGGGACTCACCCAGCAGGACTTCCCAGCTGGTCCCGTGGTCCCAGCTGCACACTCCTGTGCCAGTGCACTGCGAGTGGGACTTTCACTCCAGAGCTTCTTGGGGGCACTCTATGTGCGAGACGCTGTTCCAGGAGAGGCAAGCAGGCTGGCCAGGGGGCCCGTGTCTGTCTGCAGCTCCGGGGTGGCCTCCACATTTTCAAGGAGCTGTGACAGCAGAGCAAGGCAAAGAAGACTGCGTGGCAAAGACAGTGTGGGCCCAGCCTCAAGTGTGGGCGCTCAGGCCCGCTCCAGGACCCGGGTGGGCGAAGACCTGGGCTCCCAGAGCTTTCCTTACTGGCTTGTGCAAGTCTTTGGGAGAGGGGTGGGCACACCGAGGTTTCCCCCAGGATCCCCCATCCCTGGTGCTGGTGAAGTGGGCCCAAGCCCTGGCCTGATTTGAGTGGTGGTGGACCTGGCCCAGGGGCGGAAGTGTGACGGGGCCTCCACCCAGCTCTGCCGGACACCACTGCAGAGGAGAGCGCCGAGGGCTCCTGGAGCGCGTTCCATTTGAGCAGTGCCCGTGATGTCCAGGGGAGGCAAGGTGGGAGCACTGCAAGTTCAAGACCCTGCCTCAAAATAAAAGGGGCTGGGATGTAGCCCAGTGGTAGAGCAGCCTGGGTTCCCAACAAGCCAAAAAAGGAAAAGAAACAGATGCGGAGCATGCTCGGAGAGCGTTTCTAGGCAGGTGCCATGGTCCGAGAAGCCTGTTGTGGATCGCTTCTCCCGTGATCAGTGGAGTGGCACAGTGGCCAGAACAAAGGGGAGGCAGGATGCCAGCTGTGGGGTCACACAGAGGACAGGCAGGTGTGACTGGGGGAACACAGAGAGATGGCTGGGAGTGGGAGAGGAGGCCCCCAGGCCATCCCAAGGCTGTGGCCCTCAGGCAGTGTGGACAGCGGCTGGGCCTACACCGGAGTACTCCACCCGTAACCGACACTTGCCATCAGCTCTCCATTTTGAGCACATGCCAAACTGCCTCACCTGCACAGCAGTGACTGGGTTCCCAGCTTGCACAACACTGGGAGCCTGGGGGGCCGGGGGACCTGGAGCGCAGCCAGGCCCAGGTCCACATGCTGGAAGCCTTTCTGGGAAGTCTCTGGGGCCACGGCTGCTGCTGGCCCAGGGACTCCCACTTGAGGTCCCTGAGCTAACCCTTCCTCTTGGGGGAACGTGGACTGACCCAGGACTCGGTCATATGGGAGCGCTCAGGGGGAAGGCGTGATAGCCCGACATCAGGGGCAGCGGCGGCTCTGACCCGAGTGCCTCTGCTCACAGGGAGGCGGCTTGATGGACGGAACCTTGACCTTTTCCCTGCTGCTTGGCTCGAGTCTAGTGGGAGCCTGTCCCATCCATCTGCTTCCACCACGTGGTTCTGTGACCCCAGGAGATTCCCAGACTCGGGGAAGAGAAGCGCCATCTCTCATCCCCGAAGCCAGACTGAAGGAAAACTTCACGGGGAAGGCCTTTGGGCTTCTTAGAAACAAAGACAGGGTCTCACCTGTGCCTAAGCTGGACTTGACCTTCAGGGCTCAAGTGATGCTCCTGCCTTGGCTTCCTGAGTGGTTGGGAGGACAGGTGCACTGGCTTGTTTTTCCTCTTATTATAGAGAAAAATTTTCAGGCCACACTCGTGTTCAATGATTCTCTTGTCTGCCTCTTGAATTTTTTAAAGTACTTTTTTAGTTGTATGTGGACCACGGCACCTTTATTTTATTTATATGAGGTGCTGAGGATCGAACCCAGTGCCCCGCATGTGTAGGCGATCGAGCGTGCGCTCCACCACTGCTGAGCCCCAGCCCAGCCCTTCTCCTATTTGAATGTGTATTAATCCATCTGAACCAACACCTTGGGACTGGGTGCCTGGCAGAGGCTGCATCTTTCCACTGTACTGTGAATAGAAACATTGTTTTGTGCAATAAATGTTTAAATCAGAGTATTTAAGCTATTCTATTTTAAAGTGTATTAGAAAAACTAGAGACTTAAAGGAAGTCGGTTGGTGAAGTGTAGAATTTTAAGTTCTTCAGAGTGGAGTCTAAGGAACAGGCCCTGGCTCTCAGGCCCAAGTGCAGGGTGCCCAGGGCCTGGTCCCGAGAGCTCTGCCCGTCTGCTGGAGTCTGCACCTGGGCTCCTTACCCACCCCTCCCAAAGGTAGCCAGTGCCTTGCCCTCTCCCGCCATCGCGTTACCAAACACAAGGTAGCCAAGGCCCGCCGGCAGGCAGCAGGGGGAGGGTGGGGGTGGGGGTGGGGGGTGAAGCCTGCGGGAGGGCCGAGGCAGACAGGGGACTGGAGCTGCTGCATTTGGACCGTGATTTATTCAACCCTCCCATGAGAACAGCTGCCATCACACCTTCCAGCTCTTCTCTGGGAGGCTTACAACGAGTACTGAAGAGGGCAGCCTCCAGGAAGAAGCCGGGGCCCCTTGTGGGCACACAGCACTGTGGGGCTGGAGGTCGGCCAATGGCGCAGCCGTCTGGTTTGACGGTGGCCCTGGGTGCACAAGGCGGCACTGAGCCTGGCAGAGTGGCAGCAGCATGTGTGCCCGGTGTTCACAGTGCACAGAGGTCACTGGTGTGGGCCAGGACACCCTGCCCTGGTGGGCCTAGGCCAGCTTGAGGCACTGTGTGTTGAAGCTGTCCCCTTCCTTGCCCGCGACGGCCTCGAGCAGGCTCTGCTTCTTCTGCACGCTCCGCGAGGACTCCAGCTCATACATGGTGGTCAGGTTGAAGAGCACGCTCTCATGCAGGTAGTGCTTGGGGTCCTGCTGGACCATGGCCTCCAGCTGCCGCAGGGAATCCTTGAGTTTGCCCAGGTAAAGCAGACACACAGCCGCATTGTTGTTGGCCTGAGGGACAGGAGACATGCAGAGGCAGCAGGTCACCCGCCGTCGGCTCCCACTGCTACCTTGGGCCCCGGCAGAGCCTAGACCCCTGCTTCACACCACCCAGGGCCCAGGGCCCTCTGCAGGTGCCTGGTGCCAGCAGTCCCACAGAGTCGAGGGCCTGGGTTTGCCAGGATGCCCACTTCTTAGTCCCCAAGACATTGAGGCTCTGTGTGTCCTAGGTCTGTTCTTGGGATTCTTACCACTGCATTTGTGGGTTCCATCCTCAAAATCTCTGTGAAGAATCTATGGGCTTCCGCAAAGTTGTTCTGGCCGAGGTAAAGGAAGGCTCTGTAACACAAGCACAGGGGAGCAGGGAGCCCTCGCACGATGGCCTCAGACATGCACCAGGGACAGGAGCACTTGCTCTTTAGGGAGCCCCTGCTCAGACGGAGGCTGTGCCCTCCCGGCTGTGGACCACACTGCACGTGCTGGCTAGCTGTAACTGAACCTAGAAACCTGCTGAGAAAACTAGCCCCTGCCCTGCCCCATGTCCACTTCTGACTTCCCGTAGGCTTTTTACTGGCTGCAGGTTCATCCTAATGAACACACGCACCCAAAGCTGCCACATTTCACTCACGAAAATGGTTCTTAGGGACTAGGACAGGTCCCCACAGTGGGTGTGCCAGGGACAGTGTGGAAACAGGGCCACACGAGCAGTACTTTGAAGGAAACACTTCGTTTTTATGGCTGCCGTTCTAGAAGACACCAGTGTGCCTCCAGGCCCGGACTCTGGGCCTCAGCTCGGGGATGGTGGAGCTGGAGAGGGACGCGTTCAATGGGGAGAGAGGCTCGCAGGGAAGCTGACACACGCATCCTCGGTGTAAATCATTTACCTGTTCATTAAAACCATTATTTTACCCTGTAGTCCATCCAGTTTCTGTGTTACTTTCTCAACATCTTGAAAATACTTTTCAGCTGTTTTTATGTCTCCAATCTGCTTAGACAAAACCATCTTGTTAGTGGACAAATTAGAGCTATTAAAGCTACCCCCACATACACAACACAGGCCAAAGAGCCTGTAGGCCACGCCATGCTTCTTCCACTTCCTCCAGAAGGGCTGACATAAAGCCGTTCTAGAGACTGCAGAAATGTAGGCGTTGCCTTGATGTGGGGTTTGAACACAGTAGCCACACGCTGTGGGGACTGAGGCCATGTGTGTCCGAGGCTGGCTTCTCTGAGGCTCTTTCAAGAATCTGCCATGGCTGAGGCTGCCTGTGAGCCCTGAGTACTGACCCAGTGCCACATGCCTTTGGATAGAGCCTCGAACTGGCTTTCCTGTGTCTGTCAACTGGGATCCTTGTCTAAAACAGCAGAGTCAACCCTGCTGGATCTAACTCTGGAACCCCCTTGGCACCCCAGCCCCCGTGCTGTCCTCTACCCTGACCGCCTCTTGCTCTTGCCCTCTACCCTGACTGCTTCTTGCTCTTACCCTCTACCCTGACCGCCTCCTCTTGCTCTTGCTCTCTACCCTCACCACCTCTTGCTCTTGCCCTCTAACACTGCTAGGCACGTCTTTTGATCTGTCCTGAGAACACAGAGCACCAGTAGGATGGCTCTGGAGAGCTGAGCTGGAAGATTTCTTCTGGTTTGTTCAATACTAATTGCAACGGGACAGTTCCTCACATTCTCCACTTCAATGTCTCTGGTGAAAATTCCTGCCAACTCACTCTGAGCACCCCTCCTTCCCCACGTCTAAGGCAGTGGCTTCACAGTCAAGTCAGAACCGCCGCAAAGAAACCCCATTTTAATGGCCACACCAATCTGAGCTAATTTTGAACCATTCCTTGTATTGACAGACTTGCTGCGAATGAGGCCCTGCTTGGGCGGGGCAGCCTGGCTCTGCCCTGGAGCCCCTGGGAGCACAGGTACCTGCAGGAGGATGCGGCCGATGCCACTCAGCAGCTGTGGCTCCTGCTCTGGGTAATACTTGATGACCATGCGGTATGCATCCACAGCCAGCACGTAGTCCTGTGGAGAGACCCGAAAGCTCAGTGTGAGCTACAGACACCACTCTCAGTCTGCACATCAGGAAGAGCACAACTACCCATAACACACGTGGAGTGAGGACACGCGTGCAGCTCTGAAGCGAGGCTCTGAGCTGAGTCAGTTGCATGTTCTTCTGTCACTCAGGGGCACAGGGTCAGCGACCCTCTCCTGCCTTCCAGGGAACAGCTCATCTCTGACTTTCTCTCTCACAGACTACAGAGTGGACCAGCATCACCATTCCCCAAACACAATCCATATTCCCCATACTAGAAATTGAGGCAAACATCAGTGTTTATAGCAGCTCAATTCACAATAGCTAGACTATGGAACCAACCTAGGTGTCCTTCAATAGATGAATGGAAAAAGAAAATGTGGTATCTACACTCAATGGAATATTACTCAGCTTTAAAGAAGAATGAAATTAAGGCATTTGCTGGTAAATGGGTGGAGTTGGAGAATATCATGCTAAGAGAAATAAGTCAATCCCAAAAAACCAAAGGCCAAATGTGTTAGCTCTAATATGTGATGCTAATTCACAGTAAGGCGGGGGCAGTAGAGAATAGCGTTACCATAGATTAGGTAGAGGGGAGTGATGGGAGGGCACGGGAGCGGATGTGGGATAGGAAGGGTGGAAGAATGAAACAGAGGTTGTGCTTTGTGTATCCACATGACTGCATAACTAATGTGACTCTACGACATGTACACTCAGAAACATGGGAAATTATATCCCATTTATGTAGGACACATGAAAGTTCATAAATGCATTCTACTATCATGTATAACTAATTAAAATAAAGAATAAAAATGTTTTAAAAAAGAAATTGAGGCAAAATCCCTACGGTCAAATAAACAACTCACAAGTCAACTTGGCAGGGAGAGCAAGCCTGACATTCCAGTCGTTTTTCCACAGCAGGACACCTGAGTGCCACCTGCTCTCCGCAGCACCCAGGAAGCTCCTGCTATTGCAGACACTGCACAGGGGCCCTGAGAGAGGCCTTGCGGCCACCATGTTTGGCATCTGCACTCTGCATAGGACCTCAGCCTTCGTGCCTCTTGAGTCTGTGCGTCTTGAGAAACAGGCACCCTGCCCCTGCCGTGGTCCCTCCTCCAGGCAGGGCCTGTCTGCCATTGACCTGTGAGAGTGGCGGGGGTGCGCCTCCAGGTGTTAGCTGGTCTTGGGCGGGGCTGTCAGTCACAGGGGATACAGAGGCCTGCCCCCCCCCCCCCCCCCGGGGTCTGCAGTAGGAGCGGCTGAGTCCGAGTGGCAGCCTGTGCTGAACTCCCTCCTGTGGGCAGCAGGGTGGCCACCCACAGACTCGCCTCCTGGCTGACTCACTGTAAGCCCCAGAAGGTACTTTTATTTTATATTCTTCTACATTTTCCATTCCCTCAAACTGGGACTGGAGTTGCTAGTTTGCTAATTGGGATGTTATAAAGAAAGACAGACGACAAGTCAAGTTCCAGTTTGGCAGGAAGAAAACAGAGCCTCTCCAGGCTGGTACCTTCCTGGCAGCTCATTAAAACTAATTTTACTCCAGGCCAGATGCTCTCGAGGAGCCAGACAGCACACGCCTCCCTCTCCGCTCCCACGGCACTTGCTATTTTGATAGCGAGAGGGTCTCACTAGTTTGTCCAGGCTGGCCTTCAACTTGCCATCCTCCTGCTTCAGCCTCTCGAGTTGTAGGGCTATAGGCCTTGCCCCGGGCTTGCTCAGCAGGACATCTCCCTGCCTGCTGCTGCCTGTGGCTGGACTGACCCGCTTCTAAGTGGGAGTGAGAGGGTGAGACCCCACAGAGGTGGATCTGTGAGCAGCTCCTCGGGCCTAGGGAGGGCTGAGGCCAAGGCTGAGGAGGGACACACCATCTGGGGGCTGGTAAAGGCCAGGTGGCAGACAGGGAGGCTCCAGAAGCCTGTCTCTGCCGCTCCTGGGAGGGCTGTGGCCCAGGGCCTCTGTGCTGCTGGGAGGTGTCCACTCTGATCTGACACCCTGACCTCAGGTCAGTATGGCCTCCGAGTGTCCCTGGGCTGTGCGGGCTTCACCTGTGTTCTGCCAAGATGGCCACTGTGAGAGCACCAGCACCCCAGCGGAGGGCCGGCAGAGAGCTCTGCCAGGACGACTTCTCCCAGAAGCAGTGTGGGCTAAACGGGGCGTGGAGCTGTGCGGAGAGCTGCCCTGAGCTCACTCCCCAGGTGGGGGAACGGAGCCCCTGAGGGGCCTGGCCGACGGGAGCTCCTCAGAGAGCCCACTCAGCCCTGATGGCACAGTCTGGCTTTGAGAGGAACACGGACACTTCACCCAGGGACAAACTGACTCTGCACGGTTTCCACAGTGACTCTGGCCACTCCGGACCAGGGACACTTTGTGTCACGGCTGAGTGTGGGCAAGGAGTGCATTCATGTTCTTCCCACAGGTGAGAAGCCAGGACAGGGGGAGTGGGGGCACCTGGAGGGAGGTAGACTTGGGAGGCACCCAGAGAGGCTGGGCAGTGAGCTGGTGCCCCTGTGTGGCCTGCCAGCACAGGGGCCTCAAGGCTACCAAGAGAAACAGCAGGCCCCAGGCCAGCCTGGGAAACTTAGCAAGACCTTGCCTCAAAGTAAAATAGGTTGATGGGAGAGTGCCTGTGGCATGTTCAAGGCCCTGGTTCCATCCCAGCACCATAAACAGGCTTAGGGAGAAGAAGTGACATTTACAAACTGAGTACTGTGGGGTTTCCCTGGCTTGGTTATATGGGCATGTCATATGTGCCCTTACAGCGCAGTATGCAGATACCTGGGGTTGGAACATACAGATAGGTTTCTCATCATTAAGAAGTTAAATTGATATTTACTTCACCATAACAGAAATGCTATTTAAAATATTAAATGGCTGATTAAATAACTCATTGTTAGCCCATGCACAGAATTTAATGACACCAGACCCCCACTGCTGCAATACCGAGCAGGCTCACTAGATGGCAACAGACTGCGCATGCTGGATGGGCCTTAATTGTAACATTTTTCACTCCTTTTTAAAATTCATGAAAATAAAAAAGATTCAGTAAACTTTCAAATTAAATTATGTCATTTAAAAAAATTCTTGAAAAGCCATGGTATGTTCTGTACTGAGTCCCAACAACATAGGTAGAGGCCTTACATTGGTGTGTGGTGTTGCGACTGCACCACAACAAAGAAAAGCACTTTTTACTTTACAATCTTCTATGAATGCATCTTAAAAAGTGCAAGTCCAAGCCCAGCAGTGGACTTCCTTCCCCTGGAGTTCCAGCCCACGAGGGACTGAGAGGGACTTTGGTGCTGCGAACTGGTGATGGCACAAGCTGTTCTGGCAACCAGAATTGAGAGGCCTCTGGGGGAAGCCTGCGAGGGCGTGGAGGGGTGGGCTCGCTGTGGTTGCTCAGACTGCCAAGTGGAGGGCAGAGAGGACAGGAGCCAGGTGCTGGGCGCCTAGTTACCCCCAAGACCCCGCTCTGGCCCACAGGGGGCTCCCGGGAGGTGTGACGCCAGCTCAGAGGGAGCAGGCCCTGCTGACAGGGTTAGAGGGGAGGGCGAGAAGGAAGGTAATGGAAAGAGGGGGAGAACAAGGAACAAAGTGGCCCTACAGCAACCACCTTTTCAGAAATGTCTTAGAGAAGAAAACACCCATTCTGAGAAAAAGCCCATAGAACTCCTCAAAAAACACGCTTTCCTTTGTGTGGAAAGGGGAGGGAGAGCTGTGTGACGTCAGAGCTGGGAGGGAACCAGAGGCAGCCATCCCTTGCTGTGTTGTGAGGAAGCCGAGGCTGGTGGACAGAGGAGGTGTCCAGGTCACTGCACAGAGGGCAGGCTGATGTTCTGCCCCTTCTGCACCAGCAGAAGGTAGGGACAGAGGTAGGGACCCTGAGTGGGTGCTGGGGCTGCACACCTTCCTACCTGGACAGGTGAGCTACTTGTGGACGCAGCACTCTCCAGGGTTGCCGAGGCCTCTGTGTGTAATGGGGGGTTGCCACACCAGAGCTAAAGAGGGGCCGGAGTGCAGAGCCCGTCCAGGAGCGACCCTGGGAGCCTGGGAGCCGTGAGCGTGGCAGGAGCGCCGCCCATCTCAGAACAGCCCAGGTGATGCTCATGGTGCCGCTCTGGAGTGGCTGCCAGTCCAAGGCTGGGCAGCTTCAGAGCTCAGTGGAGGACGGCTGTGCCCAGGGTGGAGGCAAGCAGTCGTGGGCTGCATTTGAAACACAGAGACTGAAGAGCACTATTGCCTAGGCTGAGGGCCGTGTGCAGCAGAGCAGGCTGGGAGAAGGGAATGACTGGCAGGCCCCACGCATTCCTCGATTGCCACACAGGTTCTCGGGTGGAAAGCTTTGGGGTGCGTGGGGTTGGTGGGGTTGCTTGACCTCAGAAGTCATAAGCATCAATCAACACTGAGTGGGGATGGAAGGAACCCACCAAAGCCGGGAACAAAAGAACCTGCCTGAGTGGAATTCAGAGGAAGATAAGGGGGATGACCCATGTTTGTATGATTAAGATTGACCACATCAATCCTGCCTTCTAGAAACGACACAGATTCAGCCCTAGGGTGTCACTGAACTCCACCGAACTGCCTGGGGCTTGGCTGGACTCTGCTCAGGAACATCGCCTGCTCTCGCCCAGTGCACCAGCCCCTCTCCGGCCCTCCTCTGGACACACGGCGCTCCGCCCGCAGCTGGCTGGCCACGTACCTTCATGAGGAGCAGGCAGTTTGCCATGGAGTACAGCACCCGGCCCAGACGTGACCTCCACAGCTGAACGGAGGCTGCAAAAGAAGAGCAGCTCGTCAGAGTGCAGCTCGTCAGAGGTTGGGCCTGTGGTGGCCAGGCCTATGTGGCCAGGCTTTCTGAAGTCTGATTGAAAAGCCCCTCTTGCTAACACCACGGACTCCAGCCCAGAATGTTCATCCTGCTGAGGGTTATACTCGAGGCAAGATGCACAGCAGGCACATCCGGAGGGCCTCAGTGGCTCCAGGAAGATGCACGCTGCAGAAAGGCTGTAGCTTAGCCTCAGCTCAGGCAAAGGCCCTGGAAATCCAACAGGAGCACCAGGTTAGCACTCCCAGAAAGGCACCAACCTGCCTGTGGCTGCGCCCTGGTGGGAAGGGCCTCAAAGAGCTAGCCATGAGAGGCCACAAGGCTCCTGCACCCCCTAGGCAGGGGTGGCAGGGGTGGCAGGGAAGCAGGTTCTCCCCAGGCTCTGCACCGGCTGGCTCTGCTTTGGTTCCTAGGACAGCTTCCCAGGCCTTGGCTCCTTCATCTTTTAAAGGGAAACAACAATCCCTGGCCTCTTTTCTTCACAGGGCTCTGTGAGGGTGAACCAGCAAATGAGTAAATGAGGAAACCTGGACAGGTGAAAGCAGCACAAGGCCAGCTCCCATGGACGGCCGGTGCCCGCCCTCTCCCGCTGTACCCACTGCTCATCTGCCATCCTTCCACTGAGTCCAAACCTCCAGGGCCTGTCCTTCTATGGTTCTCATGGGCTCCATGGCTCCAGGGCCTCCGGGGTCTAGAGAGGCCCCATAGCGGCTTCTGGCACGAGGGAGAGCTGGCCTATGGCTTTGTTTACATACTGAGGTCACCGGAGTGAGTTCTGTGCTGGGGACTCAGCTGACTTCAAAGTTTGTATTTCACTGATAATTAGGTTGAGGCCCAGAGAAGCAAGGGTGTGTCATCAGAACCCCTGGTCAGTGAGCCTTGCCCTGGGCTCAGTCCACTCCTCCAGAGGAACCCACGCTGCTGGAAGGCAGGAAGGGCTTGCTGCGGGATGGCGCGGGGGTGGGGCAGTGGTGGTGGTGGGGGACACAGGCCCAGGCACACCTCCGGGCAGGCCCAGGGGCTTCCCCTACCAGCCAGCACCGCTGCCCTCTGAGATCATGGCTCCCTGGAACCAGGCTTGCCCCAGCTCCCAGAGACATGGGTACTGCCCCCAGCAGGCCACGCCCCGTCCTCCAGCACCCACACACCTGCAGCTCCTGTCTTCTCACTGCCCTCTGCCGCCCTCTGCAGGCCTCGCCAGCTCGGTTGTGCCTGTGAGAGCCCCAGGAGTGGGACCACACACCTTGCCTGGACGCGCTGGCTCCTCTAAAGGCCAGGGGGCATCAAGTGCAGGGGCAGGGTGTCAGGGTGATGCCTCCCCCAGCCGGCCTCGCAGGCACACACACACCAGACAGACAACACACCCACACCCACCGGAAACACAGACACAACCACACACACAAACCACACCCACACCTCACCATGCACACACCTACCCACCCACACATCCCACACATGTGATTTCTCCAGGAAATCACATGCGGTTTCTCAAGGATGGAGGGCACAATGGGGACCCCGGGTGACGCCCCTTCCCCACATGTCCCTCTTGCCTCCAGTCTCACTGACCTAGCTCAGTGCCCTGGGCCCGACAGGGGGTCCCCCCAGCTCTCTTCTCTTCCCACATGTGAACACCTAATGGCAGTTCCGGAGAGCCCAGGTGTATCAGCCTGAGCCAGCAGTGATGTGGATCTGGGAGTTGACTGAGCAGGTGGCCGTGGGGAGGAGGCAGGGGTCGGGATGAGGGAAGGAGGGCCTCGCTGCAGCACCCTGGAGACTCACCCCCACAAATCAACTCGGCGTGCTGTAGCCAGGACACCTGCTGAGGTGTGAACCTGTCCCCACTTCACAGGCCAACACCAGCCCCACAGTCCGGCTCGTGGTTTCCAGGAAGGGGCCTTGCAGTCACTGGGGGCCTCTGAAGGCTTTCGTGGCTTTATAAGAAGGGCTAGTAGTGCGCTTGCTTGGCCTCTCCATGTGATGCCGCCCTCTGCCACGTTACGACGCAGCGAGAAGGCCTGACCAGATGCCACTGGGAGCTCTTGCATTTCCCACCCCAGAACTGGAAGCCAAATAAACAGGCCGAGGCAGTGACCTTCTCAAAATATAGATCTGCACCCACAGTGACCCCGAGCCCTGGGGTGTCACCCTGTTTCCTGCAGAGGCTGCACCCTGGACCACCTCCCCAGTCACTCTTCCTGCAGCACTGGCTCATGTCTGGTCCCACCCTGCTCCCTCCTGCCCTGGGGGGCAGACCCAGGTGGGTGAGGTGCCCTTCCTGCATGGGAGGCCTCCTGAGCCACAGGCTGGGCTAGGCCCTCTGTCAAGGCTCTCTCAGAACCACCACCTGGGGGAGGAAGGTCACCTGTGTGGGTGACAGGTGGGTTAAGGTGCATCTTCTTCCCTGAGGATAGGCGCAGGTCTAAATCTGCACACAGGTCTGCAGCACAGCCACAGGGCTCAGCTTGCCAAGAGGAAGGAGTGAGTGACTGCGTGACTGTCCCAAGAGGGAGAGAGGGCCTGTGCGGCTCTGCTGAGAGGAGATGCTCACCTTGCCGGCTCTCTGGTGTGACGCTGCTCATGCCCCCGTCTTCAGCTAGACCTTGCTCCAGGTTGGCTAAGATCTGCAGTCATTTCAAACAGGAAAACAAAACCATAAAATTGAGTTTGCGTCTAGACTTGTCACAATATATCCCAGGTAGAGCAAATTTCTCTGGATGAAAACCAATCTGTCAAGGAATGTTCACACGGATACATCTCAAAGGCCATGATGACTATCACTCAGAGGTGACAGCAAAGAGAAGGGCCTGTTCTCTGCGGAAGGTGGAATTTGGGTTTATGACACTCGTAAACCACAAGACATTGTGCATAGGGACACGTGGCTTTTCTTTTTAAGAAAAGCATCAAGTATGTGACACATGAGAGTGATTATTAACTTTTGTGGAAATATCAGTCTCATTCTCCCAGGCACCATGAGGGGCTGTGGCCTTTTTTAATGTACCAAATAAATATTGTGCAGCTGTCACTTCATGTAGATCGTACTGCTTGGTTAATAACTCTTGGTTGCTTCTTCCACGTTTTGGTTTACACTGAAAGACAAGTTGCTGTGGCCACTATCATTTAGGTACAGATTTTATTATTTTCTTGAGGTGAAGGACAGGAGAAAGTCTTAAGAATAAAGACTATTTAGCAGGGAGACAGCAGCCTCAGGCCGTTCACTGTGGGGAAACCCCTTTCTCTCACCAGCCGCCCTCCCAGCCTCCACTCCAGCTCGAGCAAGGAAGCCATGGTTCTATAGCCCGCTCGCCTGTGACAGAGGACAGCAGTGGCCGTGAACCTCGACCTGTGGCATGCCAGTGGTCTCCTGGCTAGTCTGTCTTCTGAGGGGGTCACGAGACCACAGGCCGACAGGGAGCCTCAGGGCTGCTGTGTAGTTGCAATCCCTTGCGCTGGTGGAGAGGAAGCCCAGGAAGGGAGGGAAGGAGCCCAGTGGAACCCTGACCATGCAGATGGCCAGTGCCACTAGGATTAGGGCCACCAGTTCAGTGATCCTGGGCAGGGGGGAGGAAGCTCTGCGTGGAGGGCAAAAGCAAAGGTGGAGGGCAGTGCTGAGGCAGGTGGCTCAGCAGAGGCCGGCGACAGCCCCGCCTGCCCCGACACCACAGCTCACCACTGCACTCTGCTGACCCCCAGACCTGAGGGGAGCCCTGTGCCTATGAGCCCTGTGTTCCAGTGGGCTTCAGGGAAAAGAGGGGCAGCCCCGATGGGCAGATGCTGGGAGGAGGATCCTGCGCCACAGAGGCCAAGAGGCGCCCAGAACAGAAGCTCCACCAGACCAGCAGGAGCAGAGCAGGAGGGCACTCCCGCTGCTCTCCTGTCCTCCTTTTGGAGAGTCAGCTTCATTTGCTGGTGCCTGTCCACAGAGTGGGGAGGGCACTGAGGTCGAGAGGGAGCTACAGCTGCCCTCTGCGAGGAGCCCACATGCCAGGTAGGGGGACGCCGGCAAGGCTCTTCGCGGTGTGCAGAGGCCCAGGCTGCAGAAGTGTGTGAGCACAGGGGAGGCTCAGCCATGACAGTGGGCCGTTTGCCTCGGGTGTCTGGTCCTCAGCACTGCTTCCCATGTTAGGGCACTGTTGAATGAAAGCTGTCTACAGGTCCCCTCCAGATCAGAAGTGCACACCACGGGACCCATCAGAAACCCTGGTTCACAGTCAGCAGCTTGCAGAGCTGCCAGAGCCAGCCCTTGCACTGCTGAGCAAAGACACATGCGCAAGAAGGGCCACCTATACACATGAGAGTGGCCAGAGCCAGCCTTTTGCATTGCTGAGCAACAGCACATTGGCCACCAAAGGCCACCTCTACACTGAGAGTGACCAAAGCCAGCCCTCTGTACTGCTGAGCAACAGTACACTGACCAGCAAAGGCCACCTCTACACCGAGAGTGACCACAGCTAGCCTTCTGCACTGCTGAGCAGCAGTGCACTGACCAGCAAAGGCCACCTCTACACTGAGAGTGACCACAGCCATCCCTCTGCACTGCTGAGCAGCAGTGCATGGGCCAGCAAAGGCCACTTCTGTACACGAGGGCAACACACAGCCTGTCTGTAGCGAGCTAAGCTGCTGCACCTTGAAGGGACATTTGCGGATCATTTCCTAGTGATGGAGTGGTTCTCCTCAGCACATGCAGTGTTCTCCAGGAGACACCATGCATCAGGCTACAAAACAAGTCTCAGAGATCAAAGTGAATCAAAATGTCATGGTCTTCTCTGACTACTAGATCAAAAACTAACAGAAGAAACTTCAGAATACACACAGTCACTTAACACGTTATTGAACAATGTCACTGAATATATAAATCTAAAGGAACATTTAAAACTTTCTGGAAACAAATGAAAATGGAAAGAATGAACCTAAACTTAGGGTCAACAGCAAAAGTAATACTAAGAAGGAAGTTTACAGCAAAACACTACCAAGAAGAGAGATTTCAAATAAAAACAGTGCATCTTAGGACCTAGAAAATGAAGAGAACTAAAGCCAAAATCAACATTAGGAAAGAAGTGACAGAGAGCAGAAGTAAGCCAAACTCAGACTGAAAAATACAAAAGACCATGAAATAATGAGTGGTTTTTAAATAAGATAAACAAAACTGACAAATCTTTAGCTAAGAAGAAAAGATCCAAAGAAATAAAGGTGAGGAGGCATTACAACTGAGACACTGATATCAGTAGAGATTGTCATGAGCAACTCTAGGCTAACAGACTGAAAGACCTAGAAGAAATGAGCAGACTTCTGACACTTACAATCTACCAAAACAGAACCAAGTTTAGGGCCACTATCATACTTAATGCGCAAGAGCTGAGAACATCTCCAAGGTCTAGAAGAAGACAATGCTTTTATTCAAATAGTACTGGAAGTTTTAGCCAGAGCAATAAGGCAAGAAAAAGAAACAGAAGCATACAAATAGGAAGCCAAAGTATTCCTATCTGCAGATTTTATGAATAAATATAGAAAAATCTAAAGGCTCATCAAAATACAAATAAACATTTAATACAACATTTCTAGGTCTTCAAGATGCACTGTTAGGTTTTTTTGAAGCTTTCTCTTTCTGGTAGTGGTGTTTTGCTGTAAACTTCCTTCTTAGTATTACTTCTGCTATTGGCCCTAATGTTGCAGGATACAAAATCAATGTGTAAAAGTCAGCAACATTGTTTTTTTTTTTTTTTTGGTACTGGATAGTGAACTCAGGGATGCTTAACCACTGAGCCCATCCCCGACCCTTTTTGTATTTTATTTAGAGACAGGGTCTCACTGAGTTGTTTAGGGCCTCACTAAGTTGCTGAGGGTAGCTTTGAACTTGCAGTCCTCTCGGCTCAGCCTCCTGAACTGTTGGGATTACAGGCATGTGTTATAGTACCTGGCTTCAGGAGCCTTTTAATACATCAATAACAAGACTGCTAAGAAAGCAGATATGAAAACAACTCCCTTCACAAATCAGCAGAGGAAATCAGCAGAGGAAGGTGACAGGGTGGAGGAGGGGGGTCAGTGAAGGCACCAGGGCTGCGATGGAGCAAACGACGAGCCATGCAGGGACGGACATGTTAAGATGCTCGTGCTCTTATGTACACCTCAGTGCATTAATGAAAACATGAAAAACAACTCAAAACGGGCCAGAGAGCTACACATGAGACACAAAGCTAGAAGAAATCATAGGGGAAATACTTCAGGACCTTGGCATGGGCAAGGTTTTCTGGATAAGACCCCAAAGCTCAGGAAACAAAAGCAAAAATAGACAAATGGGATTATAGCAAACTAAAAAGCTTCTGAAAGCTAAGAAGACAATCAAGGCATGAAGAGACAACCCGAGGAATTGGAGAAAATATTTACTAGCAAGCAGTTATCCAGATACACATGAAACTCAGGAAACTTAACAACAACAACACGGGTGCTTCAATTAAAATGGCCAAATGATCTGGATACAAAAGTATTTAAGGAAAAATGCTCAATATCATTAGCCGTCAGGAAAATGCAAATCAAAATTACAATGAAATGTCATCTCACCCCAGTTAGAATAATTACTATTAAAAATCTAAAAAACCAGCGGGTGCAGTGGCTCAAGCCTGTGATCCCAGTGGTTCAGAAGGCTGAGACAGCAGGAACATGAGCTCAAAGCCAGCCTCAGCAACAGCGAGGTGCTAAGCAACTGAGTGAGACCCTGTCTATAAATAAAATACAAAATATGGCTGGGGATGTGGCTCAGTGGTCGAGTGCCCTTGAGTCCAGTCCCCGATAACTCCCCCAAATAAATATTAAATAAAAATAAAAAGCCAAGGGAGAAGAGGAGAAAAGCTCTCATGCACTGTTGGTGAGAACGCGACGTAGTACAACCGTCATGGAGAAGAGCATGGAGGTTCCCTGGAGGACTAGAATCAGATCCAGCCACCCCTTCTGGACATACAGCCAAAGGAAATGCCATTAGCCTTACCAAGGGAAAGCCCACGCCCACTACGGCAGCAGGACTCAAACAGTTACGTATGGAACCAGCCTAAGTGCCCACCAAGAGACGCACAGGTAAAGAAAGACTGCACACATGATAGTGGGGTGTTCATCAGCCACAGAGGAGAATGCAATCCTGCCACGTGCAGCAAAACGGGTGGAACTGGAGGACACCAGCCTGAGCCTCATGTTCTCTCACACATGGGAAGTCAAGATGACGAGGTACAGCCGAGCACAGACTCGGGGCTACACAGCTTCGGAGGCAGGGGAGCGTGGCGCGGAAGGCGGGCGGGCGAAGGAGGTTGAATCAATCCGTGCCACTGGTGGGCGCTCAAAGGAATATCCCACTGAGCCCCATTGATGTGTGCGATTCATATATGCTCACGAAAGTAAAACTAAACTGTCCTAAAAATAACATTTATTTTTAAAAGAAAAAAGAAAGCCACCGTTGCTTGAAGCCACAGCTTTGGAGCGGTTTGTCCCATGGCAGTGGATAACCTACGCCTGAGGCAGCTCATTTTAGGGATGCCGAGGTCAGTGCTGCAGCACACTGGTTTTGTTCAATTGGGAGCTTCCATAAGGGTTCCTCTTTGGAGTCCTGGAGCAGCCCCTCTGAAAGCAGCTGCACTCATGAGAAGAGGCTGCTGGCAGGGAGAGGGGGTGGAGGGCAGCACGGGGCAAGAGCTGCCTTCCTGAGAGGAGGGTCTGATGGGCCACACCTCAGTGCCTAGCACTGGCTTGTCCTGGGCTGCCTGGGAGGGACAGGCTGCATCCCAGCCATCCACTGGGGGGCGGGGAGGAGTGAACACCTGGTGGTTTTGTCCAAGGACAAAATCATATGAATGCCTTGAACCATCCCAGCTGACTGTCTTGTTCACGACAGGATTTGAAAAGGCAATTTGTACCCTATTCAGATTTAAAGGACCCAAAGCCTTGTTTGAGTTCTACGCAGTCATCTGGAAAGGTGGTGGAGCAGGTGCCCTAACTGGAAACAGACCCCATTAGTCTGGGGCCACAGTTCTCCAGAGGCTGAGAGGAAGGAACCTTCACACCTGCCCCTGGGGTGACTGACATGTGTTGTGTGGTGTGCTGGGACAGGACTTATGTGAGGCATCAGTACAGATGGCTGAGAGGTGGAACCAACTCAGGGATCTGAGGATTCACTGACCCTCTACAGTCCAGACTAAAGGGTAGGTCAGCTCTGTCCTGGATCTCCAGGAAGTCCAGGGCTCTCCCCTCCTCACCACCACATCCCAGGAGACATTTCAGTAAAGAGGCTTTGCAAAGGGATGTGTTTCTGGGAGCTGCTCCAGGGCACACAAGGAGTGTTAAGTACTCGCCAGGTGCCAGCACTGTGCTGAGCCCTGACTCAAAGCCCAGGGGTTGTGAGCAATACTACTCAGGCCAAAGAGGCCGGGCTGATCCAGGCGGAGCAGCTGGCCCCGCAGCCAGCAAGGCAGGGCTGGATGTGGAAGTTCTCACTGTCTGCAGGGCTTCAGGACACCCTCCAATCACTGCCTGTGGGGCAGCGTCCTCTGGAGCCTTCGTACCTTGAAGATACTTCTAGAAGGAAAGAGTACACAGTGCTGAGGAAACAGGGCAAAGCGTGCAGCATGTCAGGCCTTGTTACCATGTCAAGGGCCTGCTTCCCCGGGCTTCACATGCCTTGAGCTCACTGTGAGGCAGCCAGACATGTGCCAGGTGCAGGTGCCAGGTGGCTGCTGGCCATTCCCAAGTCCTGGCTTGTGATGTGCAGGGTACAATTGAGGGGCTTCTGGAGGGCAAATGTCCACTGTGAGCAGTCGGGACATAAATCCTGCAAGCCCTGATAACAAGGGCTGTTCCATTCCTTCAGGGGTGCCACAGCTTCTCCTGCAGGTGACCATCACCTCGTGTTCTCAAGGGCAAGCTCACACGGCATCAGGCGTGAGCCTCCAAGCGAGGCCCTCGAGCCTGCTCCACTTCTCTCCAGGTGCCAGTCGTTCCCCTCCTCTCTTCTCAAGCCACAGTCAGCTTGCTCTCTGTGGGGAGCAGAACACTGAGCAAGGCAGCCATCGGGGCCAGGCGGAGAGCTGGCCGCAGTGCACGTCCTCAGTATGCTGATGGTGGCCTGCCTGAGAGCAGCTGGCCAGTGACAGGCAGTGACGGCTGTTCTCACTTCCATTTCTAACTTTGTGTACAAATAAAACAGCAGAACTGAATACGTCCATCTGTCAGAAATCCCTTTTAGAAAAGCTATTAACCCCTTCTAGAGACCGAGCTCTCAAGCACCAGCAGAGAAGCCAAATACACTGGCACCACTGAATAGGTTTCTCTCCCTCCGCCTCCTCCAGGTGTGGGTGAAGCCCTAAGGAGGGACTCCTTTGCCTCTGGTGCCCTCAGCAAGCTCTCGTGGGCTGGTGGGGGCTGCAGAACAGGCAGGTGGCATGGAGTTGCTCTGGAGACCATGCTGGGCACATCCACGTTGGCAGTGAATGAAGCACAAACTGATCAGACACCGTTACTGAAGAGTTCTGTATCTGCTTATGCAATGGCTCTCAGGAAGAGGTTCACTTGGCTTTTTCCCAACTGCCCTGCCAAGTTCTCAGACCCAGGGGAGGAGATAGCCTGTAGAACTAGTGAGACACACGGAGAGCAAATCGGAGGCATCTGCTCTCAACAGCGCCACGAGCCTCTAGCCACGGCGCCACGGCACTCACAGTGAATCATGGCGTATTTCACTCTTCATCGGTGTAATTCCTTTGATCTACACATTTACTGATTCACTACCGGCTCAAATAGGTAAAACCCATACTTGACTCCTTTATAAAGAGCAGAGGGGTGTCCTGATAAAACTGGGCCCACACAGAAGCTCCTGACATCACCCTGGTCTGGGACTCACATGATGAACACACAGACTCTAATCATCCCTGGGTGAGTCTTCCAAACTAGGAAAAGTTCAGCTGCTTCTGAACAAGTGACGGGTTTGTGGATGCTGAGAATTCTGCAGTCAGTGATATTTTCCACTCTGCCTTGGTCACTAGGAAGTAGACACCAAATTTGCTTTGAACACATCTTTTACTGCACCAGCTGTACTACTAGCTAAATTTTATTTCTTTGTCCCAAGGTCCTCATTTTTTTCCAATAGAAAAGGTCTTATAAATGAATTCACACATTGCATTAGTCTTGAAAACAAAAGAACTAACACCCCCTGTAATCACGTCACCCATAAGTCTCACCTCTGATGCTATTGTCTACTTCTCTGAGATCAGATGCCATCACTGTCCCATGGGCTGGCTCTGAGAATCAACCCTGCCCTGCAAATCAGAATTTCCCTGCGAGATGGCTTTGGAGTGCGGTGCCTTGTGGACCCCACACAGCCCGGCAAGGACCAGCTCCAGAAGCAGGTCTGAACACTCTGCACAGGCTCGCGAGTGGACGTGGCCCACCCGGAGTGCAGCAGAGGCTGCCTCTGCAGGGGAGGCAGAGACGCTGGTACAGGGAGGAGGAGAGCCTCCTCCGGGCCTCCTCACTTCTTGCAGAATACATGGCAGTGATGATGGAGCATGGGCCCAGAGCCAGACTCCTTGGCTCAAGTCAGGTGACCTCCCTGTGCCTCAGCGTCCTCCTTTATAGGACGGGATATTCTGGGAGGGCAAAACCAGACGCGGGTGTGAAATGAAATCACCAAGACCTTATGGCAAGAAACCAGGGCCTGGGGAAGGGGTGGGTTCTGCTCCCCTCTCAGCCTTTCTCCAGGAAGCCCAATTAACCATGGGTCTCGACCTTTTGGATGGTAAGTAACTGCCCTAAGAGTCTGACCACTCCCTCTTGAAAAGTAACAGATACCTTGAAAAGAGCCATTTCTTATCTGTTTCCATGAGCATGCTCCATGTTAAGAGACCCTGCACAAGGCCCTCAGCCACACAGATGAGGAATATTTTTTAAAAACATTTTTTAGTTGTTGATGGACCTTTATTTATTTATTTGTATGTGGTGCTGAGACTTGAACCCAGTGCCTCACACATGCTAGGCAAGCGCTCTGCCACTGAGCCACCACCCCAGCCCTAGGTTTTTCTTTTTTAAAAAGAAAAAAGCCCCAATGATAAGATGGATCTAAGATGACATCAAATAACCTCTAAATGTTGTGAGAAACTAGGGATCAGGGCTCAGAATTTGGAGTTTTTGTTTTTCTCTGGGCCCACCAGCATCAAATAAAGTTTGGAGTTCTCCTGTCTGAGTGCTGCTTGCTGCTCCTCAGTCAGTCAGTTCCCTTCGACACTGCAACCCCTGCTTCATGGGTTGCTCAAGG
The DNA here is from genome assembly GCF_045843805.1 of Urocitellus parryii. NCBI lineage: Eukaryota > Metazoa > Chordata > Mammalia > Rodentia > Sciuridae > Urocitellus > Urocitellus parryii. The sequence goes on along the minus strand of NC_135542.1, from coordinate 33,225,513 downwards.
ATTGCTGAGTTAATATGTGGCTCAGGAAAGGTGGAGGGCTCATCCCGAGCTCCACGTACCTGCCTGTCAAGAAGAAAGAGGACAAGTGTCCAGAACAGAGTGCGGAGGACTCCTCTCTGACCATGTGCCAGTTGCTCTGCAGCCTGAGGCAAGGGCTGCGGCTAGTCCTTAGTAAGTGGGGCCTGGGGGGACCTCGAGCACGTGGGAAATACGTAAGGACCAGAGTGCTGGCTCACAAAACTAGTTTACTCTCTTAACGTTTTCACTCTCTAATCACCCCATGCCTCAGTTTTCTCTCCCAAATTGTAAAAAATCTTCCTGCAACAATCTGACATGGAGGTGAAAGAAAAACAGTATAGTTTAGAGAGTTATTGATCTAGAATTTCTCAGTATCAAGTTATGCAGTTCCTAATTCTGGAAATAAATATATTTTAACTGTGTTTTAAGATTCAAGAAAAGTGTTATCATGTAAAAAAGTTAAAAAAGCAATTTCATCAACTGGTCAAGGACAGGAAAGCAGCACAGTTCTTTTTATCTTTTCAGTTATGTTATGAAAAAGTGGGAGCAGATGCGAGCCTGTGGGCAGGAGGGCCTGAATCCCATGCTGCCCTGCAGGAGACCCTCCGGCACAGCCGGGGCAGGCTCACCTCCCTGCTGGGTGCTGACAGCCCTGGGGCTCACAGAACTCCCACAGGGGAGCTGGCTGTACCATGCTTTTGCTCCTAGCAGCTGCCTGTTATTGTGGTTTTTAAGCACTTCCACCCAATGGCTCCCCTGGCCTGCAAGGGGCATCTCGAGGAGACGCCATTCCTCACCCGCAGGAGGAGCCTCATGGCTGCCCACTGGAAACAGTGAAGGTTAGAAACCCCACCTTTCTTCCTAACATTTCTTAGCGTGAGTCTGATCGGCGGACGCGACGGATGGCAAGCTGTCTTTGCATAATCACTGTCACAACCAGGGGTCTCTCAGCAAGCACCCACAGCTCCTGGGCCCCGGCATCAGTGTGCCAGAGGGCTGTGTTTCAGTGCTGCTGCGGTCTTCTGCCTGGCACGGTGCAGGTGCTTGTGACACGTGTGGGCGCATGTGTGCTCTGGCACATGGAGGCCTGTCAGAGGGCAGTCAGGCGGGTGCTCATGTATTACTTCCACTTAGGTAAGTGTTTCTGCTTTCATTTACCCAGAATACTGAGACAGGGGAAGCTCAGCACCCAGCTTCACTTATTGAGAGTACTGAGGAAGGGAAAGCTCAGCACTCAGGCTCTTCCAACAACCATCCTCCACCCCTGAAGCCACTCTGGCCAGACCAACAGCTACCATGGCCATATCAATGGATGATGACTTGGTTCTGAGAAAGGAAGTGGTGCTGGTGTCAGCGGGAGGGACGAGTGCAGAATGGCATGGCACAGGTGGGGCGGGGCTGGGGACAGCCGTGGTTACCTTGCTGCAGACGGTCTTGATCCTGTGCAGTCTGTCCAGGGATTCCTGCGGATTGCCCAGGTACTGCTGCAGCTCTGCATGCAGGATACGCATAGAAAAGGGGACCATGGAGCCTAGAAGTGAAATTGAAGCTGGTGAGTCTGCTGCTGTGACTCGCATGCTTCCAGAGTGGTGTCCATGAAGGAGGCACCAAGTGGCCCAGCAGCCGGGGGGACCAACCCCTTTGTTTCTCGAGGTCATCTGGGCATGTGCTGGTTTTTTCTGGAAAGCAGGAACTAAGTATCTCTAGATAACCACCAATGGAGAGAGGCTCTGCCACCATCCCACGGAGTGGCCAGGCAACATGCAGACAGCAGGAGAGCCCCACATCCTCCAGGGAGAGACAGCGTGACACCCAGGTGCGCGGCCATCAAATGAAGGCTGCCCAGGGCTGGGTGAGCCCCTTGGGAGGCCCGGGGAGCAGAACTGCCAGTGTGGCGTCAGGCTGGGCATCTTGGCAAAACGTTGTCTCAAAATACTCTTTTTAATATTTTTATTGTTTCTTTTTAGCTTACATAACATTAGGATTCATTGTGACATAATTAGAGAAATATGGAATATGATTTCCTCTAATTCAATCCCACTCCTTCTACTCTCCTCTATTCTACTGCTCTTTCTCCTTCTTACTTTTTTTTAGTTAGTGTCTGGCGGATGCTCCTGATGGTGCCCTCGGCTGTGGTATATTCATACACGCACGCAGGAGGTAGCCAGCATTATTCCTGCTTTCCCTTCCCCTATCCCTCTTCCCCCTTCATCTAGTTCACCAGGCTTTCTTCTATTTTCATGGAATCACCACTTTTCCCTTTCTCTCTCTTTCCCTGTCCCTTTATTTTGGACTAGCTTCTGCATCTCACAGAAAACATGCAACTTGTGACTTTCTGTGTCTGGCTTATTTCACTTAGCCTGATAGTCTCCAGGTCCATCCATTTATCAGCAAATGCCATAATTTCATTCTTCTTTATGGCTGAGTAATATTCCATTGTGTACATGGTAAAATCCCATCTACCCTGGTTGGTTCCATAGCTTGGCCATTGTGAATTGTGCTGCTATAAACATTGATATGGATGGGTCCCTACAGTGTGCTGTTTTTAAGTCCTTTGGGTATAGACTGAGGAGAAGGGATAGCTGGGTCAAATGGTGGTTCCATTCCCAATTTTCCAAGAAATCTCCATACTACTTTCCATATTGGATGCACCAATTTGCAGTCCCACCATCAGTGTATGAGTGTACCTTTTCCACCACATCCTTGCTAACTCTTATTGTTGTTTATATACATAATAGCTGCCGTTCTGACTAGAGTGAGCTGAAATCTTAGGGTGGTTTTGATTTGCATTTCTCCAATTGCTAGTGATGATGAATATTTTTTCATGTATTTGTTAATTGATGGTACATCATATTTTGAGAAGTGTCTTTTCAGGTCCTTGGCCCATTTATTGATTAGGTTATTTATTTTTTTTTTTTTTGGTGTTTAGCTTTTTGAGTTCTGAAGATGGAAAGATCTTCCTTGCTCTTGGATAGGCAGAATTAATATTATCAAAATGACCATATTTCCAAATGCACTATACAGATTGAATGCAATTCTGATCAAAATCCCAGAGGCATTCCTCATAGAATTAGAAAAAGCAATCATGAAATTCATCTGGAAAAATAAAGAAATCTCTACAAGGAAGAGTGAAGCAGGTGGCATCACTATACCAGACATTAAACTATACCACAGAGCAATAGTAACAAAACAGCATGGTATTGGCACCGAAACAGGCTGGTAGACCAATGGTACAGAATAGAGGACACAGAGACTAACCCACACAACTACAATTATCTTATATTAGACAAAGGTGACAAAAACATGCACTGAAGAAAAGATAGCCTCTTCCACAATCGGTGCTGGGAAAACTGGAAATCCATGTGCAACAAAATGAGATTAAACCTCTATCTCTCACCATGCACAAAACTCAACTCAAAATGGATTAAGGGCTTAGGAATACAACCAGAGACCCTGCGTTTCATAGAAGAAAAAGTAGGCCCTAATCTCCATCATGTGGGACTAGGCCCCAGCTTCCTTAATAAAACTCTTGAGGCACAAGAATTAACATCAAGAATCAATAAATGGGATGGACTCAACCTAAAAAGCTTCTTCTCAGCAAAGGAAACAATCTGTGAGGTGAACAGAGAGCCTACATCCTGGGAGCAGATCTTTACCCCTCACACATCAGATAGAGCACCAATCACTAGATTTAAATCTTAACATGTTTTTGAAAATAAAATATTTAACATGTTATTTTAAAAACGTCAGTGTCCCTCCACAGAACCTCTGGCACCCTCGTTCCCTGCATGGTGACCATGCCCCCACTCAGGCTCCAGCCACTGGTCTTGACAGAAATGCAGCCCAGGGCTGGGGCTCTTCTGTGGCAGGAAGGGGACGGCACATCCTCATCAGGAGCACTGTGCCCACACACTGTCCCCATTTTGTATGACCAGACATCCTCCTGTGCCAGCCCCTCACCAGCTGCCAACACCCCTGAGATGGAGGCAGGGAGGACCGCATGCCTCACCCAGGTGGCCTCTTGAAGGATGGACAGAGGCCAACAGAGGGGGAAGAGCGAACGGAACATACAGAAGGGAACACCCCCTCTAGGAGAAGGTGGCCCCGAGTTAGACCAGAGCACAGCAGCTGGAGCCACAGGTGGATCTGTGAGGAACGCAGACACGCCTCTGCCCTGCTCTGAGGGCAAACCCATGCCAAGCCCTGGACACAACCCACCACCACCTCTGTGACAGCAAGCACAGGGCGCTGCTGCCATGTCACCAGACCTTTATTCCAGGAAATGCACATAACAGTCCCTTCACCCTGATGCTGGGCCTGCCTGTCACTGAAAAGCTACTGGAAGTCTCAGTGACATCCTTCATGCTAAGGGTGGCTGTCAAGTGACATACGTATGTGAGGCTGCCACATCAACCCTCGGGCCTGCCTCTCTCCTGCAAGGAAATGTGCTCGGGTAGGAAAAGGCCAGTCAGAATCTCCAAGGAAACTTGATTCCATGGATCTGTTTGTGAAAGATCCTCACATCTAGTCTTGACCTGCCAAAAGTGAAGTTGGTGTAAATATGGTAGAAACATTCTTGTTAATCATTTAGAAACCATTAAATGAAAATGCTCCGTCAAAATTCTTTCTAGACCATCCCCTGCAGTACTCAGAACCCATGCTGCCGCTGCAGAAAGCTAGAGGAGATGCACAGAGCTCAGCCAGGCCCTGGTGGGCAGGGAGAGGGGAAGTCTGCCGCCTCGAGGGGCCGTGGTTGGGTGGCAGGGCGGCCAGCAGTGTGGAGCCCCTCCCTCACCCGCCGTCTACGCTGGACAGCTGCATCCTCTCTGCGACAAGGACAGGAGGCTGCAGAGCGGCTGGACAGACGCCAACCCACAGCACTTGGCACCACTGCGGCTGGCACCTGCAGGGAGCCCACTGAACTCTTTGCCCAGCTGTGGCGGGTCAGCTCTGGGCACCACCTCAGGAGTCTGGATGGGCCATGCTCAGCGCTGCCTTCCCTGTCTCCATCTCCTCCCCACTGGGCTGGTGGGCAGCCCAGGGAAAGCTGTGCCTTCAGCTTCCCTCCTTTGGCCACACTCGGCAGGGAAACGCATTGTGTGTCCAACAAGAGTGCCACACTCACAACCCAGAAGTCACCTTCAACTCGGGGCTGTATTTCTAGGTAGGAAAAACCTACTGAGAAAGTTGTAAGGGAAAAAAATCCTACAGCAAGTACTTACCATCTAATGCCTAATTCAGCTAATGTGTCTGGAGTCATGAAACGTGATGCCCTCTGTGTCCACTTCACTCCCATTAGAGAGCCACAGCATGCTGGGAAGGCACACCTATGCAGGTGAGCACAGGGGTTTCTGTGTGGCCCCCCAGGTGCTGTGTCCCTGGGAGGACGCACCACTCATGCTCCCCACACGGTGCCCATGCCTGCAGATGACTGGGCCACAGTACAGGGCAGCCCTGGGGTGTGTCTGGCAGCGTCTCTGGTCCTGTGTCTCAGGACCTGGCCCAGGCCCAGGCCAGCGCAGAATCTGTCTGCACTTGCTCCTGGCACAACCCTGTGTGGCAGGAGCTCCCTAAAATGTGCTAACGACAAATAAAAGATGTCTTCTTGATGAATTCAAATCAGATTCTCTTTTCTCAGGTTCAGAAATAAGATTTTTCAGAATAGGAGGAGACACTCCTAAAATATGTGACCAAGGATCAAATACCTAGAATACAGAAATAAACCTCAGCTAATGACGGAGGCATTGAGAGCGAGCCTGAGGAGAAGAGCCCCAGGATGCGGGGCTGCCCTGGCTGTGGTCAGTCCAGCAGGGGTCCTGCACGCCCTGGCAGTGGTCACAGCCCTCGTGCACTGCTGTGCAGGTGGAAGGTGGCCCTGGAGACAACCTGCTGCTTGGAGACAAGGCTGCGGCTATTTAGACCTCAGAAACTCAGAGGCAGGGTGCTCAGTCTTTTGGAAAGACCCTAATGTGCGCGGGGCGGCTGTGGAAGTGCATGGATATGCTGATTGAGAAAAAAGCAAAACTAAGACAACACTCTCATGATGAGTATTTAAAAAGCAAATCTCACACATAGAGGCACACACTCTTGCTCGCTCTCTACACATGTTTGGATCTCTGTGTGCACACATGCACGTGCGGAGTGGACATGCAAAGACATGATCAGGAAGGATACGTGACAGGCTCATGGTTGTGACGGCTTTCGGGGGGGTGAATGGGGAGAGGCTCAAGGATGGTATGCCAATGGGCACATCCGTTTTTACAGAAAAACTCTGGACCATGAGCCCAAATAGACCTTCCTTCCTCTAAGTAGTTCTTGTTAGGTCTTTTGGTCACAGAGACACAAAAGCTGACTAGAACAAAGCAGAAGTGATCAGAGGCTGGGTGGAGTTCACCAGAGGTTAACCAAGAAGCCTCCTCTGCAAACGGCTTCCAAAGGCTCCCTGGAGAGCCTTGGAGTGGTGCCGATGGTGTGGAACCACACAGGACGGGGAAGCTGGGCCACTCGCTCACTGCAAGAAACCCTTCCCTAAACACTCTCATTGTTGAAAAAAAATGCATGAAGAAAAATGCTTGGTTAAGAATCTTAAGACTGGCTGGGCGTGATAATCCCAGCTTAGGAGGCTGAGACAGGAGAATCCCGAGTTCGAAGCCAGCCTCAGCAAAATCAAGGTGCTAAGCAACTCAGTGAGACCCTCTCTCTAAATAAATTACAAAAAAGGTGGGGGGAGCTGGAGATGTGGCTCAGTGGTTGAGTGCCCCTGAGTTCAATCCCCAGTACCCCCACCCTCCCAAAAAACCTTAAGACCATAGGAAAACATTTAGGAGGAACAAGGTCACAGAAGCCCTACAGTGCCCTTCTAAAACTTGCTGTTTGTCAACACAAAGTACATCCAGTCCAACTAAGAGGACATCAAGTACAAGAACGATGAAGTCTGGAGCAATCATGAAAGAGCTAGTGTCTTTGTTTAATGTTTACATTTTAGAAAGTTTCAAATGTTGTTGAATATAGAGTGAATTCAGATACCCCCAAACAGGGCTTCTCAAAGGGACCTAAGGGGTGGAATAGAATGAAAGTAAATGGCTTTTACTGAAAACGCTATCACAGTCAAGCAGACTTGGGAACAAGCACTGCGGGGAGCAGTGGTGCAGGCACGTTGGGTAGAACTATGTGCACCACAAGCAGACTCTCAAGGGCCCCTTCTGGAGTCCGAGGTCGGTGACAGGAAGACAGCCAAGGAACACCCGTCTGCTCCTCTGCCCCCAGAACATGGCTCGTGGGATCACTGTGCAGCTTAAGTCCAGTTTCTTGAGATGAGAGTGGCTCACAGCAAGTTAATCCAAACTGTTTTTTTTCTGGTTTTGACATCCTCTACCTACATGGCCAATGCCCATGCATGGACCTTCCTGAACCACATGATGGTCACAGACTGGAGTGTAGGTGAGTCAGGTCTGAGTAACTGAAACTGTACTATCTTTAGGGGGCACTGTGGGGACCCAGCAGATGCACACAGTGGGATTTGCACGACCTCCTAACTGCTGTGTCCCATCTGGCAAAGAGCATGTGCACTGTGAATAGCTGCTCTGGGTCGACACATGGTTCCTGAGCCCTGGGGACATCCAGGCAGCATGAAAGCCTGATCCACAAGGACAGTGAAGAGCAGAACCAGAAGAAAGGGGTAGAGAGTGAAGAAGGGAAAGGAGAGGACAGGGCAGCTGGCAGAGCACCAGGCCAGGTGGCCCTCACATCCTGTGGCTCTCGGGTCCCCCAAACCTCCAGACCTCAGCCCTGGGCTCTGAAGCTGGCCTGCCTCATGTCCTCCTGACTCTTCCAGATGGCAGGTCAGACATCAGTGCTGGGAGCCAGGAAAAATCTAACTGTGTTTCAAGGGACGGAGTGTGACTGATGGAAATGTCAGAAATACTGTTCCTTTCTTAGGTGAAAACAACAACTTCATGATTTTTACACATGATTCATCACATGTCTTTTTATGAATGTTCTGAATGACTAAAAATTAGTCCAATATTTAAATGAAATATATTAAAGCTCATTCATAAAGGTTATTTATTTGTTTGTATTGCTATAATCTCCTTTTTAAAGCATATTTTAATGACTCACTTTGCTTATATATTGCAAGCTAAAATGAAATGAATGAATCAAATTCTTACATTTATGCTTGGTACTCCACCAAATGAAAAAAAAATTAGTAAGCATTCCATGTAATACTGTGGATGAATGTTAATACACGTTAGCTCAAGAGACATATTTCTCCTTTGGAACTGGAATCAGCTGCTTTGTGATGCACAGTCACTGGCTTCTCCTTATCCACACCCTCAGCAGTCCAACCCCAGCCGAGTGGGAAGTGGCCCCGAGGCTGCACATCCTGGGACAGAATGGCCTCAGTGAGAGGCTTTTCTCACGGGAAGCCCTGTCCCCTCCCCCAAGTGCTCTGTGAAGACAGCCAAGAGTCAAACCCTTCTCAGGACGCGGAAGAGAGCACCCAGGTGACCCCGGGCACTCAGAGAGCAGGGCTGCCGACAGTGGGGGTAGACCTCCCAGGGAGTCTGTCCACTCCTCTTAAACACCTGTCCTGGGCTCGGGCAGCTGATGTAAGCAGTTGCTGTGAACCTACATCACTGGGCCTGAAGGACAAGAGCCCAGACTTCTCGCAGCAGCAGCATTAGGGTGCCTTGGAGCTCAGCACCGTGAAGGGGGTCTGCGTGCTCCAAGCTCTGAGCTTGGTTGGTAGCAGACAAATCACCATCGAAACCAGCTGCCAACTCCCAGCAAGGCACAGAGAAGCAGAGGAGTGGGCAGGGACAGGGCTGGGAGCAGCCAGGCAGACTGGAGACAAAGTTTTTTCATCGCTGAAGGAAAATAGATGTTCCTCCTGAGAAAAGGCAGAGCCGCTGCCCGCTGGCAGCACTGCAGGCAAGGCCGACTCTAGAGGAACAGCGCCACTTTCCCACGGAGCCCTGCCCTTAAGCGTTCCAGCACCGCCTGTCACAACCACTCCACGGGACTAAGGCTCATTTTCTGTCACAACCGCTCGACGGGACAAAGGCTCATTCCTCTTTTGGGCTGGCAGTTTGCAATCACCCTATAGTTAAAGATGAGCCTCAAATGGTTAGAGGGTGTGAATGAGAAAGGAAGAAGGCAGCACCGAGGAGGCCAATCAAGTCACATGCTGGGACAGTGTCCTAGAACCCCAGAGATGGCTGTTGCTCTGTGAGGGCAGGGAGGGGTAGTGGAAATTACACATGGAATGGACGAGCTTCAGGGCAGGTGCACATGGGACCTACTTGCAGAGAAAGAGAACTGTGGGCCACAGGGAGAGGACTGTAAGGCCTGGTTCCCCATGATGGCACCTTCCCGACTGCCCAGCCTCCTGTCACTGCTCCTGCTGCTCGCAGCAAGAACATTCCCAGGAAGGTCATCGGGTGTGCTGGGGATGCAGGGTTCCTCTGGGAGGCCCCACTTTGAGGACACTGGCTCCCTGCAGATCCCTTTTCCTTCTTCCAGCCTAAGCTACTTTTCAAACAAGGGTCCTTCCTGGGATCTCTCCATGGAATGGCACCAGCACCAGAGCTTTAAAATAAACAGGAATAGATGGGCCCTGCCCACAGGCTGCTGGTAGCCAGACAGGTGGCACAGTGGCGGTGCTAAGTTGCATGGCAAGTGTTTGCTGAACCTTCAGGAAATTGCTAAATGGCTTTAAAGTCTGTGTGCCATGTATGTTGCTGCTAGTGGTGTGGAAGGGTTTAAATGTCCAATTACAGCAATGAAGAATTTTTTAATTAAAAACAAACAAACAAGCCAGGAATAGAGACGAGGGGAAAACAGAGCAAGCTCCCAGTGGAAAAGATGGGCCTTGCTTCATTAGCAGTGAGGCACATGCAGCACCAGGCCACGAGACATCGGCTTTTCCTGTGGAGAGCAGCAGAGAATGTTTACAATCCTAACACCCAGTCATGCTGCAGGTGCAACAGATGGCTCCTGAGTGACCCGAGGACGCACTGGTGTGTTCTGTCTAGGCTGGTGTGTTTATAAGACTGGGTGAGATCACTTCGTAGGCTCAGGCTTATGGCTGAGCTATTGCTTTGACTCTTCAGGTCTGGCAGAACAGGCAAAGGGAGGATACCCAATTATGCACAGCCAAGCAGAGTGAAGTACACGAAAAGGCACCAACATCAAGTGCGCCGCCTTACCCCTGCGCCCAGGGTACACGTGTGGGTAGTACTCGTAGTACAGGTCGGGCTGGTCCAGACTTCCAAAGGGCTCGAACTCCATTTCGGCATTCTGGAAAAGGCCTAACTTCACGAGCAGGGCCAATCTCACGAACCAGAGCTAAAACGCAAGACACGATGGACCAACAGGTTATGTTCACACATCAAGTTCACAAAGTCCTCTTCCTTATTAACCTGCTATCAGAGCTTGTTTTCTAATATATCAAAACAAGGGCTAACTTCCTACCTTTGCAATTTGAATACTTACAGGTTTATAGAAATACTCCTGAGTTCACTAACATTAGTGTAAATGATTTTACCAGATTTGATTACTCTAACAAGCTTTTTGAGCAGGGCTCATATGCTAAGCACCACACTAGGTGTCAGGAGATGAAAGCACAGACCCTCCCAGAGGAGGATGCCGAGTGGTAGGGCTGGGGACGGGGGGAGGGGCATGATGTGGATAAACAGGTATGCTGAGGGCAGCACTGAAGGACCAGGACTTCAAGGCCACAGGATGGGGAGGGGCCTGCAGAGGACAGTGTGACCATGGCCTCAGAGTGGACAGTACCAGATGCAGGCGAGCACAGCGAGCTCTAGGGTGGCAGAATGGAGACACACGTAGGAAAATGGTGGGGTCTGAATTATAGAGCCACAGAGGCAGATTGCAGAACTAAAAGAACCCTGGAGATGACCCAAGTGGTTCTCTGTTCACTGACAAGAAAAATGAGGTTCAGTGTCTGTCAGTGGATGAGTGAATAAAGAAATTAGGGTATATGTATTCCATGGAATATTACTGAAGTTAAAAAAAAAGGTAATTCTGCTACTTGTAACAATTATACACAAATCTGGAAGACATTATGTCAAGTAAAGTAAGCCAGGCATAGGAAGAAAAATACTGTGTGATCTGTTTGTGGAAGTTAAACTTAAATTCATAGAAGCAGAGTAGGATGCTATTCACCAAAGGCTAGAATGGGGAATGAGGGACGTTGTCAAAGGACAGTTAGGAGGAGTAAGAGCTAAGTCTGTTACAGAACATGGGGACTCCACTTGATAACAATGTGTTGTAAGAGTGTAGATTATGTTCTCAAAACACAAACACATGTATGAGATAATGGATATGTTAATTAGATTGACTTGGGCATTCCACAATGAATATGTTAAAACAGCAGGTAATTCATCCTAAATATATCAATTTTTTATCAATTAAAAATAAATACCTAAATATACTTTTTCTGAAATAAGCTTTAAAAACCAAGGAATGAGGTCTTAGGAAGCAACTGCCCAGGGTCTACAGCAAGCACAGTGACTGCTCTACTCTGCCTGCAGGCTCGGAGCTGCCTGCAGGATGATGAGGCTTGTCTAACCTGGGGCAGCAGGAAGTGCTTACAGCTTGTGAGCAGGAAGGTGAGACCATCTACATGTGCTTTCAGATCACTCTGGTGAGTGCAGGGGCCAAGGCACAGTTCCAGTGAGGGGCTGTGCTGGTGGTGCCACGTGTGAGACATGGAGGGAAGAGGCCGAGACTGGGCTGGCGAGGAGGGGCCAAAAGGGGTGAGGAGGTGCAAGGGCACCCGAGGTGGCCTTGCTTGTCCTGCGCAGCCCATGCCTGCGGGCTCCTGGGGAGATCCAGGAGGGAGGAGCCCACCTGCAGTATCTGGGCCACCAGCTTCCCCAGTTACTGCTCTCCTAAGCTTGTTACAGCTTTAGAATATCTGGTGATAATCTCAGTTCTGGGGAGCCCCAAGAAAGTTAGGATTAAAGCTGAAATCTCCCAGCTGGGCATGGTGGCACAGTCCTGTGATCCCAGCAACTCAGGATGCTGAGGAAGGAAGATCACAAATTTGAGGGCTCAGCAATTTAGTGAGACCCTAAGCAACTTAGTGAGAGGTTGTCTCAAAATAAAAAATAAAAAGGGCTGAGGATGGCTGATGATAATGTATTGTATAAGTACTTGTGCACAGTATTTTATATTTGTGTTTTGAGAACACAAACTCTATTCTCTTATCTATTTCCAAGCATATAAGAGATTATTTAAATAAATATAAGAGATTTTTTAAATAAAAGGGCTGGGAATGGCTTCACTCTGCGCTAAAGCTCCTCTGGGTTCAAGCCCCAGTGCTGCAGGGGGGACCTGGAGCACCCTGAAGGCTTCTTCTTGACTGGGGAGCTCCCTTCCAGTCACAGCTCCATCCTGGACATTCTTTCCACCTTCTCCCCAGTCGGAGCAGGGACGCTTGCTCCAGGTCGAGCACACAGCCTGTGGAGTCCACTCCCCACCTCGGGAACCCTTCAGAGCCACTTGGTTTCCATCACAGTAGGAGGCCCCCTGCCCACCTCAGGCCAGGCCTGGTCTGCCAGGGAGAGCGAGGGCAGAGCACCCTTACCAGGCCTCTGGGCAGCAGAGGCATTGCACAGCAGGGCCACATGGCAGAATTAATACACACAGACCACCAGGGAAGGAAGAACATGAGTCATCTCACGCAGAGATTAAGCTCAGAAAACGAAAATCCCTATCTTGTTCCCAAATTGTTCCTCCTGGCATGAAAGCCCATGGGCTTTCCTATGTCCTCAAACCATGACAAGCGGAATACAACACAGCGACCTAGTGGTGGAGGTGCTCTCACCTGCAGCGAGTCCGCTGTGTGGCTGGTGGGCAGCCCACTCTTGCCGTAGCCTTGGCCATGGGCTGTGAGAAGGCGTCCACACAGGTCGACTGCTGCCCTCCAGTTTCTGCAGCTCTGTAAGACACAACAGGATTTGTGAACCACAGGCACACTGTGGGCTTGCTGGAAGCAGCTCTGTACAGGTACTGATAATGGGGCAAGGTCGGCTGGCTGGCCAGCACGTGGACAGTGCCACCGCCAACCTTGCACACGATTAGCAACAGGAGGGCCACTGTGAGGTGCCGTTCCAGATGACTCATGACAAAACTTTGCAAGTTACTGACAAAACACAGGGAGAAGCCTACCTGGAAAGCTCTCCCAGACCCCCAACCTGTAGGACTGGTTTCCTTTTTAGCAAGATGGCTCTACCTGTGATTTCTGTCAGTTTAAAATCAATAATTTGATATTATATTAAGCACTGGATATATTTATTGCTATCTATATGATGTACATGGATCATAAAACCAGGGGCTTCATGTGTTCCACGCTCTTTTTTACCAACATGAATATAGTCAACGCATCATGCTAAGGCAGCACACCAAGGCCCACCCATCCATACAGCCTACTTTCTGGTGCCTCTTCTGCTGCAACTGGGGCATTGGGAAGGTTAGAAGGCTGCCAACCTCCACATATCGGTTCATTTTTGGGCTCAAAATATTTCTGCCCCATCCAATAGAGAGAGGAAGGCTGCTAGGCAACTGAGTGAGACACTGTGGGAGGGAACACTTCACGCTTCCGACAAGCCTGGAACAGGCATTGCACAAGCACATGCTCACCTAGCAGCCGGCCGACAAACAGGCTGTGAGCGGTTTGCTCCCAGCAGCACCCACAAGCAGGCAACAGTGGTGAGTGCATGTGTAGCTGAGCAGCTAACCAGGGAGGCAGTTCAGGGTGTGGGCGGCAGGTGGGGGTACAGGCTGGGTGGAGGAAGGGGAAGGCGGTGGGCAGGATGAGTGGGAAACAGGTCAAAAGGGAGCCAAGGACCCTCCAGGCAGAGGCAGCCTCAAAGGACAGAGTGGGCTAGAGCAGAAATGAATCCAGGGTGGCCGCGGCACAGACAGAGAGTGAAGAGGAGCCTAAAAATGCCGGGCCATGCAGGAGGTTCCGTACTCATCCCAGGGGCAATCGGACACCAAGGAAGCCAGGGAGTCAGCAATACATATGCCAGCACACGTGGCGCAGCCTTTCCACCCACTAGCTCATGTGTGCACCTGCTGGCCGGCAGGCAGAGCTCCAGGTGCCGGACGCAGAGCGGGGGCTCTGCAATGAAAGCTCTCTCCACTGAAGGGCTGCTGCAGTCCTTTCTTGAGATTCCTGGGCTCTAGCTCCCACAGCCAGGAGAGGAGCCTCTGCTAAGGGCTGAGGGGGCTGATGGACCTTGTGGGATCAGGATCTGCTGAGTTTAGAAGCTGAGGCCATCGGCCCCACCTCAGGATGTCAGCATGTGCCAAACACCGAGTGCAGTGCCAGGCAGAAGGCTCGCTGCCCAGGTGAAGAGCAGTGAGAAGTCCTACGCTCTCCCACACATCCAGGATGCCCTCCCTTGGTGTGGGTGTCTTTCTCAAGGCTGTCAGCAAGGCCCAGCACCTCTCTGTGGAGGACCTCTTCTTGCTGTCTCATGTGGGTGAGGGTGTGAGGGTGTACGCACACCTCGCCAGACTGTGTTTATGAGGAAAACAAGTGGCATGGGGCTGGAACCTCAAGACTGCCTGGGCTGCTACTGTCCTGCTGTGACCTGATGCAAGCCCTTGAGCCCTGGGGTCGGAGTTCATTTCCTGTGCTGAACAGCATTCCCTGCACTCACCTACTGAAGGGCCTCTGGGCTGCCTTTCATTTTGGGCAGCCATGAGTCAAACAACATCCACAGGCAGGTTCTACATGGATGTAAGCACTTAACTTTACAGAAAAAGCACCCAGCAGGTAACACAGCAGTTTCCTTGCTGGGCGTGCCATCAGAACACTGCTTTCCAAGGTGACGGTCCCATTGGCCTTCCTGCCAGCAGTGAGGGAGCGTGCCATCGCTCCGGGTGCTCATAGTGCCATGTGTGATGCCAGGGTGCTGGTTGCTCGTGGATGGGTGTACTTTCATGTTTTCTCTGGTAAGCTTCCTCCTCTCCTGGCTCCTTGCACCTGAGGGTGGGCCCCAGCCACACTGTGCCACCAGCCAGCAGGGTGCAGACATCAAGCGGACGACTCAACAAGGGCCTCAGGGTGTGTCTAGTGGTTTTCTTTTTTCCACGAGGAGACTGCCATGCACACATGCTGCCAGGCTCTCTGTGACTAAAGCCGCTGCTGCACATGTGAAGTCAGCTGCACCAGAGGCTGCGGCTTCCTCAGAGCCTCCCGCAGCCTGGGGAACCAGGCAGAACCACTGGTCAACTGTGAAGAGGAAGTCGGGGTGCGTTCCTCCCAACTGTCCCAGTTACAACAGAGCACTCAAGTAACGCAGGACTTCCATGTTCTGGTTGACAGCTCATGAGTATTTTTAGACTGGTTAAGATAATTTACTAAAATGCTTTCCAAATGCTGCCTCTCGTCTAAATTTCTATGCAATAATCACTTTATGTAATACAAGTGGCTGTGCATATTCTCTTTGCATTGCAAATGTGAAGGAGAGAGAGGGAGAGACCTGCCAAGTCTGAGCCCGCTCTGCGTCTGTGTCTGATAGATCCCACACCCTGGGCCACTGGTTGTGTACCCTCAGGTCAGCGTTCTGGCCTTGCCTGTTAGTGACACTTGATTATTTTTTCCCCCTAGGAACATAGGGAAATATTCAGCTTGTGTATTGTACTTCTTATTTTCCTTAATTTGCTCTGATTTAATCTCAGTGATAATCTTCTGGGACAGTTCTGTGAATCTGATACTTAGACCCACTTCCCATGGGGGTCCCTCACCATGGACAACTCCTGGTGTTGACGTGAAGGCCTGGGTATTAATTCTCCCGAGAGCATTAAGGTATACACAGTGGTGGGTGTACCTGATAGGATCACACATGCCAGGAATCGGGTCTCAACCCCACCTTACCACCTCTTTGCCTTTCTTTCTCCTATTCTCCCTCTTCTGCTCTACTGATCTTCCTCTCACTCCTTTATTTTTTACTTTATTTATTTTGGTACCAGGGATTGAACCTAGGGGCATTCAACCACTGAGCAACATCCCCAGCCCTCTTTTTATATTTTACTTACAGACAAGATCTTGCTGAGTTGCTTAGGGCCTCACCAAGTTGCTGAGGCTGGCTTTGAACTCACAATCCTCCTTCCTCAGCCTCCTGAGCTACTGGGATTACAGACATGTGCCACCACGCCTGGCCTTTACTAATTTTTGATGCTACTTTCTCGATATACATAATGGCACTTGACTTAAACTGAGATCTGGGGGCAGACTTCCTGCAGGAAAGGACCTACACTGGGGACAGGTATGCACTGGTCCAGAAAGCAGGAGGAGCAGAGCCTTGGAATGGGGGGGCAGGGGAACATGCAGGGGGACTGGTGAGAATGAGGGGCAGGAGGGAGGCCAGTGAAGACGGGCTGCACAGGAGGAGGGTGTGGCCTACAGGAAGGCTATGCAGAAGGTAGGTGAGGCCAGGCTGTGCTGCCATTCACCAGCTTCCCAGCACGCTGGCCACAGGTGACATGCTATCACACTGGGAAAGCACCAGACTCCCTGCAGCAATGGGTGTGTCTAAGGGGCCTAGTCAAAGTGAGAGAAGCAGTCAACAGGATGTCCCTGCAGCCCAGGCTGGAGAGTTGCAAGTGCTGGTGGGCCAGTCCTGCCCGGCACCCCTGGAGTCCATGGGAGTCGGCCTCAGGTTCTTGCTTGTGCATTGCCTGAGACTTGTGCTTGGCTGCAGTGGAGCTGAGCAGCTGCCACAAGGATGTGCAGCAGGAAGCCTAGAAGACACCGTGCTCTTTTACAGAAACAGTGCCGCTCCAGGGGGACCATGACACACAGGCCTGACTGGCACACGAAAGGAACGCCACGAGGATCTTGGTGTAAAGGTGACTACAGAGTACATTTACACACATCCCTGCATACACACATGTGCGAACACACTTATACAACCTACCCATGTGCCCACAAACATACATTCATAACATCACGGCCATGTGGCTGGGAAGAAACTGCCCAAGATGTCTTGTGAGATGAACATGGGGTGCAAGTGGATGTGACAGCACGGCCCACAAAAAGGGCACCCCATGGCACCAGGGGAGGCCTGCATGACACTGGCATCTGAAGTCAAGAAGGTCAGGAAGCAGAGTGCTCTCGGGCAGCTACAAGGCTGGGCACAGGAGCAGGAGGACGGGGTGCAAGATGGGCCACATGGGAGGTAGCGGGACCCCTGATGCTGTGAGGACAGTATGCAGGATGGGCTCAGAGGGGCCGACGCTGCAGGAGCTTGCTGTCCCTACGGGCACTGCAGGAGAGTGTGAGTGCTGGCAGCCATGAGGACCACATTCCCCACACTGAGGAACTGAGCTGGAGTCTATGTGATGGTGGAAAAATATCGTTACTGATGCAACATGCAAAGCACTAGAGATTAATGGCAGATATTCTTAATAGCAATCCAACTTGCGATAAAGGGATCTCTGAGAGAAATCTAAGAGGGCATCTAGTTTTCTAATTCTTTTGGAGGCATCTTGTGGAAAAGAGGCCGCTGAGCTAGCTTACTGAAACAGGTGCAAAGAAACAAGGGCCCAGTTTAGCCCAGGAGTGCAGGGGCGTGAGGGAGGATATGGACATATCTGGATGGCAAGTGGGTGGCACAGTTCTGGGAATGCAGAAGCAACAGGTGGGCCCGTGGGTCCTGGTGGGATCGTCACAGGTGCCAACACCTCTGCAACACTGCTGTCCTCCAGGTGAGCTGCTCAGACAATGACAGTTAACGCCGGCTCCCTCCCCCACACCTTATCCACATCACAGGAATGGAGGAGACAGGAAGGGGTGAAGTGGAAAAGGAAAGCAACATCAACAGTGACGTGTTCTCAACGTGTCCTTGTGACCTTGTGTCTTTAAGCATGTACTGTTTCTATCTTTCCTCTTCTCTAAACTTTCTTGCATCCTCAAAAGTTTTCACAATATGATTTTCTTTGTTTTTTTGAGACAGGGTCTTGCTACTTTGCACAGGCTGGTCTTGAAGTCATGGGCTCAACTAGTCCTCCTGCTTCAGCCTCCTATGCAGCTGGACTATAGGCATGCCCCACCATGGTGGGGGCTTACACCGTGACTTCTTTTTCCTTTCCTTTCCTTTTTTTTTTTTTTTGTGGTCCTGGGGATCAAACCCAGGGCCTTGTGCATGCAAGGCAAGCACTCTACCAACTGAGCTGTGTCCCCAGCTCTACACTGATTTTTAATGGCTGCAGGAGAGTCAGCAGCACCAGTGTAGACATTGCTTGTGTACTGTCTGACACCCTATTTTGGATATCTGAATTTGTGCCAGCTTCTAAGAAACTAAAACTGATCACAATCAGGACACCATTCAAGAGCTGTGGGTGCACCTGGGCTGACCAGGCGACACTCTCCTAGCATTGTCAAAAGCTCTAAACCAAGTTTTCTAGGACAGCACTGGGAGACTCCAAAAACGTGACCTCATTCCTTTGCCACTGCAAGGCCAAGTTGTCATAGGATAGAAGAAATCCTGATGACATTTCCTTGAGCCCAAGGACTCAGCTTCTGATTGCCACACGTGGAAGCAGTGTGAGAAGTGACAGGTCAGGGAAGTCCTCGCTGAAGGGATGGGGATGCAACGGTCAGAAAAGTAAAGCAACCAGGTTTGGGAAACAAAAGTTTAGGTATAAAAGTTAGAACAGAAACCACAAATATTAATCCAGGCACTAACTAAGTGCACAGCACAGACCAGAACACTTCCCTGTGATATCATCACTCAGCTCTTCTGGTGTCCTGCACTCCCAGCTCAGGCAGGCCCTTCAGGCTGCATCACCAGCTGCCTTGCCCACCTCTGGGTAAAGGCACAGGGGATTTTCACTAACCTGAACGTATAGCTTTGGACTACAGCCACAGGCCCAGGAAGCTCAATGACATCCATTATGCAATCGGCTTCACCTCTGAGTCTCACTGGTGACCCCAGAGCTTGAGATGATGGTGCAGCCTGTCCTGCCTCTAGCTGCGCCCACCCTTCTGCCACCTGTCACCTCTGCTCCACAGGTGCTCCTCCAGCTAGTCAAGGACTCCTGGCACAGCTCCTACCTTCTAGGTGCCTTCCAGCCCACGGTGAAACTACCCGCTCTGCAGACCAGAGCACATGTTCTCTGTGGCCCCAAGGGACAGGGTTCAGCTCTTCGAGATAAAAGAATCTTGGATAACAAAGTTCAGTAGTCCCCAAAGTTGAGTGTTACCAGCAGAATCTACTCCTTAGTGCATAATCCATGTGGGTCTAAGGGTAGTGGTGGTAGAAAGGGGGAAAAAACTGAAAAATGCTCCTAAAGGGCCCCAGATGGAAACAGGGTGAGAGTCCTGCTCCAGGCATACACCGTGCCTGAGCACTCTGCCTAAGCAGAAGGCGGGTGGCACTCCAAGTCTGCTCTGTGTGGTGCTGGGGATTGGACTCAGGGGTGTTCTGGCTCCAAGGACATCCCAGCACTTTTATCTATTTTATTTTATTTTGAGACAGGGTTTCACTAAGTTGCCCAGCCTCAAACTCTCAATTCTCCTGCTTTAGCCTCCTGAGCATCTGGGAATTCTAAAACCAGCACGCACGGCTCCAAGTTAACTTTTAATTAGAACTACGTCCTGTCCCTCCACCAGGTAAGCTCCTTGGGGCAGTGGCCTTGTCCAGTGCACTGCTGTTTAATTTCTATGAGTATTTCATCACTGTAGCATGTAAGACATACAATCAACTGTGGAGCAGATACAAAATTCACAGTTTAACAAAAGTCAGTAAGAAATAAAATAATAAAAGCAAATGCCTTTGGCAGCCTAAGAAATTAGAAAAACATTTACAACGAAGGAAGGTGATATTAAAGCAAGTGCACTCTTGTTATTGAAAACTAATATGTGATACAAGCCTCAAGACTGACCCTTCTCTTTGACTTAGTAATTTGTTTTCTAAAACTTATTCTAAAGAATCATATATGCAGAAGAGTTCTGTATGAGAGGGCTCAATCCCAGGGTATTTATAATAGCTTCAGATTTTGTAGCTACTAAAATATGTTTTTTTTTAAAAAATATTTATGCCCATAAAGCATCTGCTTACTTTTTAAAAATATATATACCTTTATTTTTATGTGGTGCTGAGGATCAAACCCAGGGCCTCACACATGCTAGGTGAGCGCTCTACCACTGAGCCACAACCCCAGCCCCTAAAATATATTTTAGTAAAGACTTTGTTTCCTTTTTCTTTTTATCAGTGCTTTATAGTTACACATAACAGCAGGGCTCATTCTGATGTAATCATACATGCGTGAAATGTAATTTGCTCCATTTCAGCTCCCAGTACTTCTACTTTCCCTCCCAGTTTTTCCTCCCTATTTCCCTTCCTCTACTCTGCTGATCTTCTAGTAGAATACTGGTATTCTTTTTTTAAAATTGGTGCTTTACCAAAAAACCAAATAACCCAATCAATAAATGCACCAAGGACATGAACAGAGACTTCTCAGAAGAGGATATACAATCTATCAACAAATATAAGAAAAAATGTGCATCATCGTTAACAATTAGAGAAATGCAAATCAAAACCACTCTAAGATTTCATCTCACTCCAGTCAGAATGGCAGCTATTATGAAGACAAACAACAATAAGTGTTGGTGAGGATGTGGGGAAAAAGGCACACTCATACATTGTTGGTGGGACTGCACATTGGTGCAGCCAATATGGAAAGCAGAATGGAGATTCCTTGGAAAACTTGGGAATGGAACCACCATTTGACCCAGCTATTCCTCTCCTTGGTCTATACCCAAAGGACTTAAAAACAGCATACTACAGGGACCCGGCCACATCAGTGTTTATAGAAGCACAATTCACAATAGCTAAACTGTGGAACCACCCTAGATGCCCTTCAATAGAAGAATGGATAGAAAAAATGTGGCATATATACACAATGGAATATTAATCAGCAATAAAAGAGAATAAAATCATGGCATTTGCAGGTAAATGGATGGAGTTAGAGAAGATAATGCTAAGTGAAGTCATCTAATCCCCCAAAAAACCAAAGGTCGAATGTTTTCTCTGATATAAGGAGGTTGATTCATAGTGGGGTAGGGAGAGGGAGCATGGCAGGAATAGAGGAACTCTAGATAGGGCAGAGGGGTGGGAGCGGGTGGGAGGGGACATGGGGTTATTAGTGATGGTGGAATGTGATGTTTATTATTATCCAAAGTACAGGTATGAAGACATGAATTGGTGTGAATACACTACGTATACAACCAGAGATATGAAAAATTGTGCTCTATACCTGTAATAAGAATTGTAATGCATTCCACTGTCATATATAAAGAATTAATTAAAAAATCAGTGCTTTATAGGTGTACGCAACCAATGGTAGAATTCACTGAGGAATATTCCTATATGTACTTAGTGTATGATTTGATGAGTTTCATTCTGCAGTTCCTCCCTTTTCCTGTCCCTCCTACTTCTCACTCTCCTCCTTCTACTTCTTTAACCCTCCTCCTATTTTCATGGGGTCTTCCGCTTTTTTTCCTTATTTGCTTCTACATATGTTGTTCTCTAGTTCCATTCATTTCATTCTTCTACATAATGGGGTAAAACTGCATTGTGAATGCATACCACGTTACCCATTCATCTGTCAACAGCACCTGGGCTGGGTCCACAACTTGGCTACTGTGAACTGTGCTCCTATAAACATCAATGTGCCTCTGTCACTAGTATTCTGATTTAAGTTAAATTGAGAATGAAGAAAAGATGGTAGGAGACCATGAAGGAATACTCCAATTTGGGTAACACTAAGAGCCCAAATCTAAGAATCACTGGCCTAGATGAAGGCACTGAAAAACAAAGAATGTGCAATATTTTCAATGTAGGAATACTATAAAATGTCCAAACCTTAGAAATGGGATGGAAATCCAAAACCAAGAGGAATTTAGAGCTGTGAATAGACAAAATCCAAAAATATCCTCAAGACATGTGCAGCTGGGTGTAGGGGCGCATTCCTATAATCCCTACAACTTGAGAGGCTGAGGCAGGAGAATAGCAGGTTCAAGGTCAGTCTCAGCAACTTAGGTCCTAAGCAACTCAGCAGGACTCTGTCTCAAGGTAAAATAATAGTTAAAAAGGGGCTGGGAATGTAGCTCAGCGTTAAAGTGCCTTTGGGTTTAAGCCCCCCAAAACAAAAGACACATTATAGTTGAAGTACCTAATATACAGAACAAGGACAAAATTCTAAAAGTCACAAGAGAGAAAAGGTAGGTCACATTTAAAGGTCAATTAGAATTTCTACTTATTTCTCATGCCAGACCCTAAAGCCAGAAAGCTTGGAGTAAAATTAAGCCTTGAAAGACAACAGGTGCCAACTAAGATTGCTATATCCAGCAAAGCTATCCCTCAGAATTGAAGGCAAAATAAAACCTTCCCGTGATAAGAATCTAAAAGAATTCATAACCACTAAGCCAGCACTACAAAACACATTCAATGAGATACTACACTCAGAAGAAATGAAAAATAAATAGCAGACCCAGAATATGGATGACTCTCACTAGAATACCCAATTAAACACTCTTTAAAATGGGAAAAATTTTAAAATAATAAAAAAGACACAAAACTAAGCATAATACGAAACTGTGTAGTACCTATGCAAATATACATGTATCATTCATCTTCATACATATAGGCACTATGTAGAACATATATAAACATGTACATTCATATGCCCACACACACAACATATATATGTGAATATACGTGAAAATGGTAAAGGCAGTGGTTCTGTGCATAATTTCTTTCTAATTTTTCTGAAGCAGACAAGAACTTTGGGCAATCAGGAAAAGAGTGTCTTGTGAAAGAAAGGATAGGCTATATACCCACCAGAGAAACTTCAACTATCTGGCTTTCTGGAAATGGGCCACGTATGGGCATGCCCGTCCCTCTACTGTGGTGATGGCCTCAGGGGGACCACAAACCATCTCTTACCCAGGACAGCACTCGACACAGAGAAACAAAATACATGCTCCTTGAAATACAGACTTTCAAAACCAAGTATAGAAGGCACAAGTTACTAAACATGGCAGCTAAAGAGAGTTTTTTTCTTTGCCCTAAACAACATAAGGATTTAGATCCATAATTTGCCTTCTACCTCCATGGGTTCTCACCTGAGGATCCAATCCCCTGTAGGTCAAAAATATTTACAAAAAAAAAAAAGTCTGCGGTGAACATGTAAAGACTTTGCTTTCTTATCATTATTCCTAAACAATAATGTGTAACAACGATTTACAAATCATTTACGTTATAGCAGGCATTATAAGTAACCTAGAAAAATGTCTTAAAGTACACTGGAGGATGTGCATAGGATACATTACACAAGGGACTCCAGTATCACAAGTTTGGCCCCCTTGGGGGTCCATAGATACTAAGGACCACTGTAGTGGGGTGAGTTCCCTGACTTCTGTTTTAGATGCCTATACAGCTCCCCATGAACTCAGCTTGACAGACCTCAAATTAGAATTTGTGTGGGTACAAAAATGTATGAGAAAAATCTGTTCATAGATATTTATATATTTTTGAAACAAACAAGAAATATTACACTGTGAATGTTCCTTTCTCATATCCAGTATGTATAGGCACCCACCACCAGTAAAACATTTAAATGTGTAATAAAATTATTTGTAAGAACTTTATGATTATAAAGTGCTCCATAAATGATTAAAAATAGTAAAACACATCATATAAAAAGCCTTCAGCACTTGCTATGATTTCATATACAAGATGTGTTTTCTATATCTCAACTAGATCACAACTATTAAAAATGAAGCAAAACCCTACCATCTTAATTATTCATTGTTTTTAGTAAGTACAAATCTTCTAAAAGGTTGCATCTAAACTAGAAAGCTCCTATTTGTGTCTTCCAATATAATTTTCCCACAGATGACTGACTTAGATTTACTTGGATAATTGCCACTATTGACTAAGTGTGCATTATTAGGTTAAGCAATGTTCTGATTCGTATTGATGGGTCTATAAATGATAAGCAGTCATATCTAAACAAACTCCCACGAACCTGAGAACCAATTTTATAGACTAAGAAGAACCCAAGTCCTTGCAAAAATTAATAACACAAGACGGCCCATGACAGGAATCTGGTGGGCTTGGCTACTTTCTTCACACAGAGGGAAACTCAGGCTGCATGTGGGCTAGCCTGTTGGAGGACACAAGAGCTTTGGGCAAAGGGGCAAGGACTGGGCTCAGACGGGAACTTGGGGTGGAATGCTCACTCACTGCAGTTCAGCCCAGGTGACTAAGCTCAGCTCCTCCACTCACACACTCAGATCTGGATTACCATCTGGTCCGAGAGCCAGCCAGGCCAGTAGGGAAAGAGAGATGGGGGTAATTTTCCTTGTGTCACAATTGATTTTGTGTACTGGGGACTTAACCAGGGTGCTTTTACCACTGCGTTGCATCTCCAGCCCTTTTTATTTATTTTATTTTGAGATAGGGTTTTACTAAGTTGCTAAGATTGGTCTTGAATGTATGATCCTCTTGTCTTAGCCTCCTGAGGTGCTGTGATTACAGGTGTATGCCACTGTGCCCAGAGAACTTGTGTCACAATTTTAAAAGAAAAAAAAAAAGGAATGAGAGGAAAAAAACATTCTCAGATGTTAGAAAAGCTTGCCATCTCCAACGTATACTTCCCCCCATTTTTTTTTTCCTGATGAGAGAATACAAAATGCTTACTTGGCAACTGTTCAAGTTTACTTTGAATTTCAAAGACATTTCCAGTCTAGGAAGGTTCTTCCTCTCACCAATGGGGGTCAACCAAGACCATAACTGGGTCACCTTGCTGAGGGTAGCTCTGCCATCAGATCCTTCAGGGGCTGGGCAGGACATGAAGGCCACTTCAGGGCCACATGTTCCCAAAGAGTACTGAAAGAAGGGGCACTTTGTAAAGGTGTGGGTGGGGCCTCAAACTAGTAAGGACAGTGATGTCCCCAGGCCTGCACCTGACAGGACAGTCTGTAGGAGGATACTATACTGCTGCCAGGCTAGGGAGGGCGGGCTGCAGTGTAAGAGAGGTGTGTGTGGAATAAATACATGGAAGAATATCTAGGTCAAGTACCAAAAAAATTTGGTCAGGTCAAATTTTGCTGCCCAAAGTGATTTTTGGTCTTTAGGACTTTCCTAGACTGCAGAGTGGTAGCGAAGGGATCATCCACCTGTGTGCAAACATAAAGAAAAGCTAGTGCATTGCAGACAGCATTGTGCAATTGTTCAGCTTTTATTGCTGAACATTATTTTTGAAATTTATTCATATTGATGAAAGTGGTTCCAGCTCATTTGTTTCAAATGCTCCTAAGCATTTAATTGGCTGTATATAACAGTTTTCTTTTTCTTGTTGGCTATTGCAGTTTTTAATGAAACCTTTGGCTAATACAAATAATATGTAACAAATATTCTTGAACATGTCTGTTTACACCATATCCAACTGGAGTGGGACAGTTGGAGCAAAGGTCACACAAGGCACTCGTTTGGGTAGCCACTGTCAACTTGATCTGCAAAGCGTATGGTCGTCACACTCCTGCCAGCAACGTACGCTGCCCTCCCTTGCCAACTGGTGCTGCCAACTTGCTGGGCTGGAACGCACGACATTCTTGTTGTATTTACACTTCTTTAACAAGAAGAGAGGCTGAGCACTTCCCATGTTCACTGGCTGTCTGGCTTCTAGTAATTGCCTCTTCAGATCTCTTCTCTGTTTCTCTACGGGGCTCTTTCTTTTCCTTATTAATTGAAGGAAGTTTTCTGTATCCTGGATACAAATCTGTCAGTCACAAGAACTTCAAGCATCTTCTCCCATCCCTTGCTCCTTTTTTAACTGTTGTTCATGGTGTTTTCATTGTACACACGTTTTAGAATTATTCAAAGTAGCAAATTTATTAATCTTTTCCTTCAAGGTTTAAATTTTTGGACCTTGTTTAAGAAATGCTTTTCTATCCTGAGTCACTAAAATTCCATTTTATGAAATTAAAAAGTTTTGATCCCAGTGACTTAGAAGGCTGAGACAGAGGATCACAAGTACAAAGACAGCCTCAGCAACTTAGTGAGGACCTAAGCAACTTAGCGAGACCTTGTCTCAAAACAAAACAAAACAAAACAAAAAAATAAAAAATAAAAAGGGCTGGGGATGTGGTTCAGTGGTAATGCATCCTGGGTTCAATCCCCAGTACCAAAAAAAACAACAAAAAAAAAGCTTTGGTTTAGAGACTTATTTTTCCCCATATAATTACTCAATAAGTCAGGGCCACTGTATATGGATTAGTTCATTCTTTTCTGAATAACTAGTAATTCCTGTTTTGATCTGCACAAGCGTGTCGGTGGTGCTGCTGTGTTGATGCCTGTGTACTGTTCTTTCCTGAGCTGATGACTGTGTGGGAACTAAGGCTGTGGCCACTCTGGCCTTCATCCTGCTGCCAGCAGACAAGAGCGCCTCGCTTAATTTCCCTCCTCCCAACTGCAACAGGGTGGACATTTCCCTGGCTGTGTACACCAAGTACCCGTGTTGGGGGATTCATTTTACCCAACCTATGGCCTTGGTCTTCTGATTTTGGGATAGGCATGAGAGGTGGCCTTTTTGTTAATGAGGAAAGGAGGAGAGGAAAGTATGCTGGCCTGTGCCCGGCTCTGGGCAAACTCTCCTGAAGTTTCAGGCAGGACTGTGCTGGAGGGACGAGGAGACCCAAGGGCAGGCAGGAGTCCGGACAGAGTCCTTACAGGGTATAAGGATGTAGGAGGGACCTAACTTCACTACCCAGAGGGCCAGGGCAGGAGTGTGCTGCTGTGGCTTGAAATTCTAGTTACTTATTTCCTCCACGTGTCTTTGCTGTTTTTACTGCACTGTTTTCCACCTTCCCCTCCTGGTCGTTCTTCTACATTTTTAATGTCAGACATCAGAAATACTTGGTGAAAAAAATTACCCTTTAGAATTTAAAGTGTTCCACATAAAACTTTAGGTTGCATGGAGAAAATGTTATGAAAATCTTGTAATTACTGCATATGACAGCAGAACTCTGAGGATGAAGTTGTCTTGATAGGATAAAAGTGCCTAAATTTAAATAAATATTACTTTTCTAAAACTAGGAAATAAGATATAGACTGTATTTGAAAAACTGAACAATTATACTTTACAACTTCCAAAAAATAAGAAAACTAGTCCAATAAAAATCACTTAAGTAACATGGAAGGTACATGGCTTTTCTCCATTTCAAACTCAAAGGGAATCAACTGTACCTACGATTCCATTAAAGAAACTGAAGTGTCTTCCTCCTCAGGCTGTGACATTCACTCCCCTAGAATGACAGCCCTGGAACATACCGACATCACTGAGGAACACACATTTGGAAGCTCTTTCCTACTCTTAGACAATGGGAATTATTTTAGGACATAATTAAAATACCAGGGCAAGGAAATGATTTTGTAATGAATATAGTTTCCACTTAAATAAGTTCTCCAGTTGGAACCCTCAGTAAAAAATCTGTAACAGCTTTAACAATTTTCAATGTATCAAAAAAATCTGAGCTATTATCTGTATTTACTAATACCAGGAATCATCAAAGAAGGCAGAAAGACTAAGTGTGCTGAGGACATCAGTTCCTTTGGACGCTGGCTCTGTGGCAGTGTTGGAATACTACTATAAAGCGAGGCCATTCCTCAAACGCTCCTCTCTCATCGTTACTATTACTTATGATGGTGGACTATAGCAAGGTTTTGCAGCCCATTTAATAAAGGGAAGAAGAAGCACCACCTTTCACCCATGGAATGGTGTACTTACGTGCCATGGAAATGGCACCGGGGACAGGGGCACATCTGGGCTGTGCAGGGTGCAGGGGGATGGGCAGTGGGAGGGCACTGGTGATGGGGGGATGTCTTTCTGTGCAGAGTGCAGAGGGACAGCCAGTGTGGACAGCACTAGTGACTGGTGACAAGGAGGAGGTCTGGGATTTTTCCTTGGCTAACCACTTTTCTAGGTCTTAGTTTTCTAATCTGCAAAGTCAGAACCTTAGGCCTACATTAATTTTTTAAAAATTGTGAAAAGCAAAACTCATACACTACTCCCCTTCTCCTCCCCTACTGCCCTTTCTGTACTTACTGATGCAGTGCTATGTGCCTGTCAAGGGCCAACCATATTGGACCCTGGAGATCAACTGCTTAGCTGGGTGACAGATGCTTCCTGACTGTCCCAGTGCTAGGCAGATCCTTAGTTCTTACAACCTTACTCTGCCTATGCCCCAGTTCCAGCTCTGGACACTGACACCAGTGACCTGCCATGTTCCACGTAATACAGGAGGACAGACCAGAGTAACTAAGAGCACTCTGCAAAGGTCCAGTGCATTCTCAAAAACAGGCTCTTTTGGCAAGACCCAAAAAAGACCTCTGAGCAAAAGACCAGGGGTCAAAGGAAGAGAATGATTGAGAACGATCCAGACCGAGGTGCAAGAACATGAGAACTGAGCTTTGGAAGGAGGTTTTTCAAGTGCTTCCTCTCCTGGCTCTTGCAGGAGACAAGAGATGTGCCGACAAGAGTACATCAGGAAGTAAAGGCTAGAGCATTGTGTTCAGAGGACAGGGCCCCAGGGAGCCATGTCCTTGCTGACGTTGGCATGGGGGCAGCCTCTGCCTGCTACCGTGTGACCTTGGGTCCATCCTGGGCTGCACTGTCAGAGCTGGAGTTGCAGCCCATGTAGGGCAGCTCCAGGTGACCTGGTCATCGCAACAGATAGCTGGATTCTTCCTGAACCAGGAAAGCTCCCTACAGAGGATGGAGGTCATAGAACTATACATGAAGATGTGTACAAAGGTGTCTGAATCCAAGAGAACCTGCCCATTAGGAAAAAGAGTCATGATACTTTGTTAAATGTTAATGTTAAAGATAAAGAGCTCCTTCCTCCCCATAGCTCTGGTCAGGACTCTGTCTCTCAAGCGTCACTGATTTCTGGCAGAATGGGGACAAGTCATGTACCTAACTTTCAAATCCTGATCTAAAGGTAGAGATGATGAAATGAGAAAAGGAGAGGGCTGGGGCTGGAGCTCAGTTGTAGAGAACTTGACAAGCAGTGATTGAAGCACTGGGTTTGATCCTCAGCACCACATAAAAATAAATAAAAATAAAGGTATCGTGTCCATCTACAATAAAAATATTTTAAAAAAGAAAGATAAAGGACAGGGATTATTTTATTCCAAGATTTTTCAAAAGGTCTCTGTGCAACTAAGTGATTTATGTATCTCTGGTGAACACAAAGCTGGCCACCTCTATGTTGAGACTGAATCTTGAGCTTCTCCCAAATAAACAGAAGACCTCTTTCTCCTTTTCACTTATAAGTTCACAGGATTCACTTCTGATTTAAATGGGTTGCAAAGTTAAATCTTCCATAAATCTCAAAACCTCTCACCTATTATATCCTTAGTAACTGAAACTTGCTTAAAATAGGTGAAGTTTAAGCCAAGTACTGAAGAAAAGTTACAATTAAGAAAGACAAGACAGAGAACTCTTAAAAAAAGTGAAGTGAAGCAGGACATCCCACTCTCCCATTCAAAGGTTGAAATAATGCTCATCTTTCAGGCTGTCCCCCAAATAAAGAGTAGATATTCCAGAGAGTGCACCACTGAACACAGGCAGGGTGAGGACAGGATTGCAAAGCTGAACTTTTGGGCAGCTGCATGGACTTCTTATTCCCAAGTAAAGCAGGTAATTGTTCAAATTCCCTCAATAGAGCCCTTCAGGGACTGTGCTCAGACTCAGGAGCAAGGTGTCCACCACAGGTGACCAGCTGGACAACCTCAGAGTAAGCCTAGAATGCATGAGCATGGCCCTGGGCAGAGGAAACAGGGTTTGAGAGTGTTCATTTACTGCAAGGCTCCCTTGGGAATCCCTAATGAACCATGCACTGCACACACACAATTTTCTTATCCTGGATAATCTTGGAAAGCACACCAACACAACTAAAGTTCTTTTTGATGGAAAGAAACCAACATATGGGCAGTGGTTACCAGTGTTAAGGAATTTCAAAAATCGACTTAAGGAATTCATGACAAAATTGAAAAATGTTTAGGAATCCACCCATTACACAATAACCTACCATTCCAAATGGAGAAAATGAAGTATACTTAAAAGAGCACAAAATCATTTATCTGTTATATAACTAATACAGATAAACATATTAGTTACATTTGATGAGACATTTGATCTAAGAATGTGCTGCTTCAAGTAATTTGATCATTTAAAATAATGGCTTTTAAAGTAACTGGATGTAAAACAACCAGAATATTAATACTATGCTTTTTGCTTCACGGGATCTGTACCTATCCAACAGAATTTTATTGATGTGCAGGTGCTTCTGGTAACATAATCCAAGTAATCAGCTTCTGGGGAAAACAGCAGGACTGCAGGTGGGACAGCACAGAGCATGCTAATCTCAGGCACACTGCTACTCACAATGAGCTGCTTCAGGCCCAGGAAGGACTGCTCCACCGAGCTGGCGTTCAAGACCTGCCTCTTGGCCGCAGCTTTCTCACCCAGGAAGCGAAGCATCAGGTCTTTAACTGCATCTCCCTGCAAAGGGTGTGAGGAAACTAATTAAAAGCCGCTTTTACTCCATGGGCTCACGGAGGAAGCAACAGTGGTTCTAATAAGGAAAACTTCAGTTAACAAGAAGCTAAATTACTGCAACTATATATTTAAATAAAATGAACATTTTTAGAGTTGCTCTTTACCTTGAGGAGGAAATGGTAAATCACCACTATGTGTACCAGGCTTGAGCAAAAGGTGACGCCATGCCAGAAGGGCTTCCTATAATGGGCTCACTGGAGTGTGAGATGACACTACTGGGGACTGAGTACCATGTCACGGTCTGAAAAGAGCTATGCCCAATCCTACCTGTTCTCCACCTGGCCTGCGAATCCAGAAGGCCTCCTGGTCAGAGTGAAGAAGTATCACTGGTGCTGAGGAGGTCCACCTTCTCTTCCATACTAGCCAAGCCAATGGCGAGTGAAGACCTCCTCATGGCCTTCCCCACCAGGCTGGGCTCGCAGGGTGGGAGCACACTTTGAGATGCTCATTTGCCTCTGCCCTCGGGCATTTTCAGAATGTTTCCTAAGTGGAGTCCTTTGATTATGCATATTTGGACATGGCCATAGAACACTGCAGTAAAACCTGAGGGACATTTCAAAGGGAAATCCTGGACGGGCAAGGAGAGGAGGTGTAGAGAAGCACCAGGACTAAGTATGGCCAGAAGTCTTAGCTGGCAAGAAGCCCAGGACTGACCAGAGCAAAGGGACCAGGCAACTCGGGTTCCTAAACCATGTGATCCTCTGCAGCTACAGGAGAAAGGCAGAGCTTGTCTGAGCTGCAAGCTACCAAGTCAAATGATATATGGGGACAAGTAGCCACATCAGGCTTGTGCCTAAAGAACGGTGGCAACACACACACCTCAGTACTGTTTGGGCAGTTGTACTGGCCAAGGGAGAGCTGAGGCCCGCCTGCCTGACATGATGCTTCTAGGAGTCAGCATTAATGACCTCGCTAGAGTGCTGAGCCACTGCTGCAGGCATCACGAGAGGTCGCAGGCAGCCAAGACAAAGAGCAGTGGTGGACAGAACTCTGGATTGACCTTCTCCCTTCTGGAGGCGCTACTGCCTTAGGAGAGCTACCAGTGGCAGGAGAAGCAGGTCTGACTTTCCAAAATGCCCGAGGCAGGCCCAGCCCAACACTGTGCTCGGGCATTTGGCAGGCTGTGGGCTCTGACCCAGAGCACAAAGGCCTTGAGGTCTCCCAGGTGAACTGAACAAAAACATTAAAACGAAGATACCCTCAGAGGGCAAGGACAGGCCCAAATCTCTCCACTCAGCCCAAAGCCAGCTTCCAGCCACAGGAAAGCTAATGCAACACCACAACGGACAACAGGGAGCTCGTGTGAAGCAGGTGGAGAGAAAGTCCACCAGGACATGCTCTGGTGTGGACCTCACCACCCAACCACCTGTCTCTGTGGTGTTGCTGACAGAAGGCCTCTACACTCGGAGTGTGCTGCTCCAGGTTCTGTTTCATCCTTGGTCACCAAAATCAAGACAGGATCACTTGCATTGCAGGTGGGGTAGCAGGTCCACAACCATCTCAAGCTGGGAGGACCACTAACATCTGCTCAAGGGAACCCAGGGTCATTCTCCATGGTCAGACCACGAGTGAGATCCTGGTATTCATATGGGGTCTCTTCCACGTCCCCATCCTCGTCTGGGACAAAGTAGACCTCATAACATTTTGCTGATTTTAAGAAATCCCTCAAGTTCTAGCTGAATCCAGCCCCAGTGTAGCATCATAGCTCTCCAGATCCACAGGGAAGCTTCCTCTCCTCTTTCTGGTGGGTATGAGGGAGGAGGGAACACAGTTCCTTAAACTTGTGTGCCATGGTCACCTCAGTTTAGGAATACACATACACATGGAGAGAGTAAATTATTTTAGCTCTGTATAGTGAGTTCATATTATAGTCTTCCATGGATTAGTCTGAAAATTTACCTACAATTTGTATCACAATTTATTAGAAAATGGGCTTGGAACTTCCTTACAAAATGGAATTGCCTGCTGGTGCAATCATAAAGGTTACTTACCAGCAACGGCTCAAAGCTTCTGAACTACGAAATCAGAGGGCTTTCACGCTAGAAAATTGGTCATGCACCAATTTCTGATCTCACTTCACTTCAGGGACAGAACATCTCAGTTTTGCTGGGGCACACTGTAGCCTGACTAATAACTCTATTTGTGACCTTTCTGGCAGCTGGTATGGCCAAGTGTCTAAGCTCTGAGCAAAGGGACAGAGGGTCATAGGTGGATACACGCTGTCCTTCAGGCAATGCTACTCAAAAGGAACACTGTTGTGTCCCCCTCCTGATGATGAGGAGATGTGACAGGTGGAGGAGCTTCCTGGCCTCTGTTGAGGCATTGGAGTCCCCCCACAGCCACACACCACTGAGCCTCCCCCAGCGACATGACGCCTGTTCTGCTCCAGCCACAGGAACGTGGGCTTTCTTTGTTAGTATAGCTTGGTCTGCAGCTCTACTAATAGATGCATCAAAGCCTTTCAGGTAAGAAAATGAAGCTACAGATGTTCAGCGGATTCACTAGGTTACATAGATGACTGGCAAAGCAAGCAATTGAGATCAATTCATCCAATTCAAGCTTCTTTCTATGTTCATAGATTGCTCGGTGGAATGTCTATGTATTAGGCAATTTCTAGAACACTGGGGAAACTTCTATGGTTCCTAAATATTCATTCTGAAGCCTAAAATTAAGACATTTGATTCCTAGTACTGTATTTAAAGTGGCTAAAAAGAAATTTTATTTTTTAATTAGAAATGTTTGATTGACATGTAAGGTATACAATGTGATGCTCTGATATACGTATGTGTGTACTGACCACCACAGTCAATGCCACCATTGCCACCTGCAGCCATGGCTCATGTGTTTGCTGGGGATATCAGGATACTTAAATCTGCTCTCAAAGAGCTCAAGCAAACAATACTATCAACTAGTCACCATACACATGCATTTGATGTCCTCCTGCTCACCCTGAATAACTCAAGCTTCGAACCCATTGACCAGCAGCTCGTTTCTCCCTCCCTTCCAGCCTTGGAACCCACAACCGCACTCCCAGCTACAAGTTCAATTCTTCTAGATTCCACATATAAGAAGGACTGCAAGCTCAGTTCTTCTCGATTCACATACAAGAAGGACTACATGTTCAGTTCTTCCAGATTCACATACAAGAAGGACTGCAAGTTCAGTTCTTCCAGATTCACATACAAGAAGGACTGCAAGTTCAGTTCTTCCAGATTCAGACACAAGAAAGATTGTAAGTTCAGTTCTTCCAGATTCACACATAAGAAGGACTGCAAGTTCAGTTCTTCCAGATTCACACACAAGAAGGACTGCAAGTTCAGTTCTTCCAGATTCACACACAAGAAGGACTGCAAGGTCAGTTCTTCTAGATTCACACACAAGAAGGACTGCAAGTTCAGTTCTTCCAGATTCACACACAAGAAGGACTGCAAGGTCAGTTCTTCCAGATTCACATACAAGAAGGACTGCAAGGTCAGTTCTTCCAGATTCACATACAAGAAGGACTGCAAGGTCAGTTCTTCCAGATTCACATACAAGAAGGACTGCAAGGTCAGTTCTTCCAGATTCACACACAAGAAGGACTGCAAGTTCAGTTCTTCCAGATTCACACACAAGAAGGACTGCAAGTTCAGTTCTTCCAGATTCACATACAAGAAGGACTGCAAGTTCAGTTCTTCCAGATTCACACACAAGAAGGACTGCAAGTTCAGTTCTTCCAGATTCACACACAAGAAGGACTGCAAGTTCAGTTCTTCCAGATTCACATACAAGAAGGACTACAAGTTCAGTTCTTCTAGATTCACACACAAGAAGGACTGCAAGTTCAGTTCTTCCAGATTCACACACAAGAAGGACTGCAAGTTCAGTTCTTCCAGATTCACACACAAGAAGGACTACAAGTTCAGTTCTTCTAGATTCACACACAAGAAGGACTACAAGTTCAGTTCTTCTAGATTCACACACAAGAAGGACTGCAAGTTCAGTTCTTCTATATTCACACACAAGAAGGACTGCAAGTTCAGTTCTTCCAGATTCACACACAAGAAGGACTGCAAGTTCAGTTCTTCCAGATTCACACACAAGAAGGACTACAAGTTCAGTTCTTCTATATTCACACACAAGAAGGACTGCAAGTTCAGTTCTTCCAGATTCACACACAAGAAAGATTGTGTTCAGTTCTTCCAGATTCACACACAAGAAGGACTGCAAGTTCATTTCTTCCAGATTCACATACAAGAAGGACTGCAAGTTCATTTCTTCTAGATTCACACACAAGAAGGACTGCAAGTTCAGTTCTTCCAGATTCACACACAAGAAGGACTACAAGTTCAGTTCTTCCAGATTCACATACAAGAAGGACTGCGAGTTCAATTCTTCTAAATTCACACACAAGGAGGACTGCAAGTTCATTTCTTCCAGATTCACATACAAGAAGGACTGCAAGTTCAGTTCTTCTATATTCACACACAAGAAGGACTGCAAGTTCAGTTTTTCTAGATTCACACACAAGAAAGACTGCAAGCTCAGTTCTCCAAATTCACACACAAGAACGACTATGGGCAATTGTCTCTCTCTGAGCTGCTTCATTTAGCCTCTTGTCTTCCAGGGCAAATATAGGTTGTCACAAATGATAGGATTTCCTTCTTTTTAAAGACTGGATAACAGGGCTGGGGATGTGGCTCAAGTGGTAGCGCGCTCGCCTGGCATGCGTGCGGCCCGGGTTCGATCCTCAGCACCACATACCAACAAAGATGTTGTGTGCGCCGAGAACTAAAAAATAAATATTAAAAATTCTCTCTCTCTCTCTCTCTCTCCTCTCTCACTCTCTCTTTAAAAAAAAATAAAGACTGGATAACAGTCCATCGTGTGTACACACCACACCTGCTTTATCCACTCCTCCAGAGATGGACACCAGGCTTGACCCTCTGTCTTGGCTATCAGGAATAAGGCTGCACTGGACATGAGGATGCAGGCAGTTCTCGACATACAGATTTCAATTCCTTTGGAAACAGCCAAAAGGCAGGACTGGTGGGTCCTGCCTTTTTGATTTTCTGAAGACCTCGTACACTGCTTTCCATAAGGACACACTACTCTGCATTCCTGTCAACACTCCTATTTCTTGTCTTTTTGGTAACAGTCATTCTCACAGGCATGAGGTGACATCCCTTTGTGGTTTTCATTTGCCCTTCTCTGATGATTAGTGGTGGTTTCTAGTTCTTTAGCCCAAACAAAGTCTTTCTGAGAGAAATAGAATTAGAGATTTATATGGTAGACAGGAATGCTACGTTACATAAGACAGGGCCCAGAACCAAGGAAAAGCGACTCTGAGTTTGGGTACTGGCCGTGTCATGCGCCAGCTGCATCAGGCAATTGCACCTGTGGAAATCAGCTGGGTTCTCTGCTGAGTTACAGTGAGTTACAGTAAGGAAAGTGTCCACTATCAGACTGCTCCCCTGGTCTGGGCTGGCAGGGCTGGGCTCATGCCCTCTTCCTTAGTGATCCCAGCAGAGTGGACGCCTGGGACGCAGCACCCCACTGTGAATGCACCAATTGTGTCACCTTTCTCAAGCAACAGATACTGTCCACACCTCGGAAGCTTTGAGCCCACGGATGGATTGAAGACGACACAGTGTCAGTGACATTCTGGCTTTCTGGAGGCCTCAGGGTTTCCGACATAAGGACTCTGGTGGTCTAAACAAGGAGTCTTGACATAGACCTTGTGGGCTCCTTGAAGGAATCCTGTCAAATCCAAGCTTTGGGAAGGCTGAGGGGAAGGAGAATAGATGGCACCTCCATGTTGAATCTAATTTCAGTTCAACTGAAAGAGCTATTTTTCAACTCAAGAATAACCTACATTTTGGGCAGATGATATTTTTGTTGTTTGATACTTAACTCCCACTGAAGGATTCTGAGCATCCTTGGGCCCATCCCCTATATGTCACATGCTCATTCCAGCCCTCTGTCAACCATAGTGAGCCACCTCTGCACACTTCCAAAGGCATGCTGTTGGGAACCCCCCACTAAGTTGAGTCTTTTCTGGGACAACCTTCAGATTCCTACTGAGGCTCAAGTACAGGGAAGCAAAGCACCAACAACAGAGTTTGAAAAGGGGGAGCTAAAGGTCCAGCCACTGCTGGCACAGGAAGCCACAAGCAGACCTATGAAGACAGGAAAAAGCACACACTAAAGCCGTCCTGGGGTACAGGCCAGGAGGATCCAGGCTTCAGTGAACAAGGATATCAGATCCCACACATCCAAATATCCCCGAAATCAGAGACCGTGATTCATCAGAAAGCTCCTGCAAGTCTCCGAGAGCTCGGACTTGGACTTTTGAGTGATGATGGAATGAGGCAAGACACTGGGACTACAAAGCACGGAATTTCTGCATTTTGCATTGTGAGATGAATGTGGTCCTCGAGGCTCAGATGCAGTTCTAAGGTTTGGATGTAGTTTGAATGTGTTCTCACGGGTTCACATGCTGGAGGCTTGGTCTCCACTGAGGTGATGTTAAGAGGTGGTGAGGCCTCTGAGAGAGGGCCTCTGGGAGGAATCAGATCCATCATGACACTGCCCTCATTAGTTCTCATGGGACCCTGCTTATAAAGAGTAAGACTGTTCCCTCCTTGTTCTCTGGCTTGTCATGTAATCTCTGTGTCTTGCACAGACTCCTTCCATGATGTGATACTGCCAAGGAAAGCTTTTACCAAAACCAGTGCCATGCTGTTTGGACTTTTAGCCTCTAAATTAAACAAAATAAACCTTTTTTTTTTCTTACAAAGGACCCAGAGTCAGGTATTTTGCTATAAGAGTAGAAAACAGACTAATACAATTCTACTAAAATTCCTTCTTCCTCAATCATGTTATATGTAATACAAATAAAATTTCCATGTTTTAAAAGAAGAAATGGATTTGTCATTTACTGGAATTCAAATGTCAGGAACTAACTGATCACACATATAATAAAGCTACTTCAGAGAACCATTATATAATGATCTATCTGCTAGTATTTATTTCTTTGACAAGTAGAATCTTAAACACATTATAGTATTGAGGAACCAACAGAGTTCCTAATTACCTATAGAGAAAAATAACATAGGCTCTCATAATCAGAATCTTAAGAATTATTCAAGAATATGTATTTTTCCACCTTTGAAAGATGTTATGCATATTTCAAAGAAACAGATTCAAAGAGAAGAGACATGAAAACAGAAATATTCCTCATCTTACCTGAATGTTGTCAAACTTCAGGCCTGGCATGGTGAGGTTCTCCTTGTCTATAAACACAGTACTGTACTGCTGGGTTGCTACCGAGATCAGGACATCTTTGGTCCCTTGGCTGGGAATCCATGCATCATTCCTTCGGTCCATCTCGCTCATGCTCAGGGCTGTGGCAAAAGGGTCATCACTCCCTGCGAATACCGCCTGCATCTGTGAAAAAGGGTTTGGAGACTCAGGAATTTCCAGAGAAGCTGTAGAAACACCTGATTCGGATCTTTCCATCCCTGCAGAGTAAGATGGGTCAGCAGAATCCGGGGACTCTTCTCCCACAGGGGTAGCAAGTGAAGAGCCTGCGTTGGGATTACTGACAGAAATGAAAGTAGAAGTGGTGAAGGAATCAAAGAAGTCAGAGGCCAAAGAATTAGTGTTGATTGTATCTCCAAAAAATTTACTCAGGCTTGGACTGGGCTGGACCACCTGAGGGGGGGTCTTAGCTGAGGTCTCACTCGCACTGCTGAAACTCGGAGACTTCACCATCTGAGACTCGAAGCCATCATGCAGAAACAAGTGTGGCTGGGAAGGAGCTGAATTTGACTGGCTAAAAATGGTGCACATGGGCACAGGCTCTTCCTTAGAAGAGGACTGACTAGAAGACATGTCTGACACCTGTTCTTCTGGGTGAGTATTTTCATCCCTGGGCACCAAGTCCTCTGCACCAGTGTTCCCAAGAGTGGACACGCCTTTCACCTCTTCCTGTGTAGAGTCTTCTTTCAAAGATGCTCTGCTATCAGGGGTCATATCTGAAACATCTCTAGGTGTGTCATCTCCATCAATCTCACTGTCGTTACTTAGAATGTCCATTTCTTCTTTTTCTGTGATATTGTCCAGTCTGTGATCAGTGCTGTCTTCTATGGGCTCCACAATATCCTGCAAACAGCCAAGGTCACCCACATCATCTTCGCTGTTATTGGGAGAGTCAGAAATAAGGACACTCTCCATCATGTGCTCATTAAGCTTATCTGCAAAGTTGTTAGAATCTTCTGACACAGTTACATTCTCTTCAGACCCAAACTCATCTCCACCAAGATCAATGGTTTCCTCATGATACAGAAGCTGCCCCTGCTCCTCCTGAGCTGCCTGCTTGGAGATGCTCTTGGCTCCCACCTCTGGAGGAGACTCTTTGGTCATGCTGTGGTCACCATCTTTAGCACTCTCCATGTTGCCTGGGAGAAAGACATCATAAATTAACCTTATCACCTGTCTATTCAGGTATTTTAAAGCTACTTTTGTCTTTTTTTTTTAATTGGAGGAATATTTATTAGTAAAATATTTAAATGGTTCAAAATCAAAAACATCTCTTTCTCCAGACTTTTTATTTAATATTTATTTTTTAGTTGTAGTTGGACACAATATCTATTTTAATTTTATGTGGTGCTGAGGATCGAACTCAGGGCCTCGCACATGCTAGGTGCCAAAATCCCAGTCCCTCTTTCTCCAGTCTTTTACTTATTAATTAATTGTGGCAAAAATACACATAAGATATACAATTTTAACTTTTTAAGTGTACAGTTAAGTACATATACATTGTAGTGTACCCAATCTCCAGAATTCTTTCCTCTTGCGAAACCAAAAATCTAGTTAAATGATCCCCTTTATGCTCATCCCCAGGCAACCACCCTGCTTTTCATCTCTATGAATTTGACTAGGTACCTCATATTAATGGAATTGTAAAGTAATTGTTTTTGTAACTGGAGTATCTTACTTCCCATAATGTCCTCAAGTTTTATTTATGCTGTAAGTAGCACATGTCAAAATCTCCTTTAAATGGGTGAATAATATTCCATTGCAAGCCTATAGCACCATTTATCTATTTGTCTCTTAATGGACACTGGAGGTTTCTACCTTTCAGCTGTAGTGAATACTGCTGCTATGAACATGATATTCCAGTCTCTCCTCCAGGTCCTGCTCTCCATTCCTTTCCATATTCCCCTAGAACTGAACTGCATCATATGGTAATTGGATTTTTACTTGAGGAACTGCAAAACTTTTCTATAGGCATGGAATCATTTTACACTACCAACAGTGCACAAGTGATCCGATTTCTCCACATCCTTGCCAATATATTCTTTAATAATAGGCATTCGAATAAGTCTTACTTATTCCTTAAGACTCCATGGGGGCCTACCAAGGCACTCCAATCTAACAATCTCTTCCCCGCTCCCTCAGTTTATAATACTGTCCCCCTAATTCTGGGAAAGTGAGACACTTGAGAACAGCAAGGGCAAAAGGGAAAGGTCGTGCTCATGGAGCACCGACGGCTGACAGCAGAAACTGGCAACACTGATTGGCACTTGCTGTGTGCCTGGCCACCTGCCCATCCAATCCTCAGATACAGCTGCTGGGCTCCCCTCACTCCGCATCCCTAGGTGAGGAGGCTGGGCTGAGGGACCACGAAGCCCGCTTCCCTGCAGAAACCGTCACGGATCGCGGGAGAGCCAGGGCAGGGCGGCGGGGGGCGCCAGGGTCTGCGTGCAGGCCCGCCCCCTGGCCGCAGGGACGCTGGTCCTCACCTGCCACCCGCCCGGGGCTGGGAAAGGGTCTGTCTGTGGAGACCAAAGTCGGGGAGGCGGCGATAGCAACCGTGACAGCTTCCGGGGGCCCGCGACTTCTGCGCCTGCGCGTCCACTTCCGCGCATGCTCAGCTCAGGAACCCGCGGTCCGGGACCCCAAGCTCCCGAACTTCCGGTTCCTCGGAGGTGGGCGGGGCACGGGCTCGCGTCCACATCTTGAGGTGCTAACTTGCCGGCCGCCGTAGTCCCCGGAATGTGGACGGAAATCCCGACAGTGGGTTCGAGATCTGACACCAGGGCAACCCGAAAGCTTACGGCAGAGCAGGAGGCGAAAGGGAGACACTTTCTAAAAATACTCATTTCTAGGAGTTTGTGGCTGGCTTGTTCTCTCCGTTTCCCATGATGCACCAGAAGAACTGTGCAGTAGCACTGACCATAACGACGTTGACGGCGGGGGTGGATTACTAAGTGCGAAGCTCAACCCGGCGAAGGCGGGATTCAGTCTTTATGGCTGGCCCCCTGCTCGCGTGATTTCTCACTGAACCCCCGCATGGTGATGGTCGCAAATAAGCAAAACCAGACCCAGCTGTCTTGTCACTAAGTCTAATTAGGAGTGGAAGGAAAATCTAAAAGTCGTAGAGGTGTGTGTTCCTGGGACCCCCGGGGGCCGGGTTAGCCAAGGGGCTTCTATTTAACACCATCTATAGGTGCCACGCCGTGCCACTGCCCTTTCCCTAGGGTACTGCCCAGCGCAGGGCGGGCGCTCTGGGCGCGCTGCACCTTAAAGGCAGCCTCTCCATCGCGAGCTTTCTGTCTCACGACCTCGGGAGCCTCCGCGGCCTTCCCAGCCGACTCCTAATCCCAGGCCGGGTCGGCCCAGTTCTGCCGGCGCGAGTGCGGCTTCCAAGCACACTCCCCCGGGCTGGAACGCCCTGGGCCTTGCAGGGCTGGGCGCCCGCGGGAGACTACTCTCGCTCTGCACTGGCGACCTGTGCGATCGCGATGGGGTGACTCCAGTTCGCCGTGGCCAACTGTAAAATGGGAGTGTCTGAGCTGCGCATCGGGCTGCTGCGAAGATCCTACGCTGGAGTGGAAGGCGCTGGCCCAACACTCGGGACTGCCGTTCTGCAGTCAAGTTCTGATGCCCCAGCTCCGGCCACTCTATCTAAGGTTAGGTGCAGGGAGGGCTCCATCCAGAAAACAGACTTGAGACGAGCCAGACGCCCAGTCGCCCATCGCACGGGACCAGCCCCGCCTTCCCGCCCTGGGACCCTGTAGCTGACCCGCGGGAGCCCGTGTGGGCATGCGCACGAGCCACGCGCCGCGGCCATTGGCTGCCGGCTGGGAGCGTTTTGATGACGCGGCCGCATAAACAGGAAGTGAGCCCTACGGTAGTCGGCCTGGGCCAGGAAAGGTGCGGGACCCGAGTCGTTTGTCTCGGGCAGGGAATGAATGGGCGTTGCGAGCCCCCGGTGAGGTGGTACGCGCTGCCTGTAGTGAGGGTCTGACGGCGTCAGCGGCACCGCGGGCCGCCCGCCGCAGCATGGAGGACGATGCGCCGGTGATCTATGGGCTGGAGTTCCAGGTGGGCCACTTGGAGGGCGGAAGGTGCTGCACGGCCTAGTGCGGCGCTCGGGCGCCCTGGAGCCGGAGGCCTGAGGCACGGGCCGTTTAGCCTTTGACTGCGGCGGCACGCCAGACCTGCTGGCCAGCAGGCGTCCGGTTCCCGAAGGCTGGAGTGCGTCTGCGTGCTCAAAGGCCACGCGGGACTCCTCCAGCCCGGGAACCGTGTGTCCTGCCGGCCTCCGGAGGCCAGCGTGGCTCCGGACCGCGGCGCCCGGTCAGCTGGGACCGGCACGGCTCGTCGCCCTGCTCCCGTGCTCCCGCTCTCCAGCCGGACCTCTCGGGTGCCTGGGCACCGTGAGAGCACAGTAGGTGCTCAGCAAAGCCTCGGGAGCCCCGAGGCCTGTGCAGCGGGAATGCGCGGGGCGGCGGGGAAGCCCGCCGGCTTGCCCAGGGCCAGGTGAGCCCGCAACGTTTTCACCTGTTCAGAAAGCGCCGGAGCTCCTGGGACGATAAAGCTCCCAGGGAAGGATTCAGAGAAATAAAAGCATACATTGCTTTGTGCACACGAGTGTGTGGCAGTGTGTGCCCAAGATATGAGTGATCTCTGCTTGCAGGTAGTTGACTGCTAGAGGCAGCGGTATGAGGTTCTGAAAGCAAGCCGCCCGGACGCCTGGGGTTGAAATCCTGGCTCCAGCATTTAATAATTATGCATCCCTGGGCCTTGGTTTCCTTGCCAATGAAATGGAAAAACAAGTCCTTATCCCACGTTCTCGTTAGGAACATTAAGAGAGTTAGCATATTTAATTCGAGCACTTAGAACTCGGTGTTCAGTAAATGTTCTAGTTATAGCCTGACAGAATTCTTGAATGTAAATTCCATATGGAAGGTAAGGTGCAAGACTCATTCCTAAGAAGCATTACTGAGCACTGTTATGGTTTAGATGTGGTGTTCCCAAAGCTCCTGTGTGAGACAATGCAAGGTTTGGCCAAGAAATGAGTGGGGTATAGCCTTAACCTAATCAGAGAATTAATTCCTCATGGGATTAATGGAGTGGTAACTGGAGGCAGGTTCCCTGTGGCTGGATGAAGTGGATAATTAGGGGCATGGCTATGGGGTACATAATTTGATCTGTAGAGTGGAGTGTCTCTCTCTCTCTCTTTCTCTCTGCTTCTTGATCTTCATGGGAGCTGCTTCCCTCTGCCACACTCTTCTGCCATGATGTTCAGCCTCATCTAGAGCCCCAAGGAATGGAGCCTCCTGTCT
Source organism: Urocitellus parryii (assembly GCF_045843805.1). Lineage (NCBI taxonomy): Eukaryota > Metazoa > Chordata > Mammalia > Rodentia > Sciuridae > Urocitellus > Urocitellus parryii. The sequence continues at coordinate 33,182,206 of NC_135542.1, read as the reverse complement.
GTGGACTGAGACCTCTGAAACCGTGAGCCCTCAAATAAACTTTTCCTCCTCTACAATTGTTCTGGTCAAATCCTTCAGTTGCAACTGCGAAGAAGCTGACTAAAACAAGCACTGAACTGTGTCTCAGACACTCTGCTTAGCAGAAGACCAATGCAGAGAAAGAGGTGTTTAGGATAGAAAAGTGTTGACCAGATTAGTGTTTGTGAAACATTTTGGTGTTATGGCCTCTTTTAGCTTATAGGAAAGGATTTTGACTTGTGTTCAGGATTTTAGTTCTTTTTTTTACTTTTGCCAATTTAACATTTTTAAAACACCCAAGTAATTGTTAGAAGTAATTTAAGAAATTAGGGCTGGGTTTGGTGGTGCACACCTGTAATCCCAGGCTGAGGCAGGAGGATCCTGAATTCAAAGCCAGCTTCAGCAACTTAGTGTGACCCTCTCTCTAAATAAAATACAAAAAAGGGTCTGGGATGTGGCTCAGTGGTAAAGCACCCGGGGTTCAGTCCCTGGTAGTGAAAAAAAGAAAAGAAATCAAGTTTTTGAAAATCAGAATAAAATTAGCAGGTTCCTAAACCCTCCCTTCTTATCTTAGCTTATTACCTGAGATGACCACTTTCAATGTTTTCAAAAACTGTATTTTCTGGTTTTTACCATAAAAAGGAGAAGCATTATGTACTTTTCATAATCTTTTGACTGGAAGTCACATGAAATGGGAAGTTTTTGCTTTCTTTACACTGTTCCTTGCCTCCTTTTAGACTCCCAGCATAGTTTTATCACCGATATCCTGAAGTCCATATTCAGATGTTTGTGGTTCCTAGTAATATAGAAATATTGACTGTTGATTCATAGGGTAACATGCTTTCAGTTTTTTCTTGAACAGCTTTTCATTTTCCTGCAGTTTCCTGTTTTTCTTGTTTCCTCATCTTATTGGGACATTGTGTATCATCAGGACTATCGATTTGGGGTGAGCAGGAGTTTCCATCTCAGGGAGCTCTTCGTCTCTGACCCTAGCAGCTGAGTGCCTTGGGCAGTTCCCTCACACACCTTCCTGGGTGCCCTAGACTGGCCTGGTGGGAATCAGGAGTCCTGCTTCACTCTTCCTGCCCTCAGCCCTTGTCATCTAGACATTTTCTTAGTAGTTGTTTGGAGGATGACAGTTGACATGCTTTTGTTGGGGTAGATTTTAGTTTAGCTCCATTGATCCTCCTTCCCAAGGAGGTAGACCAATTCATTGTCAGGAAGACTTTTTACTGACTGTGATTACTTTTGAATGGGACAGATAGAATGGGACAGCAGAAGTCTGTGAAACCTCTTTGGGACTGAAAGTGTACCAGGTGAGGCTGGATGAAGTGAGACTGCGCATACAAATGTTTATTGAGGTACTATTATGTGCACATCACTGTATGTGGTACCGATAGGCTCTGACCTCAGGCAAGCCAGATATATTTGTGGAAGGAATGGCATAAGAGGTGGAGGGGAGGTAACTGTCTCTTAAAATCTATTCAGGCCTGGCTAGGTGCAGTGGCGCACATATGTAATCTCAGCAGCTCTGGAGGCTGAGACAGTTCAAAGCCAGCTTCAGCAATGGCAAGGTACTAAGCAACTCAGTGAGACCCCGTCTCTAAATAAAATGCAAAATGGGACTGGGGATGTGGCTGAGTGCTTAAGTGCTCTGAGTTCAATCCCCAGTATCTAAATAAATAAAATGTATCCAAAGAAGTAAAATACATTAAACCAAGAAGTGGACGCAGCAGCAGACTGTTACCAAGGAGAAGCCAAGTGTTGGTTCTGACGGAGGAGTCTGGGCAGGTGGCTGGCTGGCTGGCTGGGCAGGCGGGCCAGGCCTGTTGTTGGTGAGGAAGCCTGTGCCCTCAAGCCTGTGCGGAGATCCGCAGATGTGTGCCTTGTTGAGTTTTAATATCAAGGGTGGAGATTCAGTTTTTTGGTGGAGTTCTCTCTTTTTGGCTTCTTTTTTGGAATTAGGGATTAAACCTAGGGCTTGGCAAATGCAAGGCAAGTCGAGATTCAGTTTTTTTAAAAGACTTTTTTTCTTAGATTTTTCTACATCCATGGAATTGATCATATATGATCATTTGATTTTTTTCGTATTAGTAGTTTTGTGAATATTGGATCACCTTTGAGTTCCCAGGAAGAAGTCCACCTGTCTGGAATGGCACCTGCTGGATTCCCCTTTCTAGTAGCTTATGTGGAACTTTCCTTTTCATATTTGTCATGTCATTTTTGTGGCTGTTTGATTCTGTGGCTGGGAGAGCCTCAGGAAGAGCACCTGGGGGCCCAGTGGGTGCACTGCTGCCTGTGCCTGGTGACACTCTACTGTTTGTGCCTGGTGACACTCCACTGGTTGTGCCTGGTGACACTCTACTGGTTGTGGTGGTGACACTCTACTGGGGTTGTACCTGGTGACACTCTACTGGGGTTGTGCCTGGTGACACTCCACTGGTTGTACCTGGTGACACTCCACAGGTTGTACCTGGTGACACTCCACAGGTTATGCCTGGTGACACTCTACGGGTTGTGCCTGGTGACACTCTACTGGGATTGTGCCTGGTGACACTCCACTGGTTGTACCTGGTGACACTCTACTGGGGTTGTGCCTGGTGACACTCCACTGGTTGTACCTGGTGATACTCTACTGGGGTTGTACCTGGTGACACTCCACAGGTTGTGCCTGGTGACACTCTACGGGTTGTGCCTGGTGATACTCTACTGCCTGTGCCTGGTGATATTCTACTGGTGTTGTCCTTGTTTTCACTTCCCGAAGCTAGTTGCTCAAACTTCGTGACTTTCTCATGAGATCAGTTTTGGTGACTTACATTTTGCTGGGGAATGCATGCAGTTGACAAGTACTTATTATTTTCCTTATGATTCAAGCACTCTTTTCTGTGCCTGGGACAGAGAGAGAAGAAAGTCCAGCCCCGTCCCTGTGGATTCATTTCCTCCTGTGGGAGTTGATGCAGAGGTGGCTTCTGTGGGCAGAGTCTCGGAGGGTTAGGAGAGGAATTTTTAGCTATTACTTTATTTTATTTTTTTTGCTGGTGCTGGGCATCAAACCCAGGACCTTGTGCAAGCCAGGTAAGTGTTCCACTGTGGGGTGTACCTCTGTCCTGCTGCTGTTCTTTTGAACTGCTAAGTACATTTGTCATTCTCTCCCTTCCTCTTACTGACTCACCCTGATGGTTTGGGAGCAGCATCTGGAGAGGGCTGTTTCTGGAGGAGGACTGCTTATTGAAGATGAGTGTGAAACTGACCCTGTCCTGTCTCTTTGGATTCAAGCCGAAGCCCCTTGCCACCATGCCCCATTTAGGGTAGTTTAAACTGTCCGGACCAGGGCTCTTGGTGGGAAAATTTGGATGAAGAATTATAACTAGGTATAATTCGCTACCTGTCCTAGTGATATTGTTTACTTGCTTAATCTGGTAAGCAACTGGATACAATGTTGAATTTCCCAAGGGACTCTTGTACACTTGGTAGTACTTCTACTGTGTATGGGCCTCCCCCAACTCGCCCTAGTGTTTCCGAGGACTGTTCCTGCTGTGATTCTGACTGCTCAGTACTTCTAGTCCTCTTATTGGTGTCAGCACAGAACTATGACTATCAAGTACCCTTGCTCTGTCTTCATGGGAGCCGGGGAGACATGTGGAGCGTGTGGTGACCTGTGCTCGCGCACCAGGTGTGTCCTCTGCGTGGCCAGCTACTGCTTCACCGTGAACAAGGGGAACAGTCCCGAAGGTTGGAGTCTGACTTCTTTTTCCTCGTCAGTAGCTTTGTACCAGGGAGTAAGTCACGTCGCCTCTCTGGCCCTCAGTTTCTTTACCTACTGAGTAGTGACATCTGCCCTGTCTTCTGTCTGCTTCATTGAATCATGAGGACAATGCACGACAACATGTAGAAAGTTTTGTCACCTATTACGCTTTAAGAATAGGACCATTGGAATGCCCGCAAAACAGTTATTATGACCAGACTCATTAAGTTAATCAGAGAAACAGAATTATAGACACCTGTCACCAGAATGACTGGAATTATATTACTTTTGTGATTTTACCTAATAATGTACAAGAAAGATCTTAAAGTTTTATGGGATTTCACTGACTTTTTAAGATATACCTTGATTTATTTATAAGAATGATTTCTGTCTTTTGTTTCTTTAAAACTGTCTTTTCTTGTATGAGATCAAATGAGATGGATCTAACGTTGAAGATTTTCTAAAATTGGCAGCGTGCTCCCTCTGAAACAGACCTGTTGGACCCCTGCCCGTGCTGCCCTGGCTGTTTTCACGGTGTCTGGTTCTGGCTGTCTCAGCTGCTTTGACTAAAGAGGCAAATGCCTGGTCCTCTCCCAATTGCGAAGTTCCTGAATTCCTGAGTCACCCTTCTATTTTGGATTGGCCACTAATATCTTTTACTTATTTTTGGTTTTCTTCAATTGTAAAACAACAAAGACATTTAACCCTGCCTGCTAAGGTCAAGCCTTGGGGTATAACTTGCATTGTGGTCTGGGCAGGGCTTGGATACTCAATCATGTATAGTCTGTCTTGGTGTTTTCCAGTCTCTCTCTCCTTAGGGCAGGGGTTCTGCCTCCTGCCTCTGGTGCATCTCCCTGCGCCCACCTCCACGGGGGCTGCATGCAATCAGCTTCCTCACTGACTTGTAGCCTGGAAAAGTCTTAATGTAAAATAATCATTCCCTTTCAGCTGGGTCCTCTCCTGGGCCTTAGATTTGGGAACATTTAGACTTGTATCATCTGGGTGGCAGCGTGCTCTTGATTGTGTGGAACTGTCCCATCTTTTCTCCACTGACCTGGTCTTCAGCCCTCTGAGCAGCCTTCTTCGGCAGGTGACTTCCTCTGCCTCACCAGAGCCAACTTTCTTTAAGCCAGGTGTTCAAATCAGAGTTCGAAGGTTCCTAGGTGTTGCTGATATTGTATCACCAATTGTCTTGCATATGTATGTGCATTCTTGCATGGCAGAGGTCTCTAGATTCACAATAAATTCATCAGTTTCCCGAAGAGATTTAATGCTCAAAAAACTGTCCATCCAAGTCTGTGGAAGAGGGAGCACTGGTATTGCCCGTGGGTGCAAGGGCATTTGGAAGGGTTGTAGGGACATCTCCAGGTGTCCAGTAGCACACAGAGTTTCCTTGGTCTTATTGAAATGTGGTTCAGTAGTTGAAGTTTTTGTGCTGCTGTCTTTTTTGGGAAGGGCAGAAATATATATAATATGCTGTGTTTTGTAAGAATTGTTCATGAGATTGTTGTCTTGGAATTCTTTGCAGTAGATACCCAGATCTCATGGTTTTGTTTTAGTTATAGAAATCAAGTCAAAACCAGACAGATTAAATGATCAGGACAACTGTTAAATTATTTGTTCTACTGATTTTGAAAGGAATGAATCAAAAAATCAGGGAAAAATTCATAGAAATCAGCTGTGACAGATGAGGACGGAGAACATTGTGTGTTTTCTAGCTCCACGTGAGAAAAGAAGACATGGACTGAGTGGGTGGCACCTTCAGTGAAGTGGGTGAGGCAGGATAATTCCACTGCTGCCTTAACAAACTGACTCAAATTTAGTGGCTTAAGGTAGCATAATTTTTCAGTTTTGTGGCTCTGTAGGTCAGAAGCCCAGCTGGGCTAAGCCAAGGCATCAGGGGTCTTCCTCACTTGGGGAGGTGTGGGGAGAGTCTGCCTCTTCCTGCTCGTAGGAGCCACCCAGCATTCCTCGCAGCTCTTCCTCCCGCCTTCCAGAGCCAGCAAGGGCTGCCCAAGTCCTGCTGCTGCCTTCGTTTCTGTCCTGTGTCGCGACTATAGCCAGAAGATTTTCTGATTTCAAGAAGTCACATGATTCAGTGCTGTAGCATAATATCCCGCGCTCGGGGTCCTTGGCTTATTCAGCCTGCATAGTCCCTCTGCCACATGTTAACATATTCACAGGTTCTGGGCATTAGATGTGCATGTTTTAAGCATAGTGTTAGGGTGCTCATGAGAGGCAGCAGAACATGAGCTCTAGGGACTTGTCATGGGTCATTTGGGAGTTCGATTTGAGCTTATGAGCCTTTCCCTGTCAAGCCTCAGATGGTTCACCTGATATCCTTAATGTTTATTTATTTATTTATTTTTTAGTTGTAGATGGACACAGTTTCTGTATTTTTATGTGGTGCTGAGGATCGAAGCCAGTGCCTTGCATGTGTGAAGCAAGCACTTGACCGCTGAGCCGTAGCCCCAGCCCCAGATATCCTTAATTTTTTCTTGTAATTACTGAATGTGTTAAGTACAGTTGTGTAATTTATTATGTTAGTTTTTCTTGGCTGTGACAAATACCTAAGAAAGTCATGGTATCAGTGCATGGTCCACTGGCTCTATTGTTTCTGGACATGAGATGAGGCAGAACATCATGGCAGAGCGGGTAGTAGAGCCAAACTGCTCACCTCATGACAGTGGTGAAGAAGAAAGAGTGCACGAGCAGAAGGGGTTGGGGACAAGAAATACCCTTGTAGCCCGTGACCTGCTTCCTCCAGCTGGGCCTGTCTCCTGGGTTCCCCCCACCCCATCCTGCTGTGTCTCTAAGTGCATTAATCCATGATGACGTTAAAGCCCTCAGGATCCCATTGCTTCCTAGAAGCTCCACTTGGAGGACCAAGCTTTCGACACTTGGCTCTTGAAGTCTAAATCTAATACCTAACACTTATGCTGTCCTATGCTGCTTAGATTTTAATTTCAGGAAATCCAGCAGTTTGTGAAAATGTTGGCAGCTGATATCTCTCAGTAGGGCATTGCTGCAGGATTTGCGGTTGGCTGGACAGAGCCTAAGGTCACACCCCCAGGGACAGCCTGTATCCAGTGACTGATGGAGGTGGGTAGGTGGCTCTGGTACAAAGATGTAGCCATCTTGCCTGAACTGCACTGGCCCAGGCCTCCAATGCAGACATGAGGCAGTTCACCTCCCCCTCCGCCCAGTGCTACCTCTTCACCCTCATGTGGAGTGATTCCCAAGAACATTCTCCAGAAATTCCTGTACACATGTCTTGGCACTTTGGAGCTTGTGTTTCCGGGAAGCTGATCACCTGAATCCTCTGCAGGCTGTTTTCTGTTGTTTCTTTTGTCCATAAGGTTTTGTCTTACTGTCTCTGCTCTTTTTGATTGTTCGACTTTGTATATGATGAGTTTCAGAAACTCTGGATGTCATCTTTCTGCTGTGCCGCAGTCTGGCTGGGCACAATTCAGGAGCCACTTGTCAAAAGAAACAAACTGTATTTTTAGAACCACAAACGCCAAACAAAACAGCTCCTCAGGAAAAAACCCTCAGAGCCCAACTGCCACCACCGGCTTCCACAAGCCTCTCTCCCCACCACCAGCCTCTCCACCTCCCACAATCCTCCTGCTCTTGAGGCCGATTGGCTGGGTCGTGTGGGCGGAGCCAAAATTGTCTCCCAATGAGCAGCTCCATGGTCTGAAAGGGCAGGGAAACAGCCCAATGAGCATCACCGCAGAGGAGCCAATCAGCTAGATGTTGCTGGGGCCGGAGCAAGCCAATCATCAGCTGGCAGTCTGAAAGTTTGCTGGGGCCCCTTCGGCTGTGGCTCAACACTGCAGAGGACTCACTACAGAAGTAGCAGGTGGCTTCCTAGTCTACGGGCACTGGCCTGCTCAGTCACATTAATCAAGTCAAGGGTCGAAACTATTTGGAGCTTTAATCGGTGCTGTTCCAGTTTTAGTTCCCTTTGCTCCTAAGCTCTAGCTTATGGGGTGAATGCTTTACCTGCCCCTTCTCCGTGGTGGGCTCTGCGTCTTGTGTCCTAAGCCCTGGGGGTCTGTCATGGCTGTACTCACCATCAGCCTCTTAGCTGCAGTTTTCAGTTGACAGGTGCCGCTAGGTGGGTTTAGCCAGCTGTTGGTCTTCCTCTAGGCTTCCTTCTCCTGGTTCTCTGAGGCCCTGAGACAGATTCAGGGGGTCCCATTTAGTTTTCCTTGTTGTCCTCTGCAGGGACATTGGTTTAAACCACCTATGCCGCTATTGCTAGAAGCCATTTTCTGCTGTATCGTTGACGTATAATTTGCTTAGCCAATCTATTACTGTTGAAATAGAGGTTTTATTAAAAGCATTAGCTATGCTGTGTAAATAGTGCATGTCTTTATTGCTTCGTTGTGTGCCCACTTACAGTTCTTTCACATGCAGATTTGAAGTGCAATGGTTAGTGTGTGGCTGCTCCAGACACTGTGCTGATTTACCCTTCATCAGCAGTGGGGGAGATGAACCGTCTCCAGCCTGACTTCATAAATGTGTGTGCATTTCCTTCCCTCCTGCAGGCACGTGCCCTGACACCTCAGACTGCAGAAGCAGATGCCATTCGGTTTTTGGTTGGGACGCAGTCACTTAAATATGATAATCAGGTAACTATTTTTGAAATGTATACATGTTAATTACTGAGATTTTTCTTAGTTTTATAACCATTTTGCTCTTCATTTTCCAGCAACATGTGAGAAAAAAATGTCACACAAACAAAATAAACTTGTATTAGACTTGAACATGTTTTAAGATGACGGCTGAACCCAGCTAGGTACGGAGATTGAGTGCAGCGATTTGAACTTGCTGTGCTGGTAGTACTTGCATAGCTTGGTTTTTGTGGCTACACAGGTTTTTACCTTATAAGTGATTGAGAAGCAGTCTGGGGGCTTTTGCTCCGGGGGTGACCTCTCAGATTGCTCCCAGCACTCTGTATCGCTGAACTTGTCCCAGTCCCACTGCAGCACAGGGTTCCAGACTGTCACGCCTGTTGGCCACCTGTGGGCTCATAGGATGAAGCAGACACTCGGGAGGTCTGGATTCATCCTGTGCTGTGACTCCAACCCTGTGACCTGAACAAATTGTTTCGGCTTGCTGGGATGGAGGCCAAGCGTCTCCTGTGCCCTTCACAGAAAGACCATGAATACTGTGAGCAGGTGTGCTTTCTTGGCACGGGGGTGGTGTCCACAGGCCACGTTAAAACGCACAGAGCCTCTCTTCTGTCCCACAGGAGAAAGGTGTCAAAATAGCTCATGAAGAACGTTCCTGCTGCGTAGGTCATCGAGATCGCCACAGTCCATGTTGATAAGGGATTTAAAATCGGCATTTTGACTACAACACCAATTTGTTGATCTTTATCTAGATACAGCTTTGTATATAAATATTTCTTTTACTCAAGCTGTAATTTCTGTATCCACAACCTAGGAAAAGCTTTGTGCACCAAGAATATTAATTCACTGGTACTTAACAATTGTAAAAATAGAACATCAAAATGTGAAATGCTGGGCGGACACTGGGGAGCTTCCATCCGTGGAGCTGGACTTCCACGGGTCCCCAGGCTGCTCGCAGTGCACCAGTACTCACTGTGCTCAGTAAAGTTACGGATCCGAGGAAGCATCACAACTTGGGGTCTTAGGATCATAACACACTGCGACTAACTGTGGTGTAGAAGAGCAAAGTTCACAATCGAATCTTTGTTTGTAATGCAGGCTGGAAGGAAATAGGTCAGAAAGGGCCAAAATTAGTGCTGTGGCATCTCCAGGTGGCGGGAGATGGGGATGCTGTAAATGTTTTCCTTGCTAATATGGTTTTCTTTATGTGTCTGTGGATGTCTGTGAGAGAGAGTCTCTATGTGTGTGTGTGTGTGTGTGTATGTGTGAGAGAGAGTGTGTGTGAGAGTGTGTGGGTGACAGGGTGTGTGTGTGTGTGAGAGAGAGTATGTGTGTGAGAGAGTGTGTGTGAGAGTGTGTGGGTGACAGTGTGTGTGTGTGTGTGTGTGTGAGAGAGTGTGAGAGAATGTGTATGAGAGAGTGTATGTGAGTGTGTGTGACAGTGTGTGGGTGAGTGTGTGTGAGACAGTGTATGTGTGAGAGTGTGTGTGAGAGAGTGTGTGCGTGTGAGAGTGTGTCTGTGAGAGAGTGTGTGTTAGTGTGTGTGTGAGTCTGTTGTGAGTGTGTGAGAGTGTGTGAGTGTGTGACTGAGTCTTTTGTGAGTGTGAGAGTGTGTGTGTGTGAGAGTGTGTGAGTGTGTGTGACAGTGTGTTGTGTGTTGTGAGTGTGTGTGTGAGAGTGTATGTGTGAGAGAGTGTGAGAGTATGTGAGAGAGTGTGTGTGAGAGAGTGTGAGTGTGTGACTGTGAGTGTGACTGTGAGTGTGTGAGTGTGTGTGACAGAGTGTGTGTGACTGAGAGTGTGTGTGTGAGTGTGTGAGAGAGTGTGAGAGTGTGTGTGTGTGACAGTGTGTTGTGAGTGTGTGTGTGAGAGTGTGTGTGAGAGTGTGATAGTGTGTGTGAGAAAGAGTATGTGAGTGTGAGTGTGTATGAGAGTATGTATGTGAGAGAGTGTGTGTTTGTGAGACTCTGAGTGTGTGTGTGAGAGTGTGTGAGTGTGACAGAGTGTGTATGAGTGTGTGTGAGAGAGTGTGTGTGACAGATTGTGAGAGTGTGTGTGTGTATGAGAGTGTGTGTGTGTGAGTGTGTATGAGAGAGTGTGTTTCAGAGAGTGTGTGTGAGAGTCTGTGTGAGAAAGAGTGTGTGTGAGAGAGTGTGTGTGTGAGACTGTGTGTGTGTGTGTGTGTTTGTGAGACAGAGAGAGAGAGAGTGTGCTTGAGAGAGAGAGAGAGAGAGAGAGTGAGTGTGTGTGTGTGTGACTTTTCCTGTGGAAAAAGTTGTAGCTGAGGTTCCTTTATGAGTGTGAGAGTGGCTGCTGGTGGCCACCCCAGAGGGAAGCCAGCGGCCAGTGCATGGATCTCACTTAGGCAGTGGGTCAGAGCCATGCCCGTGGCTGGGTGAAGACCTGGCCGGGTGGCATGTCGCGAGGCCGCAGCAGGTGCTGGGCCCTCCCTCCTGCCCTCCTGTCACTGGGGACTGCCTAGGAGGAGTGGACCGTGCCTCCCCGTCTTGTCCGCAGCCTCCAGTTGCCCTCTTCTTATTACTTGCTTTTTAAATCTGCCTGATTTCTGAGACTCTACCATAGTACAGCTCAGTTCTCTAAATCTTCTGAGAACAAGGAAGAACTTACTGTTTTTATTAGTGTGAGATGCTTTCTTAAAAAAAAGAGAGCTAACAAATGTACAGATGAAAAACAAAATGAAGGGACAGAGAGTGGCCGTGAGAGGCAGCCATGCCGCCCTGGCCGCCCTGGCCGCCCTGGTGCTGCTGCCTGGGGTGTACCCTGGTGAGGGTGTTACGAAAGAACTGGCCCAAGAAATAGTGCGTTTGTCTCTTAGAAGCCTTTCTGAACAAGGCAAGATCCAGTTAGTTAGTTTAAAGAAGCTTTAACATTTTTCCTCTCTTTCCTCCTAGTTGAAAAATTCTGATATCACTCAGGTTAGTTTCCCCGTAGTTGCTTAAGAGTAAACAGTGTCTTGTTACGCACCTTCCATTCACACCCCACACGTGTACTTTTAACGCTTTCATTAACAGTGTAATCAATGCTTAGTGAAGATGTACACAGCAGTGGTTCTCAATCCCAGAGATTTAGGGGAGGCTGGAGCTGCTCCCCAGCCTGTGGTGAGCAGTGGGCCTGTCCTCTGCGCTCCTGGCCTGGCTGTCTTGGTCACATTGTGCTGCAGTAGGGGTGATGCTCTTGTCTAGGGCTGAAAGAAGTGGAGAGCTAGTGTTTTCCTAGGGTCTCAGAACTCACGGGCTCTTCTCTCTGAGCAGTGCTATTGTGGTCTCTGGGGGGAGAACCAGCTCCCTAAGGCAGTTCCCAGCACTGCTGTCTTCAGTGTGGTTTCTGTAGTACAAGGTGTGCATTCTTGGGCCTGGTGAAAGAAGCCTTTTAATCAGAAAATTTTATCCTTCTTAAAATAGTCTTATATAGAAATCCAACTTTCCCATGGTAAGAGAAGCATATTTGAGCTTAAGTTTGGGGTACCTAGTGTGTAAGTGTTGGGTGGTCTTTTCTACCCTCCGTCATAGGAGTTGCTTGGTGCTTCACAGAGCCCCCCCAGTAAGTCTTCTTTGTCCTGCTATACTTCCTGATGACACAGCTAATCCAGGCTGTGGTCTCTGGCTACAGCTACAGTTTTCTTCATGGTAGAATGGGGGGACCGAGTGATAGCTCTCTTTCTCCGGTTGTCTTTTGAAGGTGACTCCAAACCATAGCAGGAGAGGGGCATTTCCTAGTGCTGGCTGTGCCTTCTGCTTGGGGGCAGGTGTGTGCCGTCTTTGAGACACCCGTTCGCTCAGGCATCCTTTCAGCCACTGCTTGTACTGCACATGGGCAGAGCTCTTGAGTTCCTCTTTTTATGTGCTGGGTACATACAAATGAACAGATACACGTCAGATAGGGTCTGATATGTGTCCTGAGTTGTGTGTTCAGCGAAGTGCTGCGCTGGACGTGCAGTGTCTCAGGGGGCTGTGAATGAGGTGTGTGCATGTTGCAGGAGACCAGGAGGTGGAGACGGGTGAGGGTTCTAGATCTGAAGTTTGTTATTTGCTTCTGCAGTAGACTTTTCTCCAGAATTTTCCTTCCATATTGGTAACCTCCTATTTCTTATATAGATGGGACACTAGTCTTAATCCTCCTTCTGAGGACAGCAGGAGTGCCAGATGGCCAAGAGGTCTGGAATGTGGGCTCTCACAGCCTCAGTGACTTGTCCTGGTCAGTGGAGGAGCTGCTGAAGCCAAGGGGTGGTAGGCCACTCCTTCCTTTCCCAGGGTAACTTTTGTCCCTGGTTTTACGGCCATAGCTGTGTTGTTGTGTGTTGTGTTTGGATTAATGATAGTGTGTTTCTGAGTCCCCTCTGCCTGGGTTTCCTCTCCTATCCCCCTCAGAATCTCTCTCTGCTTGGGAAAAATCCAGAGTCCTGGCCCCACTCCCACTTAACCTCAGCTTCTCTACTCTTCTTTGTGCCTTCCTCCGTCCCTTCCTCCTCCTCTGCTCCTCCCTGCCCTCCTCTCTTCCTTTCAGCTCCTTGTTGCTCTGGGCAGTTGGAGTATCCGATAGCCTGGGTTCCAGCTGGGCTTCCCCGAGCCCAGGCCATGCTGCCAGCAACCCGTCCTCCTTTCTGCATCTTATTTTCTTCAGTAAGGGCTTCCTCTGTAGGGTGCTCTTGTTTCTGAGTGCCCCCAGGTGATCTGCTGTAATTGGGGACTCTTTTATAGGTTCCCTCCACCTCCCAGCTCAGCTAGTCAGGGATCTGACATCTGGTGTGACCCTTGTCCTCTTCTGAGGATGGCTGAGCCCACAGGTCTGTTGACTTCCCACAGTGGTTGAGCTCAGCTGATTATTGACTCCTGAGTGAAATTTGGAACTTCCTGTCCAGGATTTCCTTGTGTCGTTGTCTCTCCTCACGTAGCTTGTGTGTGACCTCTCACGTGAGGCCTTTCCAGCTCCCTTGGCCCAGTTCCCCAGCCTGCCCTTGTCTGTCAGTGTGGACACCTGCCTCCACTGGGGGCTCATGTTGTCGGGTTCCAGTGGTTGCCTTCTGTGTTCACATCCTGACCCAACAGAGTTTTCCAGGACCAAGAGCTGTTTATCGCTGTGTCTCCTTTTTCTTTGTGGACCCAGGCCTTGGGCACGCTAGGCAAGTGACCTGCCACTGAGTGGCCCCAGCCTGTTTTATGTTAAGACATGGCCTGGCCAAACACCCCTGCTGCTGGGATCCCCAACAGGTGCTGAACAGGCTGTCGGGGTGGCTGCACATGCTTCCGACTCATCATTCCTAATGTAGTAAATGCACTTCTTTTCACCAGGAAATCTTCGGATGTCCTGTGATGCCTTCTCAGTGACATTTGTTACATTTTCAAACAAAGAAATCAGATTTTTTTCTGCCTAAAGTATAGCGTCTAGGAATCATGCCTGGCCATCCAGTTCCATAGTTTTACTGTGGTAAATTCCTCTGTGTTGTAAGTCTGGCTCTCAAGGAACATTGGGTCAACACCTGTTGCCAGTTGTCCCCACTGGAGTCACAAGGAGCAAAGGCCTAGAATTGCCTATGGATGTACCCGCTGCCTTGGGGGCTCCTGAGTTGCAGACTCTGGCGGTGGGGGTGGTGGTTTGTATTGTGTCTATGCTACAAAACAGGCGGGGCGGGGAGTCCTGTCTCTGCTCCTGATTGAAAAACCCACCAGAAGAGCAGGTGGCTCCAGTTGCAGGATTTCCCAGCAGCCTTTCAGGGTTTCCTTAGCACCTGCTCTAGAGCTGTGTCGTGGTTTTCGCTTGGCTCCTGAGCCTGAAATGGGCTGTGTGCACCGGTGTAAATGGGCACGGGGCAAGGACAGCTGCAGCCTTGGGCCATACTTGGCTTCCTTGCTTCTGTGAGTTGCCTCCTCTTTGCTGTTCAAGAATTTGGCTCTCACCCACTATGTCATTAGGCTCCCATATTTTTTTTTAAGTGCAGAGTTATGCTTAGGTCTTTCTGAGTTTCAGATTTATATCTAAAAGTGGGGTAGTAAACAGCCCATAGTGTCCAATGACTTGGCCACCTTCCAGCTGTATCCCTAGTTCTTGGCCACAAATGGCAAAGGAGACTTCATTTTGTCTATTGTTCTGAGGACTGTCACTAGGCCCAGGAGGTCTTGGAATGTGAGGACTTTTCTTTATCCCTTGGCTGCCAAGCATACTTTGGGCTTCCTGGGCAGGGGCTATTCAAATGACCTGGGGCCTAAGACTCAAGGAAAGAGTATCGATTAGGCAAGCGGTAGTCACAGTATGGGCTCGACAGACCTCTGGAAGGGTGTGGCCTATTTAATCATGATCTAGTTTCTTATTTAAATACATAGCTAAAATACTAGTACTCATTTTCAGTTAGAACAAAGGGATCTAGAAGTCTAGTACCTTAAATTTGCAAATGCAGAAACAAGAGTCCAGAAAGCTTTAGTGAGTTGGCCAAGGGTAGCAAGCTAGGAAGTGGCAGAACCCAGGTTTCCTGATATATTTATGCTGAAGCAGAGCAGATTTCAGGAAGAACTATGTTGTCAGGGTCATTGGCTTTAGCTGGGAATAAGGGAAACTATGAACATGGTTTGCTGTTTGCAGAGGTAGCCCCAGTGTGCTGAGTGTCATCTGTGGCCTCATGGCTCACACTGGGCTCTAAACATTTTAATATTGATGATTAAAGTATGCAAGTGGGATCTTTGTTTTCCGTGACTAACGTCTTTTTGAAAGTCAGCTGCGCTGCGAAGAGCTCCTTCCTGGCCTGGGTGGCAGTGCGATCCCTTTCTTCCGCCCTCACTCCATTCGGAGCTTGTTCCACGTGGGACTCATTTTGTGACTGGCCTAAAGGGTCCTGTGAGCTGGGTGCAGGCGTGGAGCAGGCACAGTGCTTTTGAGAGTAGAGTTGAGCACTCTTCCCCGTGGTCAGGAACTGCTTCCTACCTTGCTGGCCTGGCGCCTTGCCAGCACACTCAGGTGGAGGGAGGCACCTGAGGCCGGAGGTGTGGGCTTCAGAGTGCTGGGGGCTCCCCTGACCCTGGTTCTGGTTGTCTGAGTGGGCCAAGGCGCCTTTAAGCTTGGAGTCTCAGTTTCTTCTCCTTCACGTCGTGGTTAGTTAGGATCTTACTGGGCTGCTTTGGATAAGAGGAGCTGCCAAAGGTAAAGTACTTACGGTAGTCCTGAGGCATTGCAGACATCAGCCATTATTGTGGCTCTTGCTTTTGGCAGTTGATGGATGCCTCACTTTCCTTTTGAACATAGCCCTGTTGAAGCAGTTCATGACAATGTGTGTTTGGACTCTGAATTTTTAGAAGAGGAAGACAGGTGGAAAAACCTTCAGGCACGTCAGGCTAGAAGTGGAGGTTGCATGCCTGAGGGCTGCAGGGAGGGGATCTAAAGGAAGATGGTGCACCAACCAGTGGAGCCTGATGGACAGTATCTGCTTGGGGTCCTTGTAGGCAAGAACACAGCTCTGTGGGGAGGCCAGGCCTGCGGGCAGGTGGGCCAGGGGCCTGTGACAGCGAGGGTTGGTGCCTCAGATTTGCAGGATGCTGTGCTGTGGTGGGTGGATGGAGCCAGCCAGCAGAAGTGCTAGTACCTGCCTGTCAGTGCCCTGTGCTGTAGTGCCTGTAAGAGATGTGGCAAAATGGTACATGTAAGTGCATTCTTTCTTTCAGTGCTAATGGATTTCCGATAAGTAGGAAATGTGTCAAACACTGGAAGAAAAAATTCCCTAACAACATGAAAGCTATTTCTGATTTTGTATAATACCTTTTAGTTCGTGTTCACATGTGGTAGTTGCATAATTGCCAGCCATTTTATATCTGCTTTTAAAATTGAGCACTCTTACAACATTTTTGGTAATTATAATCATAATAGTTAAAGTCACATAATATTTCATAGTTTATATTTCTGGCTTATTTTTGGTGGCAGATTTGAAGAAATCAAATTATTGTTTCAATTTCAACATTTGTATAGTTCTTATGTATATATTGTAGTAAACCTCCTAAAAGAATTATCCATATTACAACATGTACCAATTTTACAATTGTCTTCCCAGTTAAGTTGGTTAATAAAATAAACATCCATCGGTATCAGAGTTGCCATGTTTTAATTCTTTGTGTGCTGGGAGGAGCCCAGGCTGAGGGCATGCTGGGCAGCCTCTGCCCCTGGGCTGTCTGGCCCCTGGGTTCTGTCTTGCAGTTTTCCTGTCAATCGCTACAGTGAGGAGCGGGCTTTCCTCCTGCGTCTGCCCTGTGTGGATCCCTGGCTTCTGTCTGTGGGTGTGACTTACGCTCATGCTGCTTATGTGCACGTGCATCCGTGCCATACCACTACACCCATCCCTGACACCTGTACACGTGTGTGACTGCCACCTGGCCGTCCCTAGTCCCAGCTGCCCTGCCATGGGAGCCACTGGCCTTCCCTTGAACATCGTGGAAGGGCTTGCATGTCTGCTGTTTCTGCTGCTTCTGTCACCATTTCCTCTCCGTCACCCAGGTGCCCTGTTCTATGAAAGTGCTGGTCCTCTTGTTGGTGGACATCTGGGTGTCGCACATTGTTGCTATCAAGAGTCAGTCTGCTGCGGACATTCTTGCCCTTTATTGGCATTTGTTGGGCATGTGCCCAGTGTCAGTGAATTGCTGGGTCCTAGGACGTGTATGTGCTTGGCCTCAGTAAGCACTGCCACATGTTCGTAGTAATAGCACTTGACTGCTTGGTAATGGATGGCTTTCAACACCTAGCAGTCCACAGAGAAGAAGGGTACTCACAGAGGAAGCTGCAGGGGCTGCTGCCCCAGTTCTTGGATGTGCAGTTGTAATGTAGACAGTTTCTGCCAGGAATGTTTCCAACCTGCGAAGCCTTGCTGGGTCTGAGGGCAGGAGGCACGGTCTGCTGGTGACTTTAAAGATAACAGTGGTGATGGCTCATCTCTGGCAGAGAGAAGGGGAAGGCACCTGTGTGTACCGGGCTCCTACTGGGCACCGCTGCGTTCTCAGTAATCCTGAGCAGCTACTGCGGCCTTGCCATCGTGACGTGGAGAATGGCATCCTGTGGCTCTACTCTGAGTGCCCAGTGCTGGCTTGTCCACTGTGCACATGGGGAATGGCACCATGTGGCTCTGAAGGCTGCTGCTGAATTTGAGCTCTGTCTACACTGTGAAGAGTGCTCTTGCAGGAAGCCGGAATGTTGGTGTGCTGCGTAGAGGAAGCAATCCACAGTGACACTGAGTCTGAATAGCATGGACATGCTCCTGGGCATCATGGAAACTCTGTTTTGATTGCTAAAGTAATGCATATTAATCACGCAAAAATAATAAAGATATTGATAAAGCACAAACAGGTGAAGGAAGACACCTGTGATCCTGCCATCATGAGACAACCAGTTCCTCTGGTTGTAAACAAAAAATGGTTGTAGTTCTGTTCCTTTCTGTGTTCCCGTCTCCTTAAATGTGTCATGGACTTTTTTCCTTAGCCCTGAAGTGCTCTGGAACGTACTGAAGGGCTCCCTGTAGTGTGGTGCAGTCCTACACGACATGTTATTGGACAGTCCCTGCTGTTGGACACTTGGGTGACTCTGGCCTGTCCATGGCAATAATCAGTGCCATGGTGCACATTCTTGGATATAAATCTTTGTGAAGATCCATGATTATTTTCTTAGTATAAGTTTATATTAAAAAAATTATTTTCTTGTTGACTTAATATTGATAAGAGATTGAATATAAAAATCATTTCAGTTCCTCTAAAATTTATTCAGAAAAGTATGAGCATATTTAACATTTTTGTTTAGTGACTTAAATTTAGCACTTTGTAATTAATATTTACATTGTCATAAATGCTGACAGCCATTGGTCTCGATTTTAGAAAGAAGCTAAAACTGTGCTAAAATACGATCTTTCCCACCCTTTCCCACTCAAATCACTTCTGAGGTGGATCAAGTTCTGCTCACCAGAGCGGCCAAGCATGGTCCACCCCACTCCACTGTGCAGCAGGCCCCAGGGTCACTCTCAGATCTCAAGGGGCAGCAGCCCCCACCAGCTCCTTCTCTTCCCTGCAGGCACACAACGGTCTGAGAGGATTTTGCTGCCTTGAACAGCAGGGACAGCCGCCAGCCGCAGCCTAATCTCAGAGCCCTGGGGTTGTGTGAAGGCTGGAGAGGACCAGAGGGTAGTTCTGTAGCTTGGAATTGTGAAAATACTCTATGGGGACTTATTACCTTGTCATTAAAGAGGAGTGCAGAAAGAATTAAATTACAGACATGTGTTGTTAGTATAATGTGAATTAAAGGTGTGTTGGTGAGGTGATCTGATGACTTTTTGGTAATCATGATGTTTAATTAAAATGCTGAGGAAAGTGTTTGAGATCCTGATGTGTCCTTTTCTTGTATTTGTAGATCCACATCATAGATTTTGACGATGAGAATAACATTATAAATAAAAATGTCCTCCTGCATCAAGCGGGTGAAATCTGGCACATTAGTGCCAGCCCTGCAGATAAAGGTGTGCTGGCAACCTGCTACAGTAAAAGTGAGTATGGCTTTCGCTAGACACTTGTGCATACCAGCTGGATGTATCCCCTAACATTGATTTTATATTGCTAATGGATTGGTGTGTGGTTTACAAGCTTTGACCACCAATAACCAGAGCAGCTGTGCTAGTGCAGGTAGGTGTTTGTAGAACTTATAAGTCTGAGATCCTCAGGGTCCAAACTGGGGTCACAGCTGTTCAGGAGCATTGTACCCCCACATCAGGAGTGCACCATGCCGAAGGCTCCTGAGGGGGACACAGGTGTCCTGACACAGCCATACCACTCCAGAGGACAGCAGGAATTTGCCCCCTTCCCCCGCTCTACGTGCATGGTGATGAGCAGAGCCCAGGACTGCCTTCCAGGCCTTTTTGATAGCAGCTGTGCCAGCCAGCACAGGTGAGTCCTGTGTCCTTGCACCCAAGCAGACTGCCTCCATCAGCCTCCGGCTCTCCAGGCTCCAGGACTCACATGTTCATCTTTGTCAAATGTCTGAGACTGAATGGGCCCTACGTTTTCCTTAATTCTTGTTCTGTTGCAGTCAGTGACTACTTTCTAAATTCTGGCCTCCCATTAGCCCTTTTACTGTTTGTAAGGTCTTTTCACCTTGTAGACTCTGATCAAGCTGAGACCCGTCTGTCCTGGCTCAATCTGTGCATGCAGGGAGTGTTGGGCAGATGCAGATTGTCACAGCTGATTCTCCAGGGCTCACTACTGCCCTGGAGCCTTCTGAGCCACTGCCTATTCTTAGGTGGGGAGAGTCGTTCCTGAGCCTGGCTGTGGGAGGTTGTGTGCACAACCAACTCTTAGGACTTTTCCTTTGTGGATAAAAGTCGAACAGCTTTATGTTTTCTTCTCGGTAATTTCCTAAGAAAGATGCACTGCTGTGAAGCAAAGGGAGGGATGTTTCCAGAGTGGACAGTGTCCCGACAGTGCTGTGCAGACTGACTGGTGGACACAGGGGTGAGGGTGCCAAGTGATGGGGGGGCCCTGCACATGCCAGTGAAAGGGGAGCCTCGGGTCTTCATTTCATCTGTGTCTGAAAGAGCGTATTGCTACGAGGCCTTGAGGCGGGAGAGCTTCACCCGCGGCCTCTGCCTTTGCAGCTGCTGGGACTTGAACTTGCCCCCTCCTCAGTTTATCTCTCGTTCAAATGTGCTTTCAGTGGATCTTAACCTTCCTTATGGGTCTTGCTCCCCAGGTCCAGATTCTTTTCTCACACAACGCTTTCTTACAGTTCATGGAAAGAGGCATATGCTTCAGATGAACTTTTTAAAAAGCATTTACTTTGCTGCTGCAATTTTTTAAAAAAATATTTTTCCAAATTAGAGTGAGTGAATATGTGTGTTTGTGTGTGTGTGGTGTGCTTATACTATCATGGGTGTTACAGTTTAGATGTGAGGTGTCCCCCAAAAGTTCACATGTGAGACAATGCAGGATTTGGAGGAGAAATGTTTGGGTCATAGCCTTAACTGGGCCAGTGAATTAAACCCTGATGGGATTAGCTGGGTGGTGACTGGAGGCCTGTGGGATGTGGCTAGAGGAAGTGACTCACTGGAGAGTGGTTATGGGGTATATAGTTTGTGTCTGGCAAGTGGAGATTGGTCTCTGCTTACTGATCTCCATGCCATCCTTTTATGGACTAAGACCTCTGAAATCTGAGCTCTCAAATGACCTTTTGCCTCCTCTATAATTGTGCTGGTCAGATCCTTTTAGTCACAGCAGTGAAAAACCTGACTAAAACAATGGGTGAGAAGTGCCTGCCTCTGCTCACTCTGTCCTGTTGGTGTGCATGTGCCTGCCTGCCTGCCTGCCTGCCTGCCTGCCTGTGGGCTGTGATCTCTTTGCTTGTACTGTCCTTGCTGACACCCACGTGGGGGTGGCCTCATGGTCAGCAGAGGGCACCAGCAGCCTGGCTCTGTATCCTCCTCTCCTCCGACCCTCCACAGGGTCCCTTCCTGTGTGTCAGTGTCCCCGTCCTGCCTGGTGCTCAGTCACCACAGGCCATTCCTACAGCTTTCCCCCCTCCTTCTCGTGGTGTTTCTGTGTTCTCACAGATGTTGAGGCGGATGCTTACAGGACAGCATTTTGCAGAGTTGGACTGACTCTTTGTGTTTGGCTGTGGCGATGCATCTTAGGGTGTCCACTGGAGACTTCTGTGGGCTTTCATAGAGAAATTACTGCCCAAGCCAGAACACAGTAATTCACCGAGGGGACACTGGAGCCAGGGGAACTGAAGCACCTGAGAGGTTAGAGCCTGATCAGTAATGTGGGGATCTAACTGGCACCCAGGATGATTGGAGCCTGGTGGGTAGTCCTGGAGACTAGTACCCAGGACGGTTATAGCCTGGTGGGCCATTCTGGAGGCAGCAGCACCTGGGACTGGGGACAGCAGCACCCAGGATGGGTAGAGCCAGGTGGGCCATCCTGGGGATTGACAGGCACCCGATTTGATCATCAGTGGTGCCATGTGTGATCTTCAGGCATTAACCTCAGTGCCCCCAGGTGGAAGTGGTCCTTATAGAGGCCATGTTTAGACTTAGAGGTCTGAGTCCAAGGAATCGAAGCCAACACATGAACCCTGCATGGCTTCTTTCATCAGCTTGAGCCTCTGGCTCCCACACATCTGACTTCTCGCTGCTTTCCCTCCTGTTCAAATGTTGCAAGCTCTTCTTTACCCTTAGAAATATAGGAGGTATTTCTATGTAGCTCAGTGGCAGAGTGCTTGCCTATCATGCCTGGGGCCCTGGGTTCATTTCCCACTGCAGGAGGACAAAAAAGGAAAAAGAGATACAGGCGCTTTATGTGCAGAATGTAAAAAGGAGTTGAATATATGGAGATGGAGAATAGACAGCGGTGACAACGGGGGTGGCGAGTCGAGGTCAGAGGATAATCAGTGGCAAATGTCTAGAGATCTGCTGTTGGATGGGAGGATTTGGAAATACTGTAACATTCAGGATTTTTGCTCAATGAGTAGATAACATTTGTGCCTGCAACACATTAAATAATGGGAATTACATGAAATGATGTTAATTTGTTTCACTGTAGCAACCATTGACATCCCCGAGTACATATATATGTATGTCTTAAGTAAGGATGATAAAACTCATAAGAATAAAAAAAGATGGTGCAGCCATCGTCTCCTCCTGAATGCCTGCCCCTCTCTGCTAGCCACAGATGGGGACTCGCCTTGTTGCTGTCTTATTGCTACTGTGTGGTACTTTCTGCCAGTGTGTGTATCTTCATGTGTAATGTCCAAGGTCCTCTGTCTCTTCCTATCCACGGATACCTCCAGGGGGCTGGACTAGTGTCATCTCTCCTTGTGCCTCAGGGCCTTGGTCATGGAGGTCCTATGGTTTAGGCCTCTCCTTTGGAAGTCTCCTTCAGCCAGGGCAGTGCCCTCTGTCTCCGCAATGCAGCCCACCTTGGATGATACTTCACATGCAACAAAAGAGCTACTCGGAAATAGTTACAGATCAAATTGCTACTTTAAACGATGTTGCAATAATTATCTTGTGAGATTTAAGAAAATACAGAGAGTCATTCTTGGGAACAAGGATGTTGAGGCACACTGTGTGAACCAGTAGGAAGAAAGGAGAGAAAATGAGGCTGCACAGCTGGATTCATCTCTGTCTGAGCCCCAAGGGAAGAGGACATCCTGAAATGAGGTGACACGGGTGTCCTGAAACACTCCAAACTTTTCTTTATCTGGCTTTCCCCGTTACATGCCAGATGCATTTAATGATTTCCACGTCTCATGGAGGTATCTTACAAATTTTGCCAAAATGAGCTGAAAAACTTAACAAGAGAAACCAAACATACAACAGTTTGGTTATTTCCCCAAACTTCTGTCATTTCCTCAACTAGTCACTGGGGCCTGAGGAAGGGAGTCCAGGAAGTGGCTGGGGGAGTGGGGGGCGGTTGGAAAACCTGGATTCTGCTGTTCCCTCTGCTCTTTACGACTCTGTACTTGGGCCAGATGAGTAACTTGGTTTCCATCTGCAGAGTTGGTACAAACATCCTTACTAATAAGGAAGTAATAAGGACCATGCAGGCTATTTTGAACAGACTTTGTCCTTGTGTTAGTGCACTGTGGAGGGACAGGCGCTGGACATCAGTCCTGATGAGGTGTAGGGTGTCTCAAGGATACTGCATACTCGTTGAACGCATCTGTATTCAGGAGAGGTTAGAAGTGAGCAGCCAGGCCCCTGAGCCAGGGAGCACCGTAGGAGCCGCAGTGTGTGGGCTCAGAGCTCAGAAGAAGCATTGCCAGCACCAGGTCACCTGTGTTCACCTCTGTCTATGCTGGCTCCTGCGAAAGTGGGAGGAGCTCCTAAGCTGGGGCACAGAGCCCCCAGGGCACTGATAGTGCCACCAGCCAGTGAGGAGGTGGGCTGCAACCACAGCTCAACGTGGAATATCTTGCTGTGGTGTCATTTTTGTTTGATTTTAAGTAATGAAAGCATTACTCAAAGCCTAAAATGCATGTAGATATGTTACGAGGAAGAGCCCAGAATCCACAGGAATCTTGTGAGTAAAACACAAATCTCACCGAGGATCCCTTCACATCCTGCGCTCAGATCCTGCTGTGTGGACTCTCACAGCTCATGGGGAGGAGGCACTTTCTCTTTCCTTCCTCCGGTTGGCTGCAGCAGAATGGGACAGCAGGTTGTTCTCCGGGAGCTGTAAGCGCTAGCAGCAAGGTTTGTGATGAAAAGGCCTTTACCTTCCTTGTTTCCTTGCAAATGCAGAGGACCAGTGCTGACTGTGTACTCCACCCTCCCTCTTGGTCAGCCTCTCCAAATCGGGGACAGTGGGTGAACCAGGGTGATGGCCCGGCTGTTCTCGGCAGCCTGACCCTTGCAGTAGCCTGGCATAGCAGCCTCTGTCAGTTTTCTCTGCTGGTACGGTTGGTTCATGTTTCCTTGGGACGCAGAGAAGGGCTGTTGGGATGTGTTGAGGGAGTACTGCTTATGGTGGAAGAGGAGACCCCTGATGGGCCATTTGCATCTGGACTGGAGACTGGGACCGAATTCCTGAGC
Source organism: Urocitellus parryii (assembly GCF_045843805.1). NCBI lineage: Eukaryota > Metazoa > Chordata > Mammalia > Rodentia > Sciuridae > Urocitellus > Urocitellus parryii. Next base: position 33,158,245 of record NC_135542.1, on the reverse strand, counting down.
ACTGTTCTCTGGGCCACCCAAAGGGGGGGCTCTTGTGGTTGGCTCCTTCCTTGTAGGGCCTGGGAGGTGCTCCTCTTTCATCCATTGCACCTCCTAGAAGGCAGGAAGCTCTTCAACGAAGGAGCCTCCCAGGTTGGCCTGATGAAGGCAGGTTCCTGGCACTCGAAACAGTGCTAGAGCAGGAGCAGGGGGCCAGCAGAAGTCTGCCCTTTGCCCGCACCTTCTGAGTGGACTTGTGTACGTGAGAACAGGGGCCCAGATGTCTGCACCATACCATCTCCAGGTGGGACTCCCTTGTCTACCGGAGTCAGGGTTGTTCTAATGGAGGTCATTTCAGGTCCAGGGGGACACAAAAGGAGCTGGCTCTAGAATCTAGGAGTGGTTATAGACTGCTTCATAGACAAATAGTGCCTGGAGCAGTGTGGGGGTGGTCAGCTCTCAGTGTTGCAGTGTGTGAGCGAGTGAACAGCCAACAGTGAGTGGGCCAGGGCATCTGGGAACTTGGCCTGTGTATAGAGCAGAAGGTCTACTCTGAGTTTATAATCCAGAAAAGAAGTCTTAAATGGGCAGGCAGCTGTGAGGATGTTGGGTCTGGGTGTGGCTGTGCGCTGAAGAACCTCAGCCTGATGACAGGGTCCAAGGAAGAACCTTTGAAACATGCAGAAAGACTCCGCATCCACTCTAGTACGTTCTCTCCATCCTGCTGCTGCTGCTTAAGGAGGTGGCAGAACTAGAGCAGATCTCAGGACCAGCTACTGGGATTCCTGCGCACCTCAGGCACCTGCTGCATCTCCCTCTCAGATGGTAGTGATCTGTTCTAGAGGCAGCAAACCATAAGGGTCAGGGCCTGGGCAGAGGGCTGGACACTGCACCTGGCTCCATGTCTGCATATGTAACCTCTGCCAGGTTTTGAGGTGGGTTGCTTTCTGTCTGTGAGCTTTGATTCCCATAAAATGGGAAGGGTTATGTCTGCCTTGAGTACTTTAGAGTTCTTGGATCACAGGAAGCCCATCACATGTGATGCTTTGAGGACCATGGTGTGTGTATTATAGTTCTAGTTTGTGATTTCTTAATTCATTTTAATCGATGTCCGTGGGTGTTGTGCCTGACTCCCGTCAGCGTGCTGCTCCCTGTTGACAGGTTGGCAGACCTTCCCAGCTCCAGGCCTCAGAACTGTCTGCGCCACACGCAGTTCCTCACACAGGTTGAGTCACTAGACCCAGCAAAACGAAGAGGCAGATCTGTCCTAAGCCCAGTTCTTCAGGGGAGAAGCCATTTGAGGGGAGGTGACTTGCCCTGGTGTGCTAGAGCGAGGCCCCTTCAGACCTGTGCTGCCGTAGAGATGCCCCAGCATTGAGTCCCGCCGCTCGTGGTCCCCAAGCCCCACACGTGGCACCTGCTCCATTGGAGTCGACTCTGAGCTTCTCGCTCTGAAGGAGGCTGTTGAGGGGAGCCTGTCTCAGAGGCCTCAGGCGGTGCCCGGGCTCCACAGATAGTGGCTGAGAAGTGTTGCCTGAAGCTGGCCATGCAGCCCACTCCCAGTGCCACCATGTTGGGCCCTGATGGGAAGTCGGGTACCATCGGGGCGAGAGTCCTTCTCATCAGGCCGTTGGTGCTCCCCTCAGAGGCCCCATCCCAGACTGGGTGGCTCTGGTCTGATGGGGCACCATTTCTCTAAAACTTTTTTTTTTTTTTTTTTAAGATAGGAGAGAGAGAGAGAGATTTTTTTTTAATATTTATTTTTCAGTTTTCGGTGGACACAACATTTTTATTTTTATGTGGTGCTGAGGATTGAACCCAGTGCCCTGCGCATGCCAGGCTAGTGAGTTACCGCTTGAGCCACATCCCCAGCCCCTCCCTAAAACTTTTAACGACAGGCTTTCTGATGGGCCTCTATGGAATGCTTGCCATTACAGAATGAAATTTTACCATATGCATCATTCTGAGAGATTTTATTTATCATTTTCAGAGGTTAGGTTTTCATTAAAACAAAGAAAGAAACTGTGATATAAATGAGCTTATCTGCCAATTTGTGGATCCCCAGAAAGAGCCAGAGGTCTTTTGTGGGCTTTTGTGTCTGTGTTTTGATAACACTTGCTGCACCTAGTTTATATGTCTTTATGGCAGCAGCGATGACTTGCATTTGAACTAATGAAAATGATTAGAGCCAGATGATCCTGTTCCACCAGCTGCAGAGAGAGGAGAAGCTGACCCTCGAGGCCCACTGTGTGCCACTGTCCTGAGCCCTTTGGTGAGCACTTACTCACTGAGTTCCCGTTTTACTTATGGAAAAACTGAGCACAGTAGGGCTAGGGTACTTTCTCCAAGTACGTGTCTGGCAGTAGGGGACCTCTGGTTCCAGGCTGACCTCTTGACTGTGCCTTGCAGCCTCAGGACAGCAGGAGGCCGGTAGATGAGGGGAGGAGCTCTTGGCCTCTCCCAGGGCTTGTACCTAGAGCACATCCACAGGCAGTGCTGAATCACAACTGTGGGGTTCAGACTTAGGGCAGTTAGGGTTTTATCTCTGGTTTGCTAGAAATGGATACTATAATTTTGACATTTAAAATTTCTAGGTTCCCCTTTTTGTCATCTGTAACTAAGGAAGGTCAATCTTGTATGTTACTCAGCTTTTAGTTGCTGGGGCAAAATACCTGAGAAAAACTATTTCGAGGAGGAAAGGTTTATTTTGGCTTAGGGATTCAGAGGTTGCTGTCCAAGGTCAGCTGGCTCCATTGCTTTGGACCTGAGGTGAGCAGAAGGGGTGGTAGAGCAAACCATTTGGCAGCCAGGAAGGAGGGGAGCGGGAACGAGGTCCAGTTCCCAGCAGCACGGCCCCACAGACTCACTCCTTCCAGCTAGTTCCTGCCTCCCACCGTTTCTCCCACTCCCAGTAGTTCATCAGCTGGAATCCGATGGATTAGTCACTGATGAGGTCAGAGCCCTCATGGGCCGATCACTTCCCAATGCCACACTCTGAACACTGTTGAGGGGACCCAGCTTTTAATAGGAGTTTTACTGGGAATGTTCTGGATCCAAGCCATGGCTCTCCAGTGATGACCCGTTTCTGTTTCTTGCTTTAGATATTCTTCATCATCCACATTTTAAAAAATGTTTTGAGGGTCTCTTGTGATGAAGCATAGCCATGGATGTTCAGGACTGAGAGATGAGGGCCACAGGGCCCGACTGAGAGGTGGCCAGCAGTGAGCCTGGCCAGTTGGATTGAACATGGTGCCAGGACCCTTGTGCTGGGAATAGTATGAAATCTGCCAGGCCCAATGCCAGGGTGCTGCAGTAGGCAAAGGGGCACTGTCATACACCCCAGGGAAGAGGCTTCCAGATCCCACCTTGGCCCTTGCAGCACAAAGTGCTGCCCAGAACTGGGTCTTTGGACATCTTTGGCAAGTGAGAATTACAGCTCACTCTGGGGATACAGTGCTGTTAGGTGCTTAGTTTTTAAGAACAGCCAGAGACTTTGGAGTTGTGAAATAAGGGTCAGGTAATGTGGCCTTGGAGGGTTTACCTCCTAGGAAGGAAGTGTTTGGCTGTGGCTTGGGTACCTCTTGTTGCTGAGCCTGGGATCTTCTCAAGAGGGTCCCTAGAGCAGCGTTGGAGGAGCTCTCATGGTTTCAGGCCCCCTTAGTTTTCCAGGGTGCTGTATGTTCACCTGTGGAATGAAGGTGCTAGGCTGGGTGGTCCCTGAGATTCCTCTGGGGTGAGATGCCAAGTTCCCCGATGGTAGCAGCAGCTGCACCCATGGGTCATGATACAGCTGCTTCTGTCAGAGCCACAGTTTCCCATTGATCTCAGCACCACATTAGAAGAAAATTGCATTTTCCAATTTAAATGATTGCTTTGTGAAAATAAGCCAAGAGAAGAAGTGGGTTTTTCCAGGAAAAGAATCTCTTAAGGCTCCTCTTTGTGAAACCAGAATTCTGAGATGAAACAACTGAGAGTGCTTTGAAAGAGTGGAGTGTGTGACAGGCAGGAGAACATGAGAGTCCATGGGGACATCGTCAAGGGGTATGCTAATTAAACATGCGCCCAGAGGAGTTTGCTGCCTGCAGCTCCTGTTGTGTATTTCTGAAGCTCGCTGGCTTCCTGTCTCTGGTTAGAGTTTCTTAATATTGTCTGTGCAGACATTCAAGGATTGAATGCAGGATTTCTTTGTTTCAGGGTGCAGGTGCTTAGCTGGGAAAGGTGAGTTAATTTTTCTCAAGATCCCAGGCTAAAAAGTACCACTTGAAAGATGAAAGGAATGGCGCTTAGTGCTGCAGAGCTGTCATTTTGGAGCTTCAAGGATCTCTTCATAGGCCATGGGCTCCCCACTGTCCCAAGGTTCTGTTGACACTGGCAAGAACCCCTTATGTAAAAGCATTTTGACTGCCACCCTAGCCTTAATTTGCACACTGTATCACATGAAATATGATTTGAAATCACACACTGTGTTTTCCATTGTAAGTTCAAAACCACCTTGTGTAGCTTAATGATGGGAACACATTCTGAGAACTGTGCCGCTGTGTGGACATTATAGCATGTGCTTGCTTACACCAGAGATTCGTCACGGGCAGCCCGGCACCCCGCAGAACGTCTTGGAGCATGTGTCCACACCCTGAGATGCCTTACGGGGCAGCCCGGCACCCTGCAGTGGCGTTGGGATGTCAGTGGAGGAACGTGTGCACACGTGCCAGGAGGTGCATTGCAGGCGGCCCGTTACCTGTGAAGGTCATGGAGTGTGTTGCACCCTCCCTGAGATGCCTCTTACAGGAGATGGGACTTTGGTTCTAAAGGCGAGATTTTAAAAGTCTGCACAGGAAGTACACAAACAGTAGCACAGAAATTCCTCACTGTTCCAAGTGTTATGCACTGCACTTCATGTGACGGAGTAGTGGCTGTGTTTACACCAGTGTCTGCACATGCATGTGAGCAGTGTGTGGTGTGTGACTTCTGATGGCTCATGGGCACTAGGTGTTAGGGACTGCTCCTTCCTTTCTGATCCTAAGGGACCAGCATCACGCCTGCAGTCTGGCCTTGACAGAATCATTACTGGCATGAGTGTATTCTGTCTGCTTTGGCTTTTCTGAAAATGAGAAGTAACAGATTGAGTGACCCATCTTTGGAACAGCTGTTTGCTGACCATATTGTCCGTTTGAGGCATGTGCACAGTGGCCTCCTGCAAGCTTGGGGATTGAAGTGTACCATGTGGCAGAATATTTTGAACACCAGGCAATTCTGAGTGCCAGGGATGTACCTGAGCACTGTTGAGTTCAAAGAGTTTGTCTGTGGACGGGGAGGAATGACCCACAAGAGTTCATTTGGTGGGGCTAGGGATATAGCTCAGTTGGCAGAGTGCCTGCCTGGCATGCACAAGGCCCTGGGTTCAATTCCCAGCACCAAAAAAAAAAAAAAAAAAAGAATTAAAAAGAAAGAGTTCAGATGGCAAGGCACACCTACCTTCTCCTCTCCTAGTGCAGCCCTCTCGTGGCGGTGGAGTGTGGCTCCGGAGCAGAGGGACAGTCTTGGGCTGGCTTCTTTTCTTGAGTCTGGCTCCTGTTCCTCATGCTCTAGAACAAGCCTCTTTAGATTCCAGTGGCATCATCTCTCCGTCCTCACTGACTTTCTGTAGCACCTCCAGATTAAGTACCAGCTGGGGTATGACCCACGTGCCATGCACTGCTTCTTCCAGATCACCAGTGAAGACGTTTAACAAGGCCTGGTCCCCAGTGTGCCTCATTTATTGTCATTCCTCCAAGTATTCGACCACTGGGGATGCTTAGACAAAACCCAGACCGAATGAACTTTTCCAGTGACACTGTGAGAAGCACTGTGCCAGCCTCTTCCCACAATGCCTGTGGGTCATGCTGAGCCCTTCCACAGCCTGGCACCGTGCTCTCTACCCTTGGCTCTTGCCTCTCCCCATGCATTCTTGGAGATGCAGGGTCGGGGCAGTTAGGGGCCTGGATTTGCAGGACCAGGACCTGGCATTGAGAAGGTGGGCCTCAAGGCAGCTCCTTGCCTAAAGTGCTGCTTGCCCTTTTCCACAGAGGATCTTCTTGGCGCCCCAGCAGAACACCATGGGTGGGGCTAAAGCAACAGAGGTCCTTTCCTGGTGTTCTGGAGGCTGAGGTTCCTAGAGCAAGGTCTGGCAGGACGTTTCCCCTGCACTGTCTCTCCTTGGCCTTCCTCTGTGCGCTCCTTAGGCTGCTTGCTTGTTATGACACAGGTCAGGGTCTCACTCTTATGAACTCATTAGACTGCCCTTAAGGTCCTATCTCCATATTTGGTCACATTGGGAGTTAGGGCTTTAGCATATGAATTGGGGGGGCACAGTTCTGTCTTTAACAGCGAGCCTCCTTTGATCCATTACTTGTGTGGAAGTCTGAGGAGCATCCATTGTCCTGATGAGGTTCTCATAGCAGATGTGAGGCAGCCTGCCTCTCCTGACTCCATGTGTTCCTGATGTTGCCTGAGCCAGCTACGTGGGCAGCACATGTGGCCACAGCTTGCCATGTCCTGCTTCCTTGTTTCTGACTGGAAGTGACACTTTCAAGTCACGGTCTGTTTTCTGGGGCATTCTGAGCTGCTTGCTGTTGGGACCCCGTTGAGCAGGACAAAATGTTGGCGTATGGTCAGGAGTGGCCCAAGTTAGGTGGCTGGCAGGGTGGAGGAGCCTGGCCCACCTGCTTTGTGGTCCTTTACTTAAAGTTATTTCTGTAGTAACCTTTCTGAGAAAACAAACCGTATTCAAAAGCTTCCTTACGAAGTGTAAACTCCAACGAAGACAGAGAGCTTGACGGAAAGTGGAAGAGTGAACCGGGGGCAGCTCTGCTCACAAGCCTGAGGGCTGGACTGCATGTAGGAGCTGTGTGAAGGTCACAGCGTGCCCACACAGAGATGGGAGGACTTTGGGAGGGAACCCAGGGCCATGCACATGCTAGGTGAGCACTCCACCACTGAGCTGAACCCCAGCCCTTTTTATTTTTGGATAGGTTTCCCCAAGTAGCCCAGGCTGGCCTCAAACTTGCAATCCTCCCGCCCGTCTCCCGAGTTGTTGGGATTACAGGTGTGGCCACCACACCTGGTAGGTCCTTGCTCTTGATAAAAACAGGAGACCCTGTAAATGCAGGTAGATGCGGCTGTTGCTGGCAGAGCGTAGCCTCTGTAAACTTTTTTTTTAATAAGTAGAATGCACTCTAAATAGGATAGAGATCTAATATAGTGAACAGATAAGCCAGTAACAGCTGCTCGCCAGTGAGTTTCATGCCCTGTATGTGAGTGTGTCTGTGCTGCACAGACGGCCAAGCAGCGCCCGTGGCCCTGCCATCACTGCACACGTGAGTAATGCCTCGTGCTGCTCCATTATGGCTGATGGCCATGACACAGCCAGGTGATGGGGACTTTCAGCTGCATCCTCACTGACTGGCACACGGTCTGTGGAGGACTGAATCACCATGAGCATGTGAGCACAGTGGTTGAGTTCACAGAATCGGTATTTAAAGTATTTGGACAGCTTAGGAGTCCAGCTTCCCACCCACCCCCACCCCCACCCCCACCCCCACCACCTTTTTTGTAAAATGGCGCTGGTGCTCACCTCAGGTTGTGCCTGCCCTGAGCAGCACAGCATGTGGCCAGTACCTGTTAACAACCGAAGGCTGCACTCTGGTGGCACTTCTGTGTGCTGTGATGGGAGTGGTTTTGCAGGCACACAGTGGGCCAACTACCTTTGCCAGGGCCTGGCCTCAGTGTCTGGGCCAGTGTGGTTTCTCAGCCCCTCAGCATCCAAGGCTTGTGAGTTTTTCCTGTCCCGTTCACTTTACCTGCAAAGTGGGAGAAGACATTTCAGATTCAACACAGAGCTGAAACATGGTTGAAAGTGGTGAGCAGGCACTGACTGGTGGAAGGCAGTGTAGGGAGGCTTCTGGGGCCCTGAGTGGGAACGCAGCAGAGGACACTTGATGGGACAGCGTCAGTTTTTGGAAGCCTCACCCCCTGGGCAAGCACATGGCACCCACCCAGTAAACTCAGTGCTGTGCCATAATCATCGGAAAACTAGTGTGTCTTTAGCCTCCACCAAAGATGTGCTTGGCAAGAGGGACACGCTGTGCCTCAGAGCCCAGCAGAAATGTTGTGCTCGGGGACTCCAGGGACAGGTCAGACAGGCCTGAAGTGGTTCAGGTCACCATGTGAAGAGTGGTCCATATGAGAAACTTTGGAGGGGTCATGAGCCTCATCTTCAGGTCTCGAAGGAGGGGTAGCTGTGTTCTGTGCCCTTGAGTGGGCACATGATAGGGTCAGTCAATGGAAGCCGCAGGCTGGGGGTTTAGGCTGTGCATTGGAGCGCGTGTCCACTCGACTGAGATGCAGCGGCTGCCTCTCAGAAAGCCCCTGTCCCTGAAGGACTCGTACAGATAAGGATGGCCCCAATATTGTGTGGGGGACTCCAGCTCTGTGTCTCTGCAGATTCCATGTCAGGCCTATCTTCTTGTAGAAGGTGCTAGTGAAACGGGAGTTAGTAGGTGAATTCCCTGCTTGTCTCAAGTCTCAACGTTTGTTGAATTAAGTGAATGGAAGAACGAGAAAGAAGCTGTTTGAAGACAATGTCAGATTGCTCCCATACTTGACGTATTTGATTCTCTCCTATGCACCTTAAGTCCTTGACTTCATGGGATTTGTTTGTGGTTGCCCCCCTCCCCACCAAACAACAACAACAACAACACATTGCTCATAATTAATTTCTAAAAGTCCTGTTTTAATGTGAAAGGATTTTACTTCCAGAGTTCCGGGTAGTTAATGTTGCTTTTGCTGTGGTTAGTGACTGACCATGTAGTGTAGCCATGTCGCTGAGCCGGGCCCAAGTGGCCACATTGCTTTCATGTGCAGTAACCATACTGTGGAGAACTTGGGAATTTGGGGTTTCTGCATGAATTTTCTGTCTGATTTCTGAAAGACGAGTCAACACCGAATCTTGCTTAACAATCTATTTAGAACAGACCCTTGTCTGTTCATGGTCCGGCAGGCTGGGTCAAGCGTTCTGCAGATTCCCATGCCCTCTTCAGCTTTCTGTAAATGTTGACATGAAGTTCAGCTGCACACAGTTGCTGAAAGACCACAGAGTTAGTAATGAGTTTGTTTTAAATCATTACGTGTGTTTTTGGAAGCCAAATTAATTTGATAAACACAAGGATAATAAAATTTTGATTTTTCCTCTTGTCCGTCAAATATTAAAATTTTAAGATAGAGACAGATACTTCTACCTATACGCATAGTAGGGCTAAGTCAACAGTAAATGACAGCTTTCCAGGCTCTGCTCAGGCTATCTCAGTGTGCTGTTTCTGGCAATCTTCCGAAAGAAGACATCTGCAAGTATCCCATTTTAGGGGGAAGAAAACGGAGGTTCAGAGAATTTATTTTTTCAGGGTCTTTTAGCTAACATCAGAGTCAAGTTTCCAGGAGAAATCTATTTCCTAGAGATTATTTCCTCTAATGTGTGGAAAACTAGGTTGATTTTATTTATTTGAAAAAAAAAATGATGCTTGTGGGGAAAGAATTGTAAAAGAAATGTATCATTGTACTACTTTAATAGACAAAAATAATTTAAAAATTTTCATATACCAGTGAGACATGTCCTATACAGTGTGCCCTGCAGATTTTACATGTTACATGTGAGTGTACAGCCTTGCTATGAAGCTCAGGCTAGTTTCTATTCTTTAAGTCATCAAGACTCTTAGAGGCCTTCAAGGACCTGCTGTATTTCTGCTCTCTACCAAACCATGAGGAAGGAGGATTTCTTTAGATCCTCAGTGTCTGCTTCCTGCTCTTTAGAAATCTTTTGTAGTCTCCAGGTTCTAGAGGAGAAGACACCACAAACCTGCTTGTTGGCAGCAGCCTTTGATAACCACTGGGATGCTGCTCTGAGCTGGACACTGTGCCGGTCGTGTGCTCCTGGTGTGAAATAGCCTTGCTCCCACAGGAGCCATGAGCTGCTCGTTGGCATGTGTGTGCCTGGTCACTGGGTCTTGAATAAGGCAGTGACTGTCTCCTCTTTTCCCCATAGGAGCTGTGTTGAAGGGTGGAGGGCAGTTTGCTGACCTGTAGATCTGCTGCCGTGGGAAGGGTGCGTCTCCCAGGTCGTTCCTGGCTTTGCTCCTGCATCTCCAGCATGACTCCCCTGTGCATACACAGCAAGGGTGTCATCAGAACAGAAGAGGGGTGGGCACTGCCTGCATTCAGTCCCAGTGGGTGGCTGCACTTAAGTGCCAGTGCTGCCAGTGTCCACTGATTCTGGAGGCACCGGCCATTTGGAGCCCACCCTGTGCAGGATGCTCTAGAGTCCTGGAGGTGAGGTTAGGGTGTCCTCCGTCTCCTAACTGGCGTACGTAGACTGCTCACATTTAAACCGCTGATTTGCCAGCTTCAGTGCCTCTGCATCGTCTTTGTGTCTCGATGCCCCAATGGCTCTGCCGCTCTTCTTGCCTTCCTGCAGCGCAGACCATTGTGCCAATGTCCATCCTGGTTTCCCCGTGGTATTTCGCATGCACAGCTCTCTGGGTTTCTCTCAGTGTGGCTCTGATGTGTGTGTGTGTGTGTGTGTGTGTGTGTGTGTGTGAGCTGACGGGCCTGGATGGGCTCCTCCTTCAGGGGAGGAGAGGCCTGCTGCTCTGGTCACTCTGGTCCCAAGTGTCTCTCTGCTGGCTCTGTCTCGCAAGGTGGTGCCATGCTGCTTTCACCAGGTACGACTCACAGAACTCATGTGGGGAAGGCTGTCAGATATGTGTGCTCTGCTCTTGGCTGCAGCCTGGGTCTCGTCTTTCTGAAGTCCCCAGAGAAATGGTCCCTAGCTGTTCCTCCGGGGCAGGTCCTGGCTGCTCTGTTCCCTTCTTCTGGCTCTGCTTCCTTGGCCTTCCTTCCTGAGGATGTTCCACCGAGTGCAGAGGCACACCTGACACTCCTCTCAGCACTTGGAAAATCGTGCTGCTCCTTCAGGGCTCTGTTTAGGTGAGAAGTCTGTCGTTTCAGTCAGGGGTCCCAGAGCACTTCCACTACTCACCATTGTCTTGTGTTTTCAATGATCATGTGTCACGGAGTGGGTTTCCCCAAGTTTATCCTATTAGGGATTTGCTTGGCCTTTTGAATCACTAGGCCAAGACTTGTACCAAATTTGGGGAGTAAACTTGAGAAAAGACAGCACCCACTTGGATGCCCTTAATCTCTGGAAGGGGGCTGGAGGCATTGTACGGGTCACCAGGTAGGACCCCTGAGTGAGGGGTCATCTGGGCAGAGCTGCCGGGTGGGGAGCCACAGGGTGGGTGGGGCACTGGGGCAGGGGTCTCTATTGAGGGGTCACCCAGGGGAGCCACAGGGTGGGTGGGGACACTGGGGTAGGGTCTTCTATTGAGAGGTCACCCAGGGGAGCCACAGGGAGGGTGGGGACACTGGGGTAGGGTCTTCTATTGAGAGGTCACCCAGGGGAGCCACAGGGAGGGTGGGGACACTGGGGTAGGGGTCTCTATTGAGGGGTCACCCAGGGGAGCCACAGGGAGGGTGGGGACACTGGGGTAGGGGTCTCTATTGAGGGGTCACCCAGGGGAGCCACAGGGAGGGTGGGACACTGGGGTAGGGTCTTCTATTGAGAAGTCACCCAGGGGAGCCACAGGGAGGGTGGGGACACTGGGGTAGGGGTCTCTATTGAGGGGTCACCCAGGGGAGCCACAGGGAGGGTGGGGACACTGGGGTAGGGGTCTCTATTGAGGGGTCACCCAGGGGAGCCACAGGGAGGGTGGGGCACTGGGGTAGGGGTCTCTATTGAGGGGTCACCCAGGGGAGCCACAGGGAGGGTGGGGGCACTGGGGTAGGGTCTCTATTGAGGGGTCACCCAGGGGAGCCACAGGGAGGGTGGGGGCACTGGGGTAGGGGTCTCTATTGAGGGGTCACCCAGGGGAGCCACAGGGAGGGTAGGGCACTGGGGCAGGGTCTTCTATTGAGAAGTCACCCAGGGGAGCCACAGGGAGGGTGGGGGCACTGGGGTAGGGGTCTCTATTGAGGGGTCACCCAGGGGAGCCACAGGGAGGGTGGGGGCACTGAGGTAGGGGTCTCTATTGAGAAGTCACCCAGGGGAGCCACAGGGAGGGTGGGGGCACTGGGGTAGGGTCTCTATTGAGAAGTCACCCAGGGGAGCCACAGGGAGGGTGGGGCACTGGGGTAGGGTCTCTATTGAGAAGTCACCCAGGGGAGCCACAGGGAGGGTGGGGCACTGGGGCAGGGTCTCTATTGAGGGGTCACCCAGGGGAGCCACAGGGAGGGTGGGGCACTGAGGTAGGGGTCTCTATTGAGGGGTCACCCAGGGGAGCCACAGGGAGGGTGGGGCACTGGGGCAGGGTCTTCTATTGAGAAGTCACCCAGGGGAGCCACAGGGAGGGTGGGGCACTGGGGCAGGGTCTCTATTGAGGGGTCACCCAGGGGAGCCACAGGGAGGGTGGGGGCACTGGGGTAGGGGTCTCTATTGAGGGTTCACCCAGGGGAGCCACAGGGAGGGTGGGGCACTGGGGTAGGGGTCTCTATTGAGGGGTCACCCAGGGGAGCCACAGGGAGGGTGGGGCACTGGGGTAGGGGCCTCTATTGAGGGGTCACCCAGGGGAGCCACAGGGAGGGTGGGGCACTGGGGCAGGGGTCTCTATTGAGGGGTCACCCAGGGGAGCCACAGGGAGGGTGGGGACACTGGGGTAGGGGCCTCTATTGAGGGGTCACCCAGGGGAGCCACAGGGAGGGTGGGGCACTGGGGCAGGGGCCTCTATTGAGGGGTCACCCGGGCAGAGCTGGGTGCTGGGCCTGGAATTGGAAGAGCAGTTGTCTCTCGGTTGCCAGGAGCTCTGCAGCCTGCCATTTACCACGTATGGCACATGCTTCCAGAACTGACTTTGTGAGTGACTTGGAAAGAGGTCCTTCCAGAAATAACCAAGGAGAAAATTCCCAGACTTTAACTTTCACTTTGCCCTGCGCTGGTAAGCCCGCCTCACGTCTGACATGAGGCGGTTGTGCCGTGATCTGCTCAGCAGTGGCAGGAAGTCCGGCAGGCATCCGTGCCAAGGCCATTCCCCGATTCTTCCTCTTCTGGTGGCACCCTAGTCACACTAGAGCTGGTGAGTGCAGGGCAGGGGTTTCTCTTGCTGTGTGCTGAGAGGCTTTTAGATGGCTGATGGAAACCCCTCAGATCTCTAAGGGCATGTTCTAGACACTGGCTTCTTGAATTCATTTCCACTCTGGGGCTTTGGCTTCAGCCTGGATAGATTCAGGAGCCCTGTTTAAAAGTCCTGGGGTTACATCTGGGATCCTCCCTTCCTCTTGAGGTTTCCTGGTGGTCCTGTCAAAACCTCCTTGGCCCCACTTCCTGGCCTCTTGACCCTTGTTAAGACATGAGAAGCTCAGGGCGAGTTCTCTAAATTTCTTTTTATTCCCCTGTGTTCCTAAGGGAAACCCCTGTTGTATATAAGGCCTGAGATAATGTAAATGATGCATTCAGATCTCCAGAATTATTCCAGATTAGTCACACCTCTGACACTTGTCACTTGGTCTTTATCCTACCATCTTACATTCAGTGAGTCTGGGAATTGAAAGTAAAAGGGTTGAGTTTTAGTCAGGTGACAACACAGCTCCCGTTGTGAGGACTGGGGTCATTAGTGGTGAGTCGGTTCTTAGCCTACCCAGCTGGAAGGAGGAGGGGTGTTGTCCCACTTGGCAGCTAGGGTCAGGAGGGTCCGTAGCATTCACGTGGTCTTCCTTGGCTGGCACATGGGCAAGGCCATCCTCTTCTGAGTCCACCTAACCCACCTCTATCTTGTTGAGGTGAGGGGGGACCAGGAAGGGTGCAGGTGTCACCTCTCACTTGGAACTGAACCACTGATCCCAGAGGGTGCCTGAAAGAGAAGGCCCCTGTATTATCCTACACAGACACCTGGCTCTGCCACACCCAAGTCCCACTGACCTCTGCTTGTCCCAGGAGACTGCCTTTCCAAGGCAGTGTGGAACTGCTGTCGGCTCCATGCCATCTGAGAAAACGTTTCTCATAAGTTTATCCAACAGTTTGACTCCTGACAGTTTAGTCCTAACCAATCAGGCTGGACTCCAGATTTCATACTATTTCAAAAACTTGAGCATTCCTCAAGAAACATGATTCTTCCTAATGAGGGCTACACCAAAGGCAGTGTGTGGGAACCCGCACGGCCCAGCCTGCAGGCCCTGCCCACTTGCCCTCGTGCCCTGCATCTGTTTCTCCAGAGGGTGCCCTGGTGGCTGCTTCTCTGCAGGCACAGATGGGCCATGGCAGGACTTTCTCCCTGGAAGAAACGGACCCTGCATGCTTCCTGATTCTTGCTTTTGCTTTTTGATTCTTTTTTCATAGAAACTGACATTGGCAAGAAAGGCCTTCCATAGGTGTTCAGCGTGGAAGTTCAGGGACTTGATCTGTGGGAAGCAGTTAAAAACCAACACAGAGGCTCCGTTTGGGAAGCAGTGGCTCCAAGGACATGGATGGCATCCAGGCCTGGCTTTTGAGCCCTGTGTGGGAGTTTTGGGAAGCAGTTATGGAAACACCCAGGACTAGAGTTACAACAGGTGTGTGCAGATGCTGAGACACCAACTTAAAGGGCAAGGTGCAGCTGGGAGCTGAGAGGTAGGAAGCTGTGGTGAAATTCGCCAGCATTCTTCTCTCACCACCATCAAGGTGCACAGAGAAAACACATGTGTCCTGTGGGGAGAGCACTCTTTTAAACAGACCAAGTCGGAGTTTGGAACTGTGACATTTTAAAACGACTCTACCGTAAGAGGTTGGATGGAGTGGGGGTTCTTTCACCCTCAGGGAGAGCCTGAGTTCCAGAGGACACAGCCTCTGGCCGTGGCATGTGATGGCACAGAGCAGGTGGTGCTTCTCAAGGTAGCAGATCAGGAGCTGCACAAAACTTCATGGGGAGAGGACACTGGAATTTTCCTGTTGTGGCCCCAGGATACCCAGCCAAGGGAGAGTCCAGTTCACAAGAACCGTTAAGATAGTAGGACAGTGGTTATATCAGGAGCCCTTGAGAGACATACATTCTTGCAGAGTAATTTCATCCTTTCCCAAGACACAGTGATCTGCTAGATCCAGGGCAAAAAGCAGATGCATTCTGATATTAGCAAGATTAATCTGGTATTAGCAAGATTCTGGGTTCTGCCACACACCACTTGGCCATATAAGAGAATGGTAAAATGTTGTGTAGACCAGTGGTTTTCAAACCTTTCTTTTAAAGCCTCAGAGCCTATTTTTTTTTCAAGGAACCCCAATATACGCAATCCCATAATATTTGGTGGCTGAGAGTAGAGCCCCTGTGGCCTCCCTGTGCTGCAGGTGCCTGTTGGGGGGAGGGAACACAGGGATGATGCAAGGGACCCAGGGCATTTTCCAGTCCTGATTCTTCACTGCTGACCAGAGTGCCTGGCACACAGTAGCACAACTCAGGAGGCAGAGGACAAATGAGTAAACGAATGAAGAGTTTGCCCTGGGTCTACTTGAAAAACAAAAGACAAAACATGTCATGCGTGATGTTGGACTGGCCAGCAAACCATAGCCTAACCTTGGCCCACCTCCTGGTCTTGTGAATAAAGTTTAATTGGCACACAGACACACTCCTTTGCATACTGCTGCTTTTGTTCCACAGTGAGAACTGAGTAGCTGTAATAGAGACTATGTGGCCCAGAAGCCGTAAATATTTGCTTTTGGCCCCTTGGACGAGCAAGAGCCTGCTCTCCTATGTGCACCAGGTTGGGTGGGAGGTCAACCCAGTAACTCACACTGCACCTCCCACCTCTTCACAGAACCCTAGGTCCTCAGTGCAGAAGGGACTTCACTCTCACCTCATTTTTGGCTGCATGTTCACTACTGTTTATTAAATACCTGCTGTTTACTGAGCTCTGTTTTAACATCTATTTCAAAGGAAGTGTGTGGTGTGAGCAGAGGTGTCTTCCCGCAATGGATGAGGAAGGTGTGGCTGGATGATCTGATGCCACCCAGTGGTTAAGGGTCCACAGTCTAACTTTTGGCTTTCTGTGTCTGCTCCTACCCCACCTCCCACATTGGTCTTTCCCTTTCCGTCAGAAATCAAGTTCCTGAGCTGCTTTCTCCACCAAGTGCTTTTTCCTGCAGTGCTTTCTGTTGGCTCCGGGTGCACATTGAGCTCCGACTGTGTGCCTTGCTACCCAGATGGGGGGCCAGGAAGGATGATGAGGACCCACTGAACCCTGCTACCCAGGAGCTCAGGACAAGCAGAGGACTTGCCTTACTGAGACATGCCAGCCAGCAAGGTACCTGGGGAAGCAGGTGGACTTCAGTTTGTGTAGGTCAAGGTTAGCTCCCGAATTGGAACCCCCCTGGACCCAGAGTAGGAGAGTCTGAGAGGCTTGGTCCTAGACTGCTGCCCAGGAGAAAGGGAAGGGTTGCAGGGAGGGATGGACACTGTGTGTAGAAAGGACAGATCCCATGGATGCACAGTGTGTGTGAAGGTCGGTTCCACAGCACAGGCCAGAGCCAGGTCTCCTGAGAGCTATTGCATGATTATATGCTCCCCCTGTGTGATGAAAAACATCAGTAATATAATAAAATTCATCAGCATTTGTACCTTTAAAATATCTGTTAAGTATTATATTTAAGTTTTCTTTAAAAAAATTTTGAGTGAAAACATCATGTCTTGGATATTGTTGAAAAATTATTAGGGTTGATGAGTCTTCCAGTTGCTTAGAATCTGTATTGTCCAGGAGCCACTCTTCTGTTAGCTGAATTCATGGAGGAAGCATCTTTCTTACTGAGCAGTCTGTGTGGCCTTGAGATCTAAATTGTACGAGGTAGGGTGGAGTCCCTTGCTGGGATCCAGCTGCAGATGACTTAGTCTTTCCCTTAAAATCACAAGAGCTGCCTCCGATTATGTGGCTGGGTCTTCCCTCGGGCACACTGAGAGTTTATGAACTGCCAATGCCCTGGCTTCCCACCCCTGTTAGACTGGAGTTCCTGGTTAGTGGGTGGAGGAGGGTGTGGCCACGGGTCCCGTGTGGCTTGGCACCGGCTCTGAAGGAAGCTTTCAGTGTGGTGTTCTCGTAGGCTAAACTGGCCTCTGATGTCAGGACCCGGTTGGGGGTTGGTGACCCACTGTGGCCACGCAGGCTTGCCATGAGGCTTTTCTGACCTAGACAGGGCCCTCTTCCTCCGGCACGTTTCAACTGCAGGACATTCAGCCTGTCCTTCGTCAGCACCTTCTGACCTGCAATGTCCTTAACTGAGCCACTGAACCATCTGGGGGTCCTGTTAGAACACGTGAGGCACTCAGGTGGTGGCTCGGGAAGTGCTAGGATGTCATTGAGTTAAGCCATAGTCCCCCAGCAGATTATGGGCTCCTCTGCCCTCGCCCGAGGCTTTGCGGCGTGATATCCTTCGGAAGAATAAAAGGAAGCAGAGGATGCGGGAAGAGGGCGGCAGGGCTCGGAGGTAGCTTGGCTCAGCCTGTGCCTTGACAAGGTTTGAAGCGTTGTGTGGAGTTGGCTTGGCTTGTGTGTGGACAGTGTCTTCCTATTGAAGCCAGTGTTTTCTGGATCTAGCCAGTGAGGTTGGTTTAGTGTCTTTGGAAGGACTTTTGCTGTGTCTCATGCCTTGGTGTTTTCAGCAGCAGGTGGACCCACTGGAAGAACCGTAGTCTTTCTTGTGCTTCTGGCCACTTTTTGGCGAAGGCTGCTGTGGTGGAGCTGAGGGCTTCTTGGGCTTGTGAACCGGAGAAGGACAGGAGTTGGGGTCAGGTGCCCTGGATCTGGATGCCACCGCTGACTTGGCTGAGTAGCCTGGGGACGTTTCTTAGAAGTTCTGAGGCTTAGAGTTATTGTGTGTAGAGAGAGTGACCAGGCTTGCCTGGGTTTGCTGTGAAGCACCTGTGGCAAAGCCTGGCTGCTGTCCACAGCAGCTTGGTCAGCACAGGAGCGGAGAGCTGGAAAGCACATGGTCTTTCTGTGAAGTGCAATGGGAGATGACAGACCATCAGCAGATGGATGTTAATGGTCAGCACGTGGTAGGCTGCTGGTTCTCAGCTGCCTACACTAGAGTCACCCACGGACCTTTGAAATTCTCTGTGAACATTCTACTGGAATGCTCCCTTGCTGAGCCTTAAGTGTTGGTGGCTTAAACCTTCCCAAAGTGGTTTTAGCAGGCAGTCAGAAGTGGAAACTCTGGGCCTACGACTCCTTCAGTGGGCAGAGTGGGCAGGAGGACAGTGTGCGGCCGCTGGCCTAGCAGGGAAGCCCCCATGGCATCCAGAGCCCTGGTGGGTAGTGCAAGGAGCAGACAGGCTCTGGGTGGGGAGGGTCCCGACCTACCCCGGGACAGCCAGTGGTATTCTCTCCAGGAAGATCAGGAAATGGCAATGTGGTTAATATTTAAGGATTTTGGCTTCACTCTTTGTGAAATGATGATACTCTGCTACCAGAGGATAATCTCCAGATCTGTTGTTCAGAGTATGAAGAGAACATATGAAAAGGATCTGGGCATTCCTTATCCATAGTTCCGTGTCATGACAACCCATATACATTCTGAATGTTATCTGCTTGAGATGAATGGATGCAGAATTCAATTCTGGTTATTTTTTAAAAACCATAGTTTTAGGAGAATGCATTTTATTTAAATAGGTCATATTTTGACCCAGATCCCCCACCCTTAAGATGTTACCTTATTTACTCTAATAAAATTTGATCTACATCATCATGCGTTTAGCAGGTAGCCCTTTCTCCTAGATACCTGCTGAAAGAAGGATGGTTATGTGATGTAAACATTCAGCACTCTGCACCCTGACCTGGGGAAGGCATTCAGGTGTGTGATGAACTGTACTTTTCACATAAGACGGTTTCCCATTTTGCATTGATGTGAGTCCTGATCACAAAAAAATATTGAATTCTTGATCTCTCAAGTGCATGCATAGTAATTAATGCTGGGTGTGACCACCACTGTACTGTGAGGACTTACCCTGTCCTCTGGGGGTCCCCACCCAGTGGGTGCTGGTGCCTGCATCTGAGCTATGCTCCTTAGGTGGACCCTGGCCTTTGTGTCCACCACATGTCCTCATCACTGCTTCAGGTAGAAGGTCTCTTAGGACTGGGAGCAGACACTGAATTTACACCTGATCAGCAAACTGAGGACTGGCTCTGGAGCACCGACAGCCTCTCCTGGCGTCTCCCAGGACTGCAGCCTGGGAGAGGGTGCAGGTGTCCTGGTGCTCTTGCTCAGTTCAGGCTGTGACAGGGGCACGAGCCGCGCTGTTGACATGTACAACCTGATGTGCCAGTGCTTGTCGATTAGGAATGTTCTGTCTCTGGGCCTCTCCCTGTCACAGCACACCTCCCTAGTTCCTCTGTGAGGTCAGCCTCGCCTGTCCTGCAGCTAGGAGGCAGAGTGCCCATCTCTCCATCCCTGGCCCTCCTTGGAGAGCTGTGACACACTTGGATTCGGTGAAATGCTCAAACAGTCAGAGCTGTTGAAGGACTGGGTTGGACCCTGTGTCCTTTCGGGACAGCCCTAAAGGCCTGCAGGCCACACTCTGCTCTTTCCAAGTCTTAGGGATAAAGACCTCTCTTGAATGGCTTGTGTTCCTAGGAACATTCTCCTGCCCAGTTCCAATTCTGCCAGCCCTGTCATGTTGCAGTGGTATAGTAGCATCTTGGTGAAAGAGTCACCAGTTCGTGCCTCTCAAAACGTATTTTGTATTTCTTGCCGTCGTCTGTGCACTTTGTGCAGTGTGTCATATTGTGCAGACCTGGGCTGTGGCCTTGAGCCAGCAAGGGCTGCATTCTGGTGAGGAAGATCAGCCACTTGTTTGCACCGGACATGCAGCGGCACATGCGAGCCTGGGCCTGCACCCTGTCTCTGGTGATGGGGCCAGACCATGCAAACAGTAAAGTGTGCCACATGTCATGAAGGGCAGGGAAGGGAGAAAATGGCCAGGCAGAAGGGACACTGACCCAGCACGGTAGAGCAGTCAAGGACTACCAGGAGATGTTTGGTTACCCTCTGAGCCACAAGGGCAGCTTGAACCAGGTTGCAGCATGGAGGCAGAGTAAAGTGCACAGCTCAGGGTATATTTAAATACCGGGTGGAGAGAAGTCGGGAACCAAGGCGAGGCCAAGATCTTGCTGTCTGGGTGAGCAGTTGTGAAGCCTGAGAAGGACTCAGCGAGCGAGGCTTGTGCCCTGCACATCTGGTCAGGCAGGCGGTCCCTGAGGTGCAGGGGGTGAGTGCTAGGGATGCCAGGAGGGGCCTTGTTGGCAGCTACGTGGACTCAAAGCTGTGGGACTCCCCTTGGGGATGACGTGCACAGAGAGAAGGGGTCACGGGTTAGTCCTGGCGTGCCAGTGTTAATGAGTTTACAAGCTGGGAGAAATCGAGGTGACTCAGAAATGGGGACCCAGAGATCCCAGAGCAGAAGCAGGGGTGGGGGATCTGGGTCAAATGGGTCCCAGGGTTCAGTGAGGTGAGGGTCGAGGGTTGGCCGGGGGCCTGTGGCTTCATGGGGCCTTCCTGCTGGAGAGGGGTTAAAGGTGCTGCAGGCCTCTGAGAGGACACGGCCAGCTTGACATTCTTTGTTTGAAAACTCCAGTTCCCCAGACAGCCAGGCAGGACAGCAGAATGGCTGAGAAAGAACCTGGATCCTGAGAGGTCAGGGGGAGAGCAGCAGAGAGGTTTTCAGTTAATGTGAAAACAGTTTCCCCATCTCCTCTCACCCCTGAAGCCAGTGGGATGTGGTCGCAGAGCAGTCCTGTTGCCGGGAGAGGGCACAGTGGTAGTGAGTACCCTAGAAAGCTGAGCGATGATCAGAACCATGGGTGGAAGGACTGCATTTTATCAGAGGAGGTGACAGGTGTAAAGGCACTTTGAGAGAGCATCGATGCAGAGAGCAGCGTGGCGCACACCCCACAGCCATGTCCTTGAGAGGCACGCGGTGGCTGTTGGGAAGGAGCTGTGCTGGAGGACTGGGTGCCAGCACGCGCTGGGGCCCTGTTCCTGGCTGACCCATCATCTGCATCTCATTTAAAGAGACGCCCCCCTCCCCACTTTGTGTAAATTCATACCCCCATCTGGCTTTTGAGTAAGAAGCATTTATTTTCAGAGGTCAGCACCCTGAAGCTAATGTGTGCTTTCCCCGTGCTGCAGTCTGGCTGTACTTCTGGGGGAAGTTTACTCTGAGACAGCGATAGGTCATCTGTCCCTTGGGATCTGCACATCTGGACTCAAGTCAGGTGGCTGCCACCCTCTGACATGGGCTAATGCTTCACAGAGCAGGTACCTGAGGCACCTGCCAGGGTGGCTGAGCTGTTGCCTAGCAACAAATTCATTCTGCATCTTTCAGGGACCACAGTAAGCCTAGCTCTGTCATTGGAAATGCTTCTTACTATCTCATTTCCACAACCTTAGTAACTATCTGGTACCTGATACCACCAGTCAGAGAAGCAGGGACAGGCACCCGGCAGGTTGGATGGGGGAAGTCCTTTTCCCATTGTCGTCCACCCTGCGGTAACTTTCAGAGGACTCGGATGGTTTTAATGTCAGTTTCTCAGGCTGCTCAAGGGTCTTCCCAATGCACTTCAGAGCCAGTGTCTGCACCCTTCATCTTGAGGTGTGGCAGAGATTTGGGTTCTGGAGGACTGCAGAAGCTAGGTGGCAGGGTGGCCATGTTTGAAAAAGCATGCGTCCTCTTCCAGCTGGGAGCTGAGGACAGGAATGCTAGAGGTGTTCCAAGGTCCTGGGTAGCTCCCTCTCTTGCTGCCGCTGTCATCGTTGGTGCCTGCCCCATCAGTCTCTGATCCACATCAGGCAAGCAGGCCAAGAGAAAAGGGACCTCACAGTGGGAGCCCCAGCTTAAGCTCCTTTACCACAATGCCCACTGCATGCTGGGTCTCTCCTGGAGTCCTGAGGATACAGAGGATGAGGGGAGCATAAGGGAGGGTGCAGGGGCTAAACACATTCTCAGGGAGGGAAGGACGCTCTTCCAGCCCCTGGGGGACATCTCTTTGTTTTCCTCTTAGGAAAGCAGAGTGGCTGAAGTTGGCCTTCCCTGCAGAGTGCGCCTCCTTCACTCATTTAGTGAGCACCGTGGCATCTGTTCTGCCTACCCAGCGCGTCTCTCAACGTCAGGGAAACGGAGTTAGCAAGAGCCCTGCCCTCATGCAGCTGCCTTACTCTGCAGCTTCAAACGCCGGCCCTCTGCACTGCTGCAGCCCAGCCTGCAGGAGGTGGAACCTATGGGGATGGCCTTGACTGAGGTCATTTTGGCCTCCAACAGTGGCTCAGTATTGGGTGCCCTAGGACCGCCCCTTGGCCCTGGCACTTCTGGGTTCCTTGTGTGCAGATGATCTTGATGGTCCAGCCCCATGGGGCTCCTAGGAGGACAGGCTTGGTTCCGTGTGGCCACTTTGTGTGTGCTAGTGTCTGCCAGTCGCTGCCTTGGCTGCTCTGAGGCACGCTGATTATGAGATACCTTGTCCCCCAGAGCACTCTGCCTCTTTCAGATGCTCAGAGAGGCCTCATCATTTCCAAGGTGAAAACAGATGCCCTCAGTGGACGCAGGCTGGAAGCTCCAGACTCTGTGTTCCCGCTTCATGGACATGGGGTGCCTCACTCCTCCATCTTCCCTCATTGTCCGTCTGTGCCTGGCAGGACAGCCCTTCCTGCTTAGTTCTCTGTCCTGCCTCTTTTGTGCCCTCCCCTGGGGCTTTCCCAAGTTCAGTCTGTGACAGCTGGAGATTAATGGAAGCCAGTCATGGAGAGACACTTCACACAAGCACTGTGTGTGTGTGTGTGCCTGCCACACAGGTCTGTGTGAGAGCAGTTTTAAGATTGCTTTACAGTTTTAAAACTGACTTGTAGATAAGGTTGACTTTTTTTAGTAGGACAACCTTATATGATGCTTGATGCTTATGGGTCTGAGGGTCAGCAGTCGGGCAGCTGTTGTGTTGGGGGCTTGGGCTGACCCAGATTCCAGAGGGGCTTCCGCCCTAGGGTGACTGCAGCCTGCCCTATCTTCCCTGCATCCCCAGCCCCTTCTCTCTGGGCCAGGTCTCTAGCTTGTGTGGAGACAACAAGATGCTGGGGGCAGCAAAGGCCACAGACCTGCAGTCCTGGGAGGGCCAGCTGGCTTGCTCCAAGGTGGAGGGGTGAAATTCCCTTCCCAAGGCCTGCTTGGCGGTGTGATGTATCCCTGCGCTGTGACCAGTTCTCCCCTGGTGGACGTTTGCTTTCAGTGTTTTTCTCTTATAAATAGTGCTGTGCTGAATTCCGTGCATACACATCTTTTGTTCTCATCTCACCTTTTTCTTTGGGGCTGATTTCATGGGGAGAATTGCAGGGTCTTGAGGCATCCTCCTGTGGGATCCCTACGGGGTCCTTGGCTTTCCCCCTCTTTTGTTTTTTGACTCTGCCACTGGAAGATTCCCATTCCCGACTGTAGGCCCTTCTCTGCCACAAGCAGGAAGGCAGGGTGATGAGAGGAGGACAGACAGACCTGAGCTCAAATCTGGCTCCATTTTGGTGGCCCTGTGTCCCGAGAAGTGGGCCTCTGGAGCCTAGTGTCCGCCTGCACTTGGTGTGGAGTGACCATGGTGTCCATCTCCTGGGAGAGAGGAGTGCACTGAGGTGAGATGTGTTTCGCTGGTAGAAATTTGGTGGATGCCAGTTTCACTTCCCTTTTTCCTGAGAGCACCACTGTCTGCAGTCTGGACACTGGTTGGGATTTCATGTCCACTCTTGTGTATTCTCTGACCCCTGCCGCAGCTCCACCTGTAGGGTCTGTCAGCCACCCCCTGGCCGCCTGGGGGTCACAGTGTCCCTGGGCCTCTGCACTACTTCCAGAGCTCGCCACTGTTTTTACTTGGCGCTGCTCGATAACATCTGGCCCCTGCCATCTGTCCTTGGTGGTAGGGTGGGTGGGCAGATGACTGGTTTGGCCAGAATGTGGAGAGTAAGTGTGCATTTGTCCCTCTGGTGGGAAATTTCATTCCTGACATGAATTTCTCTATAGTGCTCTTCCTACTGCACACTTGAGCAGCAAATCCTGTCCAGGTGTGGCTGGCTCAACGGGGGGACCAGAGTGGGGTGGACCCAGAGCCAGGAGGAGGTGGCCTCCGGTGCCAAAGGTACTTGGGTGGGTTCCATGTGTTTGCTATGTAGCATTGCCTGATCCTGCCGACTGGCCTCCTTTGCCTCTGCTGGTGAGGAGGAAACGGCCTCAGGGTGTGGTCCCAGACACATCTGCGTGAGTGCACCCACCTCACACCGACAGCTCGTCCTGAGACAGTGGGGAGTGAGTTGGGCAGCGGTTATATATTCTCTGAGGACAGTGGACACGGGGGAAGACCGAATGGGTGGGAGGCGTCTACAGTGAAAGTAAGGTGAAGTGAGGGGCCGTGAAGCCCTGGCTGGGCAGGGCTGTGTCTGGCGACTCTAGTCACAGGTATTGGTAGAATTGGTCACTTCTGCATGCTGTCTGGGTGGGCGAGGGGTGTGTGCTTGTCATCGGGCAGCCTGCTCATCACTGAAAGAGCAGGGCCTCTGGAGATTCTCTTCTTCCTGTGCACGAGGAGTGTTAATGGCCCTAGGTGGGCCACAGCTCCCCACTTCTGCATGCATACAGATGCCAAGGCCACGGTGCAGCCTGGAGCACACACCTGTTCCCTGGCAACAAGGCCACAGCCAGATGGCTTCGCCCCGAGTGCATCAGAGCACACGCCCTCCAGGGGCTGGCCCTGAAGTGCATGCTGCCTCTGCAGAACGTCCAGGGTTAGCAGGAGGGACTAGATGCAGTGGGGGTGGCTCCGTGTGCTCAGATTGGGGAGGAGAGGGGAGAGAAAAGAGGAAATGCCTGGCCAGCTCCAGATGGAAGGCCAGTGAGCACGGGCTCATCAGAGCAGCGTCAGTAGGGCCCAGCGTGGTCTTCAGGCCCGTGCATGAGCTGCCCATTCAGGCCTCTTCTGCCATGGGAGGGGTGGTCTGCTGGAGGTGTGGGGGGCCCAGTGATGCTACACAGTCAGGCTTTGCCCAGCAGGGCACAGAAGGTTGGAGGTGGGTGGCCATGGGTCCTGGGAAGGCAACTGAGTGAAACTGGTGTTTGCCAGTTAGTCTAGGATTTTCGTGAACTTCCTCATTGGGTCTTTGATGGGCCTCTCCAGCCAGGCTGCACCTGCTGGTTCCCATCAGTTACTTGTTTTGTACTGACTACAAAAGTCTTCTTATCAGGCAGGGCACCTTGGTGCATTCTGGATCCGAGTGGGCCTTCTGCCTCACACTCAAGCCTCCAGCCTAGGTCTTCTGACCCGGGTTAGCCTCTCATGTCTTCCCTTTCTTTCTTGATCTGTTTTTGTGGTGCTGGGATTTGAACCCAGGGCTCATGCATACCTCTGAGCTATATGCTCAGCCCCTCATTTCTTTTAAAGTATTTGTTGTTTCTGGTTTTTGCTCTTTTAAATCTACTTATAGGAATTTGAAATGAATCCAATATATTTGAAAATGTTATTTGGAATCAAGTTTCAGAAGAGTTTTAATTTGGGCAGTTGCTCAGGTAAAAACAAGACCCACTCTGCATTGAACATGGCAGCAGTGAACTTCCTGGCATTTTGGAACGGGCCCTCCAAAGGGCTGTCTCTGTGACTCACTGGGGTTGCCCTGCCATGTGGCATGCTGGCCTCACCTGCTGTTTGGTGATGGGTCTGCACTGCTGGCCCGCCCTCATCCTTTCCCTTTGTCCCTGAGTTGTTCCCCTCTGGTGGCCTCTCCCTGTCCCTGCATTTTGTTTTTCCTTGCTTAAGAGAAATGCAAATCCAAACCACTCTAAGGTTTCATCTCCCTCCAGTCAGAGTGGCAGCTATCAGGAATACAGATCACAAGAAGTGCTGGCGAGGATGTACGGAAGAGGCACACTCATACACTGCTGGTGGGACTGCAAATTGGTGCAGCCAATATGGAAAGCAGTATCTCCAGTATCTTTAGAAAACTGGGAATGGAACCCTCACTTGACCCAGCTATCCCACTCCTCGGTCTATACCCAAAGGACTTAAAATCAGCATCTTTAGTAAGGCAGCCACATCAGTGTTCATACCAGCTCAATTCACAATAGCTAAACTGTGGAAATAACCTAGATGCCCTTCAATAGATGAATGGATAAAGTAACTGTGTTATAAATACACAATGGAATATTACTTAGCATTAAAAGAGAATAAAATTACGGCATTTGCACATAAATGGATGGAGTTGGAGAATATCATGCTAATCAAAGTAAGCCATTGCCCAAAACCCAAAAGCCAAATGTTTTCTCTGGTAAATGGATGCTGATCTATAATTGGGGGGCGGGCATGAGAAAAATGGAGAATCTTTGATGGGGCCAAGGGGAGGGAGAGATGGGAAGGGGGTATGGGGGCAGGAAAGATGGTGGAATGAGAAGGACATCATTACCCTAGGTACATGTATGACTGCACATATGGTGTGACGCTACATCGTGTGCAGCCAGAGAAATGTAAAGTTGTGCTACAATTGTGTACAACACATCAAAATGCATTCTGCTGTCATATGTACTTAATTAAACTAATTAATAAAAAAAACTAAAAATAAAAATTGAAAATAAAAGGACCTAAACTTCCCAGGTGCCTCACCTGGCTGGGTCTAGCCTACCTCTCACTGCTTCTCAGGTTGAACTCCTAACTCTCTCCCTCTTCCACTGGAGATATCCAGCCCCACAGGGGTTGCTCAGAAGTCGAAGCAGACCCCAAGCCAGAATGTACTTTTGTGTAAAAGTGAAAATCTAATTTTCCTGGTTTTCAAGTTTTTGAGTAGATTTTTACAATAATAAGTGTGAGCTGAGCCATGATCACTGGTGGACTGAAACGTGTCATTTGTCAAAGGCAAGGACAGGGTGCTGGTGTGGTGGATCCACAGCATTGGTGTCATGGGTCAGGCACCCCCAGCTGGTCCTGGGGGATGGTGGGGAGACAGTCTCTGTGTGTGCACAGCACCTGAGCAGGAGCCTGGGACAGGAGGGAGACCACGGGGAGGAGGGGTGTCCAGCAGCGGCTGTGTAGGTGGCTCTTAGGAGGGGCAGCGGGAGGTCACCGGGAGCCAGAAGAGACTGCACAGCAGCACAGCGGCGTGCCCTCGGATCTCTGCCCTGGGTGTGCCGCTTCCCAGTCCCATGTGTGGGGCTGAAAGGAGCCTTCTGCCCAGATGCCCTTAAGGCATGTCTGGTGCCACTCTGGCTGTGCCCCACTGCGTGCTGCGCATTCAAGGAGCCTTGTTTGCGGAAGCCATGCTGTGGTCTTTCATGGAAATAAAGGACAGCACTTCCCCCAGACCAAAGGACTTGCTTGCTGTGACTTGGATCAGAGGAGTGCTTGCACGTGACATAGAGACAAGGGTCTCCTCAGAGCTTCCCCAGACCAAGCTAGCTCGGTGCTGTGGCTCTAATCACATCAGCACTTGCCCAGGACGCAGAGACAACTTGTCGGCTCAGGGCTCTGAGCTGTCCCACAGGCACGCTCCTGGTGGCCCTGCTGGCCTTCAGCAGGCAAGATGTGTCACATTACACCAGAGCACTCACCCAGGCACAGGTACGAATAGGATGAGAGTGAGCTGGGGGATGACACCAGCTCAGTGCCACGCAGTCCTTCCACAGCCCCTGTCCCCATCCTGCCATGGGGTCAGAGGGTTTCTTTGCAGGCACCATGTCTTCTGGCTCTGTCAGTACTGAGAGGAAGCAGCAGGAGGGAGGGGCCAGGCAAAGGTCCAGAGCCGGGCTCAGGATCTGCAGGAGCTGGGTTGATGTGTGACCGTGTTGAGGCTACATGAACTCTCCAAGGACGTGAATGACAGCACAAGAATGCCCAGGGGACAAAGTGTGCTGTGGTTGTAGCGGACCCTGACCTCACACCACAGATTGAGATGGACCCTGACCTCACACCACAGATTGAGTCCTAGAAAGGAGTGAACCATCATTTCGCTTCCCTGCTTTAAGGTGGTTACTAAAGATGGCAAATCAAGGTGCATCATATAGCATGCAGTTGGAACTTAGATTTCTTCTTTCTGTACTTAACAAAAAGCTCATCGCTGTGGTTTAGCTGAAGAACTGCAGGTAGCACCAGGATGGCTCATAAGCAAGATGCTACCCTGTTGTGTTTTCTAGCCAGAGATACTGATGGAAGAGAGATGCTGTTTAGTGCCAGCATGGCACTTGGTGAGCCCTGGCATTGTGGGTCTCAGCTTCCCGTTTCAGCGCGGTGTGGATCGTGCCTTCCCTTCTAAGTTCTGCATGTCGAGTCAGTTCCACAGATCAGGGCTGCTGCTCCCAGACCTCACAGATCATCAGTGCCTGACCCATGTCTCCTCTAAACCCACGCTGGTGCTGCCTGTCCAGAGGCCTCTCTTAAGTGTGTTCGTTTTACATCTTATTTAATCTTTTCAGATTCTAAAGAAGATTGAGGGCACTTTAGGCACTTTGGGGACTGAGGTTTAGGACCTTGAATAATCATTTGCCAAGGCTGCATAGCTAGTAAGTGGCACCCAGAATTCTCCTTGCTTCCCTCACAGCCACATGGACCCCCTTGGCAGCTGCCCCAGACTCCCTTTTTGGGCCGACAAAACAGCTTGCTCCTAGCCCTCTCTAGCCAGTGTTTGCCGTGAAGACTGTTCGTGCGTGAAAATTGTGTTGATTGGATATTTTTGTAGGAGGGTGTTCTGTTGCTTCAGCCTGGGCAGAGTAGAGCCCCAAGCTTGTCAACACAAGTCTGCAGGTCAGCTGTTCACAGGAGGTGTGGCAGTTTTGTCCTGGTTTGTGTGGGGTGTTAATTCCGACGGGGCAGTGCTGGGGCAGTGCACTACGCTGTGCAGGCCCCATGTTGTAGACTGGTATGTGCCATCTCTGCTTCAGCCCAGGCTGGTAGATCAACCTTTTCTCTGCTTTCACAGGAACACAAATGGGTCACTGTCCAGAAAGCCAGCGGTTTGAGGTCTAGCCAGTGTCACTGTTCTTTTCACAGTATCAAATAGAGTTGCTCATGTGGCATGCAGGTGGACGCCTGGATCGACACTGATTTTTTCTTTAGGTGCCAACGTGCTTGATTTGCTAGAGATGAAGCTGGTGGAGCCTGTGCCTGGGCAAGGCCTTTCCTTAGGCCCAATTACCCAGCCACCCAGCCACTGGCACAGGGGACATGCTTATGTGTGGGAGACCAACCTTGCACGCGACTGAGTTGCTCTCCGCGGCTGGGTGCTGAGGCGCTCAGTCGCAGAAATGTGACAAGCTTTCCCCACCCTTCTTGGGTTCGAGGGTCAGTGTCTCGTGCATGGGTGTGTCTTGCTACAGCCCCATGGGGGAAGCTACGCTCCCCTGTTCCTTTGTGATATCACCCCTTGCCCTGTTTAGAATAGAATCTTCCAGGGAAGTGCCTTGTGTGTGTCCCCTTCTCTTACTGTGCCCTTGGGTGTGGCCTGCCCAGGTGTCAGTCAACCTGCTGACAGTGGACATCATGAAGATAGACTCAGCCCCCTGAAACCTGACCCCTGGCCTCATTTGAATAGCTTCTCCTCAATAAAAGGGCTCAGCACGTGCTCTCACGCCCTCTCTCTTCCTGCAGACCCTTAAGGTCAGAGGAGCCGTCACAGTGACCCCAAAGAAAAAGGTATTTGTGTCTCTTGTGGGGTTACTTTGCGCAGCCCAGTCAGCCCAGTTAGCCCAGTTCAACTGGAGTGACCCCTGAGCCTTTTAGTCGCAAATAGAAACCCTGCAACTTATGCCCTCTGAGTGCTTTATCCTCTGGAGGTATCTGAAATCTGCCTACAGTTGGTTGTAGAATTGAGCCAATCTTTCTAATAGTTTGGGGTCCCTGGAGCAGGCTTGGGAAGAGAGCCTGGCACCCCACCACTTTATAAAATGGTTGTAAGAGAAGCCTCCAGTGGAGGCAGCCAGGCCAGGCAGGAGGGGTGCCAGTCAGGAGGACCGGAAAGGCAGAGTTGTAGCACTGCTGTATCTCTCCTTGGTGGGAGCTGGCCATCTCCTGACCTGTTCCCGGCCAGGTGTGCTGCATATCTGGGGAGCAAAGGGCCTGGATTAAGGATGCTCCACTGAGTTGGCCGGGGGGCGGAAGGCACACTTCTCTGGCTCAAGCAGGCAAGCAGTGACCTGGAGGAGGGGCAGCACCCCCACCCCCCATGGCCTGAGAGGCCATGTGGAATGGGGTATTAGCGTGTCAGGACGGTGGCCTGCCACTTGCCTGCATCTCACTGCCAGTGCAGGACTCCTCTGGACCCTTCTGGGGCTTGTCACTAGGGCCTGGAGTCCTGTCTTGGAAGTGACTTGGGAGGCTGGTAGGGGACAGAACCTGGGTGAGGTTCGGCTTCAGCTGTGTCTCTGGTGTTCGCAGTGTGAGCAGGGAGGGCGGCAGGGAGGGCGGCTTCTCCGAGCCTGGAATGTTGATGCAGAGTGGACGGGCTGCACTCCCTGCTCCACTCACGACTTTCTGCCTGTCTGATTGTGAGTCTCAGGGAAGCACTGTCTCAGAACCAGAGGGACGAGGGGGAGAAGGCCGCTCGCTCGGCGTCCTGTGGGGGAGAGCCCACCTTAGAGTGCCTCCTGTCTGGGCTTGTCTGTCTTCACAGCACGCCTGAGGCCCACAGAGGAGTCAGTGGTGTTCACAGAGGGTCAGGGCTCATCGGGGCTTCACCGTAGCAAGGTCGGGGTGGGTTGTGTGTGGGCCAGGCCTGGCTGGGGCGGCTTTGGCTGACCAGTTAATGAAGAAGAACCAGAGACACACGTGAGAGAGGCCATTCCCACCTCACAGGTCCTGGCTTCAGTGCGTTGGAATATTGGCAGAGCGTGCAGAGCGTGTGACTGCACAGTCGGTGCTGTGTCTGCAACGTGGTTCTGTCTCTGCCACTTGTTACAGTTTTAGTGCTGCCCCTCTGTGGGGAGGGTCAGGGCGTTCCCGAGTCAGTCTCCCACTTCTGTTCCTGCCTCCTGCTATGAACTGTTCCCACTGAGCACCGTTTCTGGTCTTCGTTTCTTAGTGGAAGAACAGAGATGCTTGTGTGGGCTTGGGTGTGGACACCTGTGTTTCCATGCCTGCCCTGCCCCGGGCCTGAGCTGCTGTTCCAACTTCAAGCAGGTGGGAAGCTGCGGTGGCTGGCCTTCACCACAGCTTTCTGGAGCATTCCCAGAAACGCACACTGAGGGCGAGAATGGGCTGGCGGCAGCGAGGCTCCTGGGGCCAGGCTTTGGTGGGTACCTGCCCTACGAGGAGCAGCATGTCCTTTTTGGGAAATTGGTGATTCTTTCTTCCTGTGACTCTCCTTTGTCACCACGGTGCTCACTCTGCTGCCTTTCATATTCTTTTTGCTTCCTGGGTGATCCAGACTCACCGCTTAAGGAATTGCTCAGAGCATGAAGTGCACTTCAGAGAGCTTCCGAAGCTCAGTGTGGGCATAACGGTTTCGCCTAATACACGGGCTGTTGTTTTGACCACTGCTTGTGCTTATGCTCTGGTCGTCAAAGCACATGCACACGGGGTGAAAACGGCATCCTGTGAGCCTGGTGTAGACCTTCAGAGTGCCCGCCACAGTGTGGGAGGAGAACAAACCTGTGAGCCTGGTGTACACCTTCAGAGTGCCCGCCACAGTGTAGGAGAACAAACCTGTGAGCCTGGTGTAGACCTTCAGAGTGCCCACCACAGTGTAGGAGGAGAACAAACCTGTGAGCATGGTGTAGACCTTCAGAGTGCCCGCCACAGTGTAGCAGAACAAACCTGTGAGCCTGGTGTAGACCTTCAGAGTGCCTGCCACAGTGTGGGAGAACAAACCTGTGAGCATGGTGTAGACCTTCAGAGTGCCCGCCACAGTGTAGCAGAACAAACCTGTGAGCATGGTGTAGACCTTCAGAGTGCCCGCCACAGTGTAGCAGAACAAACCTGTGAGCCTGGTGTAGACCTTCAGAGTGCCCACCACAGTGTGGGAGGAGAACAAACCTGTGAGCCTGGTGTAGACCTTCAGAGTGCCCGCCACAGTGTAGCAGAACAAACCTGTGAGCCTGGTGTAGACCTTCAGAGTGCCCGCCACAGTGTGGGAGGAGAACAAACCTGTGAGCCTGGTGTAGACCTTCAGAGTGCCCGCCACAGTGTGGGAGGAGAACAAACCTGTGAGCCTGGTGTAGACCTTCAGAGTGCCCGCCACAGTGTAGGAGAACAAACCTGTGAGCCTGGTGTAGACCTTCAGAGTGCCCGCCACAGTGTAGGAGAACAAACCTGTGAGCCTGGTGTAGACCTTCAGAGTGCCTGCCACAGTGTAGGAGAACAAACCTGTGAGCCTGGTGTAGACCTTCAGAGTGCCCGCCACAGTGTGGGAGGAGAACAAACCTGTGAGCCTGGTGTAGACCTTCAGAGTGCCTGCCACAGTGTGGGAGAACAAACCTGTGAGCCTGGTGTAGACCTTCAGAGTGCCCTCCACAGTGTGGGAGAACAAACCTGTGAGCCTGGTGTAGACCTTCAGAGTGCCCGCCACAGTGTAGGAGAACAAACCTGTGAGCCTGGTGTAGACCTTCAGAGTGCCCGCCACAGTGTAGGAGAACAAACCTGTGAGCCTGGTGTAGACCTTCAGAGTGCCCGCCACAGTGTAGGAGGAGAACAAACCTGTGAGCCTGGTGTAGACCTTCAGAGTGCCCGCCACAGTGTAGGAGAACAAACCTGTGAGCCTGGTGTAGACCTTCAGAGTGCCCGCCACAGTGTAGGAGAACAAACCTGTGAGCCTGGTGTAGAACTTCAGAGTGCCCACCACAGTGTGGGAGGAGAACAAACCTGTGAGCCTGGTGTAGACCTTCAGAGTGCCCGCCACAGTGTAGGAGAACAAACCTGTGAGCCTGGTGTAGACCTTCAGAGTGCCCGCCACAGTGTAGGAGAACAAACCTGTGAGCCTGGTGTAGACCTTCAGAGTGCCCACCACAGTGTGGGAGGAGAACAAACCTGTGAGCCTGGTGTAGACCTTCAGAGTGCCCGCCACAGTGTAGGAGAACAAACCTGTGAGCCTGGTGTAGACCTTCAGAGTGCCCGCCACAGTGTAGGAGAACAAACCTGTGAGCATGGTGTAGACCTTCAGAGTGCCCGCCACAGTGTAGGAGAACAAACCTGTGAGCCTGGTGTAGACCTTCAGAGTGCCCGCCACAGTGTGGGAGAACAAACCTGTGAGCCTGGTGTAGACCCTCAGAGTGCCCGCCACAGTGTAGGAGAACAAACCTGTGAGCCTGGTGTAGACCTTCAGAGTGCCCACCACAGTGTGGGAGGAGAACAAACCTGTGAGCCTGGTGTAGACCTTCAGAGTGCCCGCCACAGTGTGGGAGGAGAACAAACCTGTGAGCATGGTGTAGACCTTCAGAGTGCCCGCCACAGTGTAGGAGAA
Source organism: Urocitellus parryii (assembly GCF_045843805.1). NCBI lineage: Eukaryota > Metazoa > Chordata > Mammalia > Rodentia > Sciuridae > Urocitellus > Urocitellus parryii. The sequence goes on along the minus strand of NC_135542.1, from coordinate 33,124,782 downwards.
CAAACCTGTGAGCCTGGTGTAGACCTTCAGAGTGCCCGCCACAGTGTGGGAGGAGAACAAACCTGTGAGCCTGGTGTAGACCTTCAGAGTGCCCGCCACAGTGTAGGAGAACAAACCTGTGAGCCTGGTGTAGACCTTCAGAGTGCCTGCCACAGTGTGGGAGGAGAGCAAACCTGTGAGCATGGTGTAGACCTTCAGAGTGCCCGCCACAGTGTAGGAGAACAAACCTGTGAGCCTGGTGTAGACCTTCAGAGTGCCCACCACAGTGTAGGAGAACAAACCTGTGAGCCTGGTGTAGACCTTCAGAGTGCCCGCCACAGTGTAGGAGAACAAACCTGTGAGCCTGGTGTAGACCTTCAGAGTGCCCGCCACAGTGTAGGAGAACAAACCTGTGAGCCTGGTGTAGACCTTCAGAGTGCCCGCCACAGTGTGGGAGGAGAACAAACCTGTGAGCATGGTGTAGACCTTTAGAGTGCCCGCCACAGTGTGGGAAGAGAGCAAACCTGTGAGCCTGGTGTAGACCTTCAGAGTGCCCGCCACAGTGTAGGAGAACAAACCTGTGAGCCTGGTGTAGACCTTCAGAGTGCCCGCCACAGTGTAGGAGAACAAACCTGTGAGCCTGGTGTAGACCTTCAGAGTGCCCGCCACAGTGTGGGAGGAGAACAAACCTGTGAGCATGGTGTAGACCTTCAGAGTGCCCGCCACAGTGTGGGAAGAGAGCAAACCTGTGAGCCTGGTGTAGACCTTCAGAGTGCCCGCCACAGTGTAGGAGAACAAACCTGTGAGCCTGGTGTAGACCTTCAGAGTGCCCGCCACAGTGTAGGAGAACAAACCTGTGAGCCTGGTGTAGACCTTCAGAGTGCCCGCCACAGTGTGGGAGGAGAACAAACCTGTGAGCATGGTGTAGACCTTCAGAGTGCCCGCCACAGTGTAGGAGAACAAACCTGTGAGCCTGGTGTAGACCTTCAGAGTGCCCGCCACAGTGTGGGAGGAGAACAAACCTGTGAGCATGGTGTAGACCTTCAGAGTGCCTGCCACAGTGTAGGAGAACAAACCTGTGAGCCTGCTGTAGACCTTCAGAGTGCCTGCCACAGTGTGGGAGGAGAACAAACCTGTGAGCCTGGTGTAGACCTTCAGAGTGCCCGCCACAGTGTGGGAGGAGAACAAGCCTGTGAGCCTGGTGTAGACCTTCAGAGTGCCTGCCACAGTGTGGGAGGAGAACAAACCTGTGAGCCTGGTGTAGACCTTCAGAGTGCCCGCCACAGTGTGGGAGGATAATAAACCTGTGAGCATGGTGTAGACCTTCAGAGTGCCTGCCACAGTGTGGGAGGAGAACAAACCTGTGAGCCTGGTGTAGACCTTCAGAGTGCCCGCCACAGTGTGGGAGGAGAACAAACCTGTGAGCATGGTGTAGACCTTCAGAGTGCCCGCCACAGTGTGGGAGAACAAACCTGTGAGCATGGTGTAGACCTTCAGAGTGCCCGCCACAGTGTAGGAGAACAAACCTGTGAGCCTGGTGTAGACCTTCAGAGTGCCCGCCACAGTGTAGGAGAACAAACCTGTGAGCCTGGTGTAGACCTTCAGAGTGCCCGCCACAGTGTGGGAGGAGAACAAACCTGTGAGCATGGTGTAGACCTTCAGAGTGCCCGCCACAGTGTGGGAGGAGAACAAACCTGTGAGCCTGGTGTAGACCTTCAGAGTGCCCGCCACAGTGTGGGAGAACAAACCTGTGAGCCTGGTGTAGACCTTCAGAGTGCCCACCACAGTGTGGGAGGAGAACAAACCTGTGAGCATGGTGTAGACCTTCAGAGTGCCCGCCACAGTGTAGGAGAACAAACCTGTGAGCCTGGTGTAGACCTTCAGAGTGCCCGCCACAGTGTAGGAGAACAAACCTGTGAGCCTGGTGTAGACCTTCAGAGTGCCTGCCACAGTGTGGGAGAACAAACCTGTGAGCCTGGTGTAGACCTTCAGAGTGCCCGCCACAGTGTGGGAGGAGAACAAACCTGTGAGCATGGTGTAGACCTTCAGAGTGCCCGCCACAGTGTGGGAGAACAAACCTGTGAGCCTGGTGTAGACCTTCAGAGTGCCTGCCACAGTGTGGGAGGAGAGCAAACCTGTGAGCATGGTGTAGACCTTCAGAGTGCCCGCCACAGTGTAGGAGAACAAACCTGTGAGCCTGGTGTAGACCTTCAGAGTGCCCGCCACAGTGTAGGAGAACAAACCTGTGAGCCTGGTGTAGACCTTCAGAGTGCCCGCCACAGTGTGGGAGGAGAACAAACCTGTGAGCATGGTGTAGACCTTCAGAGTGCCCGCCACAGTGTAGGAGGAGAACAAACCTGTGAGCATGGTGTAGACCTTCAGAGTGCCCGCCACAGTGTGGGAGGAGAACAAACCTGTGAGCCTGGTGTAGACCTTCAGAGTGCCCGCCACAGTGTGGGAGGAGAACAAACCTGTGAGCCTGGTGTAGACCTTCAGAGTGCCCGCCACAGTGTAGGAGAACAAACCTGTGAGCCTGGTGTAGAACTTCAGAGTGCCCGCCACAGTGTAGGAGAACAAACCTGTGAGCATGGTGTAGACCTTCAGAGTGCCCACCACAGTGTGGGAGGAGAACAAACCTGTGAGCCTGGTGTAGACCTTCAGAGTGCCCGCCACAGTGTAGGAGAACAAACCTGTGAGCATGGTGTACACCTTCAGAGTGCCCGCCACAGTGTAGGAGAACAAACCTGTGAGCATGGTGTAGACCTTCAGAGTGCCCACCACAGTGTGGGAGGAGAACAAACCTGTGAGCCTGGTGTAGACCTTCAGAGTGCCCGCCACAGTGTAGGAGAACAAACCTGTGAGCATGGTGTAGACCTTCAGAGTGCCCACCACAGTGTGGGAGGAGAACAAACCTGTGAGCATGGTGTACACCTTCAGAGTGCCCGCCACAGTGTAGGAGAACAAACCTGTGAGCCTGGTGTAGACCTTCAGAGTGCCCACCACAGTGTGGGAGGAGAACAAACCTGTGAGCCTGGTGTAGACCTTCAGAGTGCCCACCACAGTGTGGGAGAACAAACCTGTGAGCCTGGTGTAGACCTTCAGAGTGCCCACCACAGTGTAGGAGAACAAACCTGTGAGCCTGGTGTAGACCTTCAGAGTGCCCACCACAGTGTGGGAGAACAAACCTGTGAGCCTGGTGTAGACCTTCAGAGTGCCCACCACAGTGTGGGAGAACAAACCTGTGAGCCTGGTGTAGACCTTCAGAGTGCCCACCACAGTGTAGGAGAACAAACCTGTGAGCATGGTGTAGACCTTCAGAGTGCCCGCCACAGTGTAGGAGAACAAACCTGTGAGCCTGGTGTAGACCTTCAGAGTGCCCGCCACAGTGTGGGAGGAGAACAAACCTGTGAGCCTGGTGTAGACCTTCAGAGTGCCCGCCACAGTGTGGGAGGAGAACAAACCTGTGAGCATGGTGTAGACCTTCAGAGTGCCCGCCACAGTGTGGGAGAACAAACCTGTGAGCCTGGTGTAGACCTTCAGAGTGCCCGCCACAGTGTGGGAGAACAAACCTGTGAGCCTGGTGTAGACCTTCAGAGTGCCTGCCACAGTGTGGGAGGAGAGCAAACCTGTGAGCATGGTGTAGACCTTCAGAGTGCCCGCCACAGTGTAGGAGAACAAACCTGTGAGCCTGGTGTAGACCTTCAGAGTGCCCGCCACAGTGTAGGAGAACAAACCTGTGAGCCTGGTGTAGACCTTCAGAGTGCCCACCACAGTGTGGGAGGAGAACAAACCTGTGAGCCTGGTGTAGACCTTCAGAGTGCCCGCCACAGTGTAGGAGAACAAACCTGTGAGCCTGGTGTAGACCTTCAGAGTGCCCGCCACAGTGTGGGAGGAGAACAAACCTGTGAGCATGGTGTAGACCTTCAGAGTGCCTGCCACAGTGTAGGAGAACAAACCTGTGAGCCTGGTGTAGACCTTCAGAGTGCCTGCCACAGTGTGGGAGGAGAACAAACCTGTGAGCCTGGTGTAGACCTTCAGAGTGCCCGCCACAGTGTGGGAGGAGAAGAAACCTGTGAGCATGGTGTAGACCTTCAGAGTGCCCGCCACAGTGTGGGAGGAGAACAAACCTGTGAGCCTGGTGTAGACCTTCAGAGTGCCCGCCACAGTGTGGGAGGAGAACAAACCTGTGAGCATGGTGTAGACCTTCAGAGTGCCCGCCACAGTGTGGGAGAACAAACCTGTGAGCCTGGTGTAGACCTTCAGAGTGCCCACCACAGTGTGGGAGAACAAACCTGTGAGCATGGTGTAGACCTTCAGAGTGCCCGCCACAGTGTAGGAGGAGAACAAACCTGTGAGCATGGTGTAGACCTTCAGAGTGCCCGCCACAGTGTAGGAGAACAAACCTGTGAGCCTGGTGTAGACCTTCAGAGTGCCCGCCACAGTGTGGGAGGAGAACAAACCTGTGAGCCTGGTGTAGACCTTCAGAGTGCCCACCACAGTGTAGGAGAACAAACCTGTGAGCCTGGTGTAGACCTTCAGAGTGCCCGCCACAGTGTGGGAGGAGAACAAACCTGTGAGCCTGGTGTAGACCTTCAGAGTGCCCGCCACAGTGTAGGAGAACAAACCTGTGAGCCTGGTGTAGACCTTCAGAGTGCCCGCCACAGTGTGGGAGGAGAACAAACCTGTGAGCATGGTGTAGACCTTCAGAGTGCCCGCCACAGTGTGGGAGGAGAACAAACCTGTGAGCCTGGTGTAGACCTTCAGAGTGCCCGCCACAGTGTGGGAGAACAAACCTGTGAGCCTGGTGTAGACCTTCAGAGTGCCCGCCACAGTGTAGGAGAACAAACCTGTGAGCCTGGTGTAGACCTTCAGAGTGCCCGCCACAGTGTAGGAGGAGAACAAACCTGTGAGCCTGGTGTAGACCTTGAGAGTGCCCGCCACAGTGTGGGAGAACAAACCTGTGAGCCTGGTGTAGACCTTCAGAGTGCCCGCCACAGTGTAGGAGAACAAACCTGTGAGCCTGGTGTAGACCTTCAGAGTGCCCGCCACAGTGTGGGAGAACAAACCTGTGAGCCTGGTGTAGACCTTCAGAGTGCCCGCCACAGTGTAGGAGAACAAACCTGTGAGCCTGGTGTAGACCTTCAGAGTGCCCGCCACAGTGTAGGAGAACAAACCTGTGAGCCTGGTGTAGACCTTCAGAGTGCCCGCCACAGTGTGGGAGGAGAACAAACCTGTGAGCATGGTGTAGACCTTCAGAGTGCCCGCCACAGTGTGGGAGGAGAACAAACCTGTGAGCCTGGTGTAGACCTTCAGAGTGCCCGCCACAGTGTGGGAGAACAAACCTGTGAGCCTGGTGTAGACCTTCAGAGTGCCTGCCACAGTGTGGGAGGAGAACAAACCTGTGAGCATGGTGTAGACCTTCAGAGTGCCCGCCACAGTGTAGGAGAACAAACCTGTGAGCCTGGTGTAGACCTTCAGAGTGCCCGCCACAGTGTGGGAGGAGAACAAGCCTGTGACCCTGGTGTAGACCTTCAGAGTGCCCGCCACAGTGTAGGAGAACAAACCTGTGAGCCTGGTGTAGACCCTCAGAGTGCCCGCCACAGTGTGGGAGGAGAACAAGCCTGTGAGCCTGGTGTAGACCTTCAGATTGCCCGCCACAGTGTGGGAGGAGAACAAGCCTGTGAGCCTGGTGTAGACCTTCAGAGTGCCTGCCACAGTGTAGGAGAACAAACCTGTGAGCCTGGTGTAGACCTTCAGAGTGCCCGCCACAGTGTGGGAGGAGAACAAACCTGTGAGCATGGTGTAGACCTTCAGAGTGCCTGCCACAGTGTGGGAGGAGAACAAACCTGTGAGCATGGTGTAGACCTTCAGAGTGCCCGCCACAGTGTGGGAGGAGAACAAACCTGTGAGCATGGTGTAGACCTTCAGAGTGCCCGCCACAGTGTGGGAGGAGAACAAACCTGTGAGCATGGTGTAGACCTTCAGAGAGCCCGCCACAGTGTAGGAGAACAAACCCAAACCTGTGAGCCTGGTGTAGACCTTCAGAGTGCCCGCCACAGTGTAGGAGAACAAACCTGTGAGCCTGGTGTAGACCTTCAGAGTGCCCGCCACAGTGTAGGAGAACAAACCTGTGAGCCTGGTGTAGACCTTCAGAGTGCCCGCCACAGTGTGGGAGGAGAACAAACCTGTGAGCATGGTGTAGACCTTTAGAGTGCCCGCCACAGTGTGGGAAGAGAGCAAACCTGTGAGCCTGGTGTAGACCTTCAGAGTGCCCGCCACAGTGTAGGAGAACAAACCTGTGAGCCTGGTGTAGACCTTCAGAGTGCCCGCCACAGTGTAGGAGAACAAACCTGTGAGCCTGGTGTAGACCTTCAGAGTGCCCGCCACAGTGTGGGAGGAGAACAAACCTGTGAGCATGGTGTAGACCTTCAGAGTGCCCGCCACAGTGTGGGAAGAGAGCAAACCTGTGAGCCTGGTGTAGACCTTCAGAGTGCCCGCCACAGTGTAGGAGAACAAACCTGTGAGCCTGGTGTAGACCTTCAGAGTGCCCGCCACAGTGTAGGAGAACAAACCTGTGAGCCTGGTGTAGACCTTCAGAGTGCCCGCCACAGTGTGGGAGGAGAACAAACCTGTGAGCATGGTGTAGACCTTCAGAGTGCCCGCCACAGTGTAGGAGAACAAACCTGTGAGCATGGTGTAGACCTTCAGAGTGCCTGCCACAGTGTAGGAGAACAAACCTGTGAGCCTGCTGTAGACCTTCAGAGTGCCTGCCACAGTGTAGGAGAACAAACCTGTGAGCCTGCTGTAGACCTTCAGAGTGCCTGCCACAGTGTGGGAGGAGAACAAGCCTGTGAGCCTGGTGTAGACCTTCAGAGTGCCCGCCACAGTGTGGGAGGAGAACAAACCTGTGAGCCTGGTGTAGACCTTCAGAGTGCCCGCCACAGTGTGGGAGGATAATAAACCTGTGAGCATGGTGTAGACCTTCAGAGTGCCTGCCACAGTGTGGGAGGAGAACAAACCTGTGAGCCTGGTGTAGACCTTCAGAGTGCCCGCCACAGTGTGGGAGGAGAACAAACCTGTGAGCATGGTGTAGACCTTCAGAGTGCCCGCCACAGTGTGGGAGAACAAACCTGTGAGCCTGGTGTAGACCTTCAGAGTGCCCGCCACAGTGTAGGAGAACAAACCTGTGAGCCTGGTGTAGACCTTCAGAGTGCCCGCCACAGTGTAGGAGAACAAACCTGTGAGCCTGGTGTAGACCTTCAGAGTGCCCGCCACAGTGTGGGAGGAGAACAAACCTGTGAGCATGGTGTAGACCTTCAGAGTGCCCGCCACAGTGTGGGAGGAGAACAAACCTGTGAGCCTGGTGTAGACCTTCAGAGTGCCCGCCACAGTGTGGGAGAACAAACCTGTGAGCCTGGTGTAGACCTTCAGAGTGCCCACCACAGTGTGGGAGGAGAACAAACCTGTGAGCATGGTGTAGACCTTCAGAGTGCCCGCCACAGTGTAGGAGAACAAACCTGTGAGCCTGGTGTAGACTTTCAGAGTGCCCGCCACAGTGTAGGAGAACAAACCTGTGAGCCTGGTGTAGACCTTCAGAGTGCCTGCCACAGTGTGGGAGAACAAACCTGTGAGCCTGGTGTAGACCTTCAGAGTGCCCGCCACAGTGTGGGAGGAGAACAAACCTGTGAGCATGGTGTAGACCTTCAGAGTGCCCGCCACAGTGTGGGAGAACAAACCTGTGAGCCTGGTGTAGACCTTCAGATTGCCTGCCACAGTGTGGGAGGAGAGCAAACCTGTGAGCATGGTGTAGACCTTCAGAGTGCCCGCCACAGTGTAGGAGAACAAACCTGTGAGCCTGGTGTAGACCTTCAGAGTGCCCGCCACAGTGTAGGAGAACAAACCTGTGAGCCTGGTGTAGACCTTCAGAGTGCCCGCCACAGTGTAGGAGAACAAACCTGTGAGCCTGGTGTAGAACTTCAGAGTGCCCGCCACAGTGTAGGAGAACAAACCTGTGAGCATGGTGTAGACCTTCAGAGTGCCCACCACAGTGTGGGAGGAGAACAAACCTGTGAGCCTGGTGTAGACCTTCAGAGTGCCCGCCACAGTGTAGGAGAACAAACCTGTGAGCATGGTGTACACCTTCAGAGTGCCCGCCACAGTGTAGGAGAACAAACCTGTGAGCATGGTGTAGACCTTCAGAGTGCCCACCACAGTGTGGGAGGAGAACAAACCTGTGAGCCTGGTGTAGACCTTCAGAGTGCCCGCCACAGTGTAGGAGAACAAACCTGTGAGCATGGTGTAGACCTTCAGAGTGCCCACCACAGTGTGGGAGGAGAACAAACCTGTGAGCATGGTGTACACCTTCAGAGTGCCCGCCACAGTGTAGGAGAACAAACCTGTGAGCCTGGTGTAGACCTTCAGAGTGCCCGCCACAGTGTGGGAGGAGAACAAACCTGTGAGCCTGGTGTAGACCTTCAGAGTGCCCACCACAGTGTGGGAGAACAAACCTGTGAGCCTGGTGTAGACCTTCAGAGTGCCCACCACAGTGTAGGAGCACAAACCTGTGAGCCTGGTGTAGACCTTCAGAGTGCCCACCACAGTGTAGGAGAACAAACCTGTGAGCCTGGTGTAGACCTTCAGAGTGCCCTCCACAGTGTAGGAGAACAAACCTGTGAGCATGGTGTAGACCTTCAGAGTGCCCGCCACAGTGTAGGAGAACAAACCTGTGAGCCTGGTGTAGACCTTCAGAGTGCCCGCCACAGTGTGGGAGGAGAACAAACCTGTGAGCCTGGTGTAGACCTTCAGAGTGCCCGCCACAGTGTGGGAGGAGAACAAACCTGTGAGCATGGTGTAGACCTTCAGAGTGCCCGCCACAGTGTGGGAGAACAAACCTGTGAGCCTGGTGTAGACCTTCAGAGTGCCCGCCACAGTGTGGGAGAACAAACCTGTGAGCCTGGTGTAGACCTTCAGAGTGCCTGCCACAGTGTGGGAGGAGAGCAAACCTGTGAGCATGGTGTAGACCTTCAGAGTGCCCGCCACAGTGTAGGAGAACAAACCTGTGAGCCTGGTGTAGACCTTCAGAGTGCCCGCCACAGTGTAGGAGAACAAACCTGTGAGCCTGGTGTAGACCTTCAGAGTGCCCACCACAGTGTGGGAGGAGAACAAACCTGTGAGCATGGTGTAGACCTTCAGAGTGCCCGCCACAGTGTAGGAGAACAAACCTGTGAGCCTGGTGTAGACCTTCAGAGTGCCCGCCACAGTGTGGGAGGAGAACAAACCTGTGAGCATGGTGTAGACCTTCAGAGTGCCTGCCACAGTGTAGGAGAACAAACCTGTGAGCCTGGTGTAGACCTTCAGAGTGCCTGCCACAGTGTGGGAGGAGAACAAACCTGTGAGCCTGGTGTAGACCTTCAGAGTGCCCGCCACAGTGTGGGAGGAGAAGAAACCTGTGAGCATGGTGTAGACCTTCAGAGTGCCCGCCACAGTGTGGGAGGAGAACAAACCTGTGAGCCTGGTGTAGACCTTCAGAGTGCCCGCCACAGTGTGGGAGGAGAACAAACCTGTGAGCATGGTGTAGACCTTCAGAGTGCCCGCCACAGTGTGGGAGAACAAACCTGTGAGCCTGGTGTAGACCTTCAGAGTGCCCACCACAGTGTGGGAGAACAAACCTGTGAGCATGGTGTAGACCTTCAGAGTGCCCGCCACAGTGTAGGAGGAGAACAAACCTGTGAGCATGGTGTAGACCTTCAGAGTGCCCGCCACAGTGTAGGAGAACAAACCTGTGAGCCTGGTGTAGACCTTCAGAGTGCCCGCCACAGTGTGGGAGGAGAACAAACCTGTGAGCCTGGTGTAGACCTTCAGAGTGCCCACCACAGTGTAGGAGAACAAACCTGTGAGCCTGGTGTAGACCTTCAGAGTGCCCGCCACAGTGTGGGAGGAGAACAAACCTGTGAGCCTGGTGTAGACCTTCAGAGTGCCCGCCACAGTGTAGGAGAACAAACCTGTGAGCCTGGTGTAGACCTTCAGAGTGCCCGCCACAGTGTGGGAGGAGAACAAACCTGTGAGCATGGTGTAGACCTTCAGAGTGCCCGCCACAGTGTGGGAGGAGAACAAACCTGTGAGCCTGGTGTAGACCTTCAGAGTGCCCGCCACAGTGTGGGAGAACAAACCTGTGAGCCTGGTGTAGACCTTCAGAGTGCCCGCCACAGTGTAGGAGAACAAACCTGTGAGCCTGGTGTAGACCTTCAGAGTGCCCGCCACAGTGTAGGAGGAGAACAAACCTGTGAGCCTGGTGTAGACCTTCAGAGTGCCCGCCACAGTGTGGGAGAACAAACCTGTGAGCCTGGTGTAGACCTTCAGAGTGCCCGCCACAGTGTAGGAGAACAAACCTGTGAGCCTGGTGTAGACCTTCAGAGTGCCCGCCACAGTGTGGGAGAACAAACCTGTGAGCCTGGTGTAGACCTTCAGAGTGCCCGCCACAGTGTAGGAGAACAAACCTGTGAGCCTGGTGTAGACCTTCAGAGTGCCCGCCACAGTGTAGGAGAACAAACCTGTGAGCCTGGTGTAGACCTTCAGAGTGCCCGCCACAGTGTGGGAGGAGAACAAACCTGTGAGCATGGTGTAGACCTTCAGAGTGCCCGCCACAGTGTGGGAGGAGAACAAACCTGTGAGCCTGGTGTAGACCTTCAGAGTGCCTGCCACAGTGTAGGAGAACAAACCTGTGAGCCTGGTGTAGACCTTCAGAGTGCCCGCCACAGTGTGGGAGGAGAACAAACCTGTGAGCATGGTGTAGACCTTCAGAGTGCCCGCCACAGTGTGGGAGGAGAACAAACCTGTGAGCATGGTGTAGACCTTCAGAGTGCCCGCCACAGTGTGGGAGGAGAACAAACCTGTGAGCATGGTGTAGACCTTCAGAGTGCCCGCCACAGTGTGGGAGGAGAACAAACCTGTGAGCATGGTGTAGACCTTCAGAGTGCCCGCCACAGTGTGGGAGAACAAACCTGTGAGCCTGGTGTAGACCTTCAGAGTGCCTGCCACAGTGTGGGAGGAGAACAAACCTGTGAGCATGGTGTAGACCTTCAGAGTGCCCGCCACAGTGTAGGAGAACAAACCTGTGAGCCTGGTGTAGACCTTCAGAGTGCCCGCCACAGTGTGGGAGGAGAACAAGCCTGTGACCCTGGTGTAGACCTTCAGAGTGCCCGCCACAGTGTAGGAGAACAAACCTGTGAGCCTGGTGTAGACCCTCAGAGTGCCCGCCACAGTGTGGGAGGAGAACAAGCCTGTGAGCCTGGTGTAGACCTTCAGATTGCCCGCCACAGTGTAGGAGAACAAACCTGTGAGCATGGTGTAGACCTTCAGATTGCCCGCCACAGTGTGGGAGGAGAACAAGCCTGTGAGCCTGGTGTAGACCTTCAGAGTGCCTGCCACAGTGTAGGAGAACAAACCTGTGAGCCTGGTGTAGACCTTCAGAGTGCCCGCCACAGTGTGGGAGGAGAACAAACCTGTGAGCATGGTGTAGACCTTCAGAGTGCCTGCCACAGTGTGGGAGGAGAACAAACCTGTGAGCATGGTGTAGACCTTCAGAGTGCCCGCCACAGTGTGGGAGGAGAACAAACCTGTGAGCATGGTGTAGACCTTCAGAGTGCCCGCCACAGTGTGGGAGGAGAACAAACCTGTGAGCATGGTGTAGACCTTCAGAGAGCCCGCCACAGTGTAGGAGAACAAACCTGTGAGCCTGGTGTAGACCTTCAGAGTGCCCGCCACAGTGTAGGAGAACAAACCTGTGAGCCTGGTGTAGACCTTCAGAGTGCCCGCCACAGTGTGGGAGGAGAACAAACCTGTGAGCATGGTGTAGACCTTTAGAGTGCCCGCCACAGTGTGGGAAGAGAGCAAACCTGTGAGCCTGGTGTAGACCTTCAGAGTGCCCGCCACAGTGTGGGAGGAGAACAAACCTGTGAGCATGGTGTAGACCTTCAGAGTGCCCGCCACAGTGTGGGAAGAGAGCAAACCTGTGAGCCTGGTGTAGACCTTCAGAGTGCCCGCCACAGTGTAGGAGAACAAACCTGTGAGCCTGGTGTAGACCTTCAGAGTGCCCGCCACAGTGTAGGAGAACAAACCTGTGAGCCTGGTGTAGACCTTCAGAGTGCCCGCCACAGTGTGGGAGGAGAACAAACCTGTGAGCATGGTGTAGACCTTCAGAGTGCCCGCCACAGTGTAGGAGAACAAACCTGTGAGCCTGGTGTAGACCTTCAGAGTGCCCGCCACAGTGTGGGAGGAGAACAAACCTGTGAGCATGGTGTAGACCTTCAGAGTGCCTGCCACAGTGTAGGAGAACAAACCTGTGAGCCTGCTGTAGACCTTCAGAGTGCCTGCCACAGTGTGGGAGGAGAACAAACCTGTGAGCCTGGTGTAGACCTTCAGAGTGCCCGCCACAGTGTGGGAGGAGAACAAGCCTGTGAGCCTGGTGTAGACCTTCAGAGTGCCTGCCACAGTGTGGGAGGAGAACAAACCTGTGAGCCTGGTGTAGACCTTCAGAGTGCCCGCCACAGTGTGGGAGGATAATAAACCTGTGAGCATGGTGTAGACCTTCAGAGTGCCTGCCACAGTGTGGGAGGAGAACAAACCTGTGAGCCTGGTGTAGACCTTCAGAGTGCCCGCCACAGTGTGGGAGGAGAACAAACCTGTGAGCATGGTGTAGACCTTCAGAGTGCCCGCCACAGTGTGGGAGAACAAACCTGTGAGCCTGGTGTAGACCTTCAGAGTGCCCGCCACAGTGTAGGAGAACAAACCTGTGAGCCTGGTGTAGACCTTCAGAGTGCCCGCCACAGTGTAGGAGAACAAACCTGTGAGCCTGGTGTAGACCTTCAGAGTGCCCGCCACAGTGTGGGAGGAGAACAAACCTGTGAGCATGGTGTAGACCTTCAGAGTGCCCGCCACAGTGTGGGAGGAGAACAAACCTGTGAGCCTGGTGTAGACCTTCAGAGTGCCCGCCACAGTGTGGGAGAACAAACCTGTGAGCCTGGTGTAGACCTTCAGAGTGCCCACCACAGTGTGGGAGGAGAACAAACCTGTGAGCATGGTGTAGACCTTCAGAGTGCCCGCCACAGTGTAGGAGAACAAACCTGTGAGCCTGGTGTAGACTTTCAGAGTGCCCGCCACAGTGTAGGAGAACAAACCTGTGAGCCTGGTGTAGACCTTCAGAGTGCCTGCCACAGTGTGGGAGAACAAACCTGTGAGCCTGGTGTAGACCTTCAGAGTGCCCGCCACAGTGTGGGAGGAGAACAAACCTGTGAGCATGGTGTAGACCTTCAGAGTGCCCGCCACAGTGTGGGAGAACAAACCTGTGAGCCTGGTGTAGACCTTCAGATTGCCTGCCACAGTGTGGGAGGAGAGCAAACCTGTGAGCATGGTGTAGACCTTCAGAGTGCCCGCCACAGTGTAGGAGAACAAACCTGTGAGCCTGGTGTAGACCTTCAGAGTGCCCGCCACAGTGTAGGAGAACAAACCTGTGAGCCTGGTGTAGAACTTCAGAGTGCCCGCCACAGTGTAGGAGAACAAACCTGTGAGCATGGTGTAGACCTTCAGAGTGCCCACCACAGTGTGGGAGGAGAACAAACCTGTGAGCCTGGTGTAGACCTTCAGAGTGCCCGCCACAGTGTAGGAGAACAAACCTGTGAGCATGGTGTACACCTTCAGAGTGCCCGCCACAGTGTAGGAGAACAAACCTGTGAGCATGGTGTAGACCTTCAGAGTGCCCACCACAGTGTGGGAGGAGAACAAACCTGTGAGCCTGGTGTAGACCTTCAGAGTGCCCGCCACAGTGTAGGAGAACAAACCTGTGAGCATGGTGTAGACCTTCAGAGTGCCCACCACAGTGTGGGAGGAGAACAAACCTGTGAGCATGGTGTACACCTTCAGAGTGCCCGCCACAGTGTAGGAGAACAAACCTGTGAGCCTGGTGTAGACCTTCAGAGTGCCCACCACAGTGTGGGAGGAGAACAAACCTGTGAGCCTGGTGTAGACCTTCAGAGTGCCCACCACAGTGTGGGAGGAGAACAAACCTGTGAGCATGGTGTAGACCTTCAGAGTGCCCGCCACAGTGTAGGAGAACAAACCTGTGAGCATGGTGTAGACCTTCAGAGTGCCCGCCACAGTGTAGGAGGAGAACAAACCTGTGAGCCTGGTGTAGACCTTCAGAGTGCCCACCACAGTGTAGGAGAACAAACCTGTGAGCCTGGTGTAGACCTTCAGAGTGCCCACCACAGTGTAGGAGAACAAACCTGTGAGCCTGGTGTAGACCTTCAGAGTGCCCTCCACAGTGTAGGAGAACAAACCTGTGAGCATGGTGTAGACCTTCAGAGTGCCCGCCACAGTGTAGGAGAACAAACCTGTGAGCCTGGTGTAGACCTTCAGAGTGCCCGCCACAGTGTGGGAGGAGAACAAACCTGTGAGCCTGGTGTAGACCTTCAGAGTGCCCGCCACAGTGTGGGAGGAGAACAAACCTGTGAGCATGGTGTAGACCTTCAGAGTGCCCGCCACAGTGTGGGAGAACAAACCTGTGAGCCTGGTGTAGACCTTCAGAGTGCCCACCACAGTGTGGGAGAACAAACCTGTGAGCATGGTGTAGACCTTCAGAGTGCCCGCCACAGTGTAGGAGGAGAACAAACCTGTGAGCATGGTGTAGACCTTCAGAGTGCCCGCCACAGTGTAGGAGAACAAACCTGTGAGCCTGGTGTAGACCTTCAGAGTGCCCGCCACAGTGTGGGAGGAGAACAAACCTGTGAGCCTGGTGTAGACCTTCAGAGTGCCCACCACAGTGTAGGAGAACAAACCTGTGAGCCTGGTGTAGACCTTCAGAGTGCCCGCCACAGTGTGGGAGGAGAACAAACCTGTGAGCCTGGTGTAGACCTTCAGAGTGCCCGCCACAGTGTAGGAGAACAAACCTGTGAGCCTGGTGTAGACCTTCAGAGTGCCCGCCACAGTGTGGGAGGAGAACAAACCTGTGAGCATGGTGTAGACCTTCAGAGTGCCCGCCACAGTGTGGGAGGAGAACAAACCTGTGAGCCTGGTGTAGACCTTCAGAGTGCCCGCCACAGTGTGGGAGAACAAACCTGTGAGCCTGGTGTAGACCTTCAGAGTGCCCGCCACAGTGTAGGAGAACAAACCTGTGAGCCTGGTGTAGACCTTCAGAGTGCCCGCCACAGTGTAGGAGGAGAACAAACCTGTGAGCCTGGTGTAGACCTTCAGAGTGCCCGCCACAGTGTGGGAGAACAAACCTGTGAGCCTGGTGTAGACCTTCAGAGTGCCCGCCACAGTGTAGGAGAACAAACCTGTGAGCCTGGTGTAGACCTTCAGAGTGCCCGCCACAGTGTGGGAGAACAAACCTGTGAGCCTGGTGTAGACCTTCAGAGTGCCCGCCACAGTGTAGGAGAACAAACCTGTGAGCCTGGTGTAGACCTTCAGAGTGCCCGCCACAGTGTAGGAGAACAAACCTGTGAGCCTGGTGTAGACCTTCAGAGTGCCCGCCACAGTGTGGGAGGAGAACAAACCTGTGAGCATGGTGTAGACCTTCAGAGTGCCCGCCACAGTGTGGGAGGAGAACAAACCTGTGAGCCTGGTGTAGACCTTCAGAGTGCCCGCCACAGTGTGGGAGAACAAACCTGTGAGCCTGGTGTAGACCTTCAGAGTGCCTGCCACAGTGTGGGAGGAGAACAAACCTGTGAGCATGGTGTAGACCTTCAGAGTGCCCGCCACAGTGTAGGAGAACAAACCTGTGAGCCTGGTGTAGACCTTCAGAGTGCCCGCCACAGTGTGGGAGGAGAACAAGCCTGTGACCCTGGTGTAGACCTTCAGAGTGCCCGCCACAGTGTAGGAGAACAAACCTGTGAGCCTGGTGTAGACCCTCAGAGTGCCCGCCACAGTGTGGGAGGAGAACAAACCTGTGACCCTGGTGTAGACCTTCAGAGTGCCCGCCACAGTGTAGGAGAACAAACCTGTGAGCCTGGTGTAGACCTTCAGAGTGCCCGCCACAGTGTGGGAGGAGAACAAACCTGTGAGCCTGGTGTAGACCTTCAGAGTGCCCGCCACAGTGTGGGAGGAGAACAAGCCTGTGAGCCTGGTGTAGACCTTCAGAGTGCCTGCCACAGTGTAGGAGAACAAACCTGTGAGCCTGGTGTAGACCTTCAGAGTGCCCGCCACAGTGTGGGAGGAGAACAAACCTGTGAGCATGGTGTAGACCTTCAGAGTGCCTGCCACAGTGTGGGAGAACAAACCTGTGAGCCTGGTGTAGACCTTCAGAGTTCCCGCCACAGTGTAGGAGAACACACCTGTGAGCCTGGTGTAGACCTTCAGAGTGCCTGCCACAGTGTGGGAGGAGAACAAACCTGTGAGCATGGTGTAGACCTTCAGAGTGCCCGCCACAGTGTAGGAGAACAAACCTGTGAGCCTGGTGTAGACCTTCAGAGTGCCCGCCACAGTGTAGGAGGAGAACAAACCTGTGAGCCTGGTGTAGACCTTCAGAGTGCCCGCCACAGTGTGGGAGAACAAACCTGTGAGCCTGGTGTAGACCTTCAGAGTGCCTGCCACAGTGTAGGAGAACAAACCTGTGAGCCTGGTGTAGACCTTCAGAGTGCCCGCCACAGTGTGGGAGAACAAACCTGTGAGCCTGGTGTAGACCTTCAGAGTGCCCGCCACAGTGTAGGAGAACAAACCTGTGAGCCTGGTGTAGACCTTCAGAGTGCCTGCCACAGTGTGGGAGAACAAACCTGTGAGCCTGGTGTAGACCTTCAGAGTGCCCGCCACAGTGTGGGAGGAGAACAAACCTGTGAGCCTGGTGTAGACCTTCAGAGTGCCCGCCACAGTGTAGGAGAACAAACCTGTGAGCCTGGTGTAGACCTTCAGAGTGCCTGCCACAGTGTGGGAGGAGAACAAACCTGTGAGCCTGGTGTAGACCTTCAGAGTGCCCGCCACAGTGTGGGAGGAGAACAAACCTGTGAGCATGGTGTAGACCTTCAGAGTGCCCGCCACAGTGTGGGAGGAGAACAAACCTGTGAGCATGGTGTAGACCTTCAGAATGCCCGCCACAGTGTGGGAGAACAAACCTGTGAGCCTGGTGTAGACCTTCAGAGTGCCCGCCACAGTGTGGGAGGAGAACAAACCTGTGAGCATGGTGTAGACCTTCAGAGTGCCCGCCACAGTGTGGGAGGAGAACAAACCTGTGAGCATGGTGTAGACCTTCAGAGAGCCCGCCACAGTGTAGGAGAACAAACCTG
The DNA here is from genome assembly GCF_045843805.1 of Urocitellus parryii. NCBI lineage: Eukaryota > Metazoa > Chordata > Mammalia > Rodentia > Sciuridae > Urocitellus > Urocitellus parryii. The sequence continues at coordinate 33,107,533 of NC_135542.1, read as the reverse complement.
TGAGCCTGGTGTAGACCTTCAGAGTGCCCGCCACAGTGTAGGAGAACAAACCTGTGAGCCTGGTGTAGACCTTCAGAGTGCCCGCCACAGTGTGGGAGAACAAACCTGTGAGCCTGGTGTAGACCTTCAGAGTGCCCGCCACAGTGTAGGAGGAGAACAAACCTGTGAGCCTGGTGTAGACCTTCAGAGTGCCCGCCACAGTGTGGGAGAACAAACCTGTGAGCCTGGTGTAGACCTTCAGAGTGCCCGCCACAGTGTAGGAGAACAAACCTGTGAGCCTGGTGTAGACCTTCAGAGTGCCCGCCACAGTGTGGGAGAACAAACCTGTGAGCCTGGTGTAGACCTTCAGAGTGCCCGCCACAGTGTAGGAGAACAAACCTGTGAGCCTGGTGTAGACCTTCAGAGTGCCCGCCACAGTGTAGGAGAACAAACCTGTGAGCCTGGTGTAGACCTTCAGAGTGCCCGCCACAGTGTGGGAGGAGAACAAACCTGTGAGCATGGTGTAGACCTTCAGAGTGCCCGCCACAGTGTGGGAGGAGAACAAACCTGTGAGCCTGGTGTAGACCTTCAGAGTGCCCGCCACAGTGTGGGAGAACAAACCTGTGAGCCTGGTGTAGACCTTCAGAGTGCCTGCCACAGTGTGGGAGGAGAACAAACCTGTGAGCATGGTGTAGACCTTCAGAGTGCCCGCCACAGTGTAGGAGAACAAACCTGTGAGCCTGGTGTAGACCTTCAGAGTGCCCGCCACAGTGTGGGAGGAGAACAAGCCTGTGACCCTGGTGTAGACCTTCAGAGTGCCCGCCACAGTGTAGGAGAACAAACCTGTGAGCCTGGTGTAGACCCTCAGAGTGCCCGCCACAGTGTGGGAGGAGAAACAAGCCTGTGAGCCTGGTGTAGACCTTCAGAGTGCCCGCCACAGTGTGGGAGGAGAACAAGCCTGTGAGCCTGGTGTAGACCTTCAGAGTGCCTGCCACAGTGTAGGAGAACAAACCTGTGAGCCTGGTGTAGACCTTCAGAG